>NC_046376.1:16405425-16714774 GCF_011125445.2 Fundulus heteroclitus
CTTTATGTTAAATGATCACAGTTATTATTAACGCTTTGCTTCCGCTATGTGTTTTATCAGAGAATGAGCACGCAAGGGATGAACACTGCCACAGTAACTTTTGCGCGGTGCCTTCAACGCATGCAGGCGTCCTTACCTCACTGGGCATGCCAGCTAACATCACAAGTAGAAACATGGCACTGAAGAGATGCATTGCTGGAGGAATGATAGCGTCCCGACGTAAAGTAGTTCCAGCAGCTCGTCTGTTGTCGTCCCTTATTGGGGCGGTTTCTTCTCACCCAAAGGGTTTCCTTCAAAGCTGTGTCGGCTGTGCGCCACTAGCCTCATCACCAGAACGCCGAGGCAGCCCTCCGTGGCTTGGTAAAGCGATCAGCCGCTGGTTTTCTGTGGAGCATAGAGTCTTGCCAGGTTTCGAAATGCAAAAAAAGCCAGTGTGTGCGTGCGTGTGTGTGTGCGCGCGCGCGTGTGTGTGTGAGAGGGGGGGTCTCATTAAAACGGTGTAATCTGTGCAGAGACAGCCGGCCCCCACCGACCCGCAGAATAACTGCGACTGAGAAAGAAAAGGAGAGAGAAAGAGGAGGGGAGAGTCGCAGAGGTTGGAAGGTGACTGCTGTGCTTTCAAGGTGCGGACGCTAGGAGCAGCACGATCTATGTGTGCCAGGAGTCGATTCAAACAAGTCCCGGTCTATGGTGCAGGCGAGCCTTGTAGTGCATGCGCGCACCCGGGAGGAACATAGACCGGGGTTTAGAAAAGAGAAAGAAACATGAACCAAAATAGTTATTTCTTAGCTTATCTGAGAGAGAGAGAGAGAGAGAGAGAGAGAGAGAGAGAGAGAGAGAGAGAGAGAGAGAGAGAGAGAGAGAGAAAGAGAGAGAGAGAGAGAGAGAGAGAGCTCTATTAAATAGCCACACACCTCAAGAATAGATATAATTCTGAAGCATCGTGACTGTACCTCTCAGATTTGCATCAACACCATTAGTTTAGCAGGGACTCATTTAGAATATGCCAAAAGAAGGAGATTCTCTGTAGATTAGAAGAAGTACAAAAATTATTGTTGCCTTGATTACATCGAGGATGGTGAACCTTTCCGGCCAACAGAGTTAATTGAATAATGAGCATTCATCCTGATAAGCAGCCTATCACGCAGGCAGGTTTAGTGAACGTTTTACAGGTTGTGCCTTCAGCTTCTGTGGTATGTAAAACTACCACAAGCTCTGCTACCCTGTCGTCATTCCTGATAAACTCTCCCCGGTGTAAAATGCACAGCATGTCACCTGTAATTCTCTTGGCTGACCAGAGTCAACAAGGCTGAACCAACAAAAGTCAGACATAAAAAGCAAAAAGAAAACTGCTCACTGGTGCCAGCCCTGCATGTTTTTTCTCCTGAACACGCTGGGAGTCATGTAGATATACGTTTTTGTCCTCAGATATAGATGGGCCACTTCACATGCACTTCTATTAAACATAAACAGTTAGAAATACTATTACACAATGATTTACAGAATAATTTACAGTATACTTATAATATGGGGATACTTATGATACACAAATACAATTTGTACAAACTTGTGAGGTGAAAGAAAAATTGTAAATGGGTTTAATAATTTTTCACACACAAATCAGAAAAGTCTAGCATGTGTGTTGAGTTCCCTTGAGTCTATACTATGTAGAATCACTTCTGTGCTGCTTTTACAGCTGCCAGTCTTTTGTGGCATCTGCCAGGTTTCCACATCTTAAGATCTGTGGATTTAAAATCTATGGAGATGATGTGTTCAGGGTAATGTGCAGTGCACGTTTTTTTACTTATACAGTCATACATGTCAATCAAAAATAAAAATAAAATGCTTTAGTATAATCTGACTGGAGCACCTTGTTCCATATGTTTGTCATGTCAGCTACATTACATAGTTTGTGGGTAACTTTAGTTGTACTTTCTTGAGTTTTTCTTTTTTCAGCATTTTTGCCTTTTTTGGGGGGCATTCTTCCAGAAAGGCCATTTTTGTGGAGTGCATAACTAATAGCTGTCCGGTCAAAACATTCTCCCTGAAGAGCTGTGGATCTCTGCAGCTCCTCCAGAGTTAGTTTGAACCTCTTGTCTGCTTGTCTGACTGATACTTTCCTCACCCTGCCGGTTTAGGCGGCCGGCCATGTCATGGCAGATGTCTTCATGATGCTGTTTGTTCTCTAACAAACTAATGAGGCCCTCACAGAACAGCTTAGTTTATTCTAAGATTAAATGGCACACAAGTGGACTTAACTTTCTTAAGCTTAAAGTAAATTTCATTTACAGTGGCCTACAAAAATATTAAAACCCGGGGGCATTTTTCAGGTTTTGTTGCCTCACAACCAGGAGTTAGAATGGATTGTTCGAAAGTTTGCACCGTTCCAGTTACATAACATGCCAACAACTTTGAAGACGTACTGTTTATTTGGTATGAAGCAAACAATGAATAGGACAAAAGAAAACTTCATCTTGCAAAAAAACTGCCTACATCCCCAGTTTTTAGAGCCACCTTTCATGACTTAGAATAAGTCTTCATGAACTTGCAAAGCTTGCCATTGGGATGTTTGCCCATTCCTCAAGGCAAAACTGCTCCAGTTCGTTCATGTTAGATCCTCAAGTCTAGCCACAGATTCTCAGTTGAATAGAGATCTGGACTTTGACTAGGCCATTCCCTCACATTTAAATATTTCACTATCTTCTACTTTAATGCTGCTTTAGCAGTTTGCTTTGGGTCATTGACCTGCTGAAAAGGGAAGATCTATTCTAGTCTGAAGTCACAGCCGTTTTTCAGTCCCTGGTGCTGAAAAACATCCTAACAGCAAGATGCTACCACCACCATGTTTCGCTGTGGGGACTGCATTCTTGGGGTATGTGTCAGGTTTGCAAAAGACATAGAGTTTTCCTTGGTGGCTAAAAAGTTAAGAGTTTAACAGCTTGTTTTCATCTGACCAGAGCATCTTTGTCCATACATTTGAGTAGTCGTTCGTATTCGCCTTTTGGCCACCTTAAAACAGACCTTCTTATCTTTAACACTAATAGCTTTTGCTCTGGCTACTCTTCCATAAAGCCCAGCTATATTGAGTGCACGACTCATTGTTGTCCTATGGACAGTTCTCTCTTGGCAGCTTTGTTGTGTTATCATGTGCTCTCCATTTGAAGAAGATTAATTTCATGGTGCTCCGTGGGAACGTCAATCAACAACTTTTCTCTGGACTTGTTTGGTCCTCATGGTGTGATGCCCCTTGCTTAGTGATGCTGAAGCCTCTGGGGCCTCTCAGAACATGTGTTTATACTGAGAGACCATGTGACACTTAGACTGCACACAGGTTTACCTCATATCACTATCTATGTGACTTCTGACGGTAATTGGTTTCTTGGATTCTTTTTATATAGACCCATATATATTCTCACTTCACTTCACCAACTTAAGACTATTTTGTGACAAAACCATCACATAAAAAATATTAAAAAACATGTTGGACTGTAAAAAGCCAGGCAGGGTGAATACTTTTGCAAGGCACTATATCACAAATAAAGGGCACTAAATGCATAAACACTCCACACTTTTCAGATAAATCTTTTTTTAGGGAAGAAAAAAGAAAATCGTGTTTTCTTTTCCGTCAACTTCACAGTTCTGCATGATTTGTGTTTGGCTAACGCATACAATTTCAATTAGCTACACTGAAATTAGCATAAAAAGAATATATTTTATATTGTTTTGTTCTTTTATATGATCACATTTGTTTTTCTGGCAGACAACATAAGTGTGCCAAGGCATTTAAGTAGGGGAAAAGTGTAATTAGCTTGAAAACCATTTGGAAAACAGAATGATCCTTCCACCCTCTTTGCCCTGTTTATTTTAGACTTTGAGGGCTCCTGCTGCCCCGTATCCTGGTACATACCCCTTTATTTTCCCAGCTAGAAAACAAACGATGAGGAGGTGAAGAGGGCAGCTGATGTGGAACAAAGAAGTAATTGTCACGGAAAATGAGAAAACACAATTAAAATGATAAATAGTTCCTTCTAATTTTTTAGATTAAAAGGATTTCGCCAGCGTCGTAGTGTTTTAGTGTTGCTTTTCCTAAATGTTGCTTTTGCTCATTCATACAGTTACCAAGTGGCTAATATGGTAGAAAACCACATCTGCCACGATGAGTAAAATTGATGATGAGTCACTGCAGGAGGCCAGAGTGCAACTGCATTTAACGTTCATGCTAAAAAAAAATGCACTTTAGTACAAGGCTCCTCTTTTCTGCTCTTTTTTCCCACAGCTCCTTATCCTCTCTAATTTGTTGATTTAATCTGACTTTTAATTATTGATTGTTTTATTGTCAATATATGTGTTGTACTTGTCTTTTTACTTGATCTGTTCATTTTCATGTGTGCGCCTAACTGTTAAATGTCTATCCTTCTGTTTCTATCCTTTGTCGAGCACTTTGTGTAACATCTGTTTGTGTCAAAAGTGCTCTATAAATAAAGTTTAATTCACTAATTGACTCAGAGAACATCTCTTCAATCTTCTCTTGGTTTTTACTCTGCTAAACGTAGGAAAAAGAGAGTGTTGAGGAGGCTGGAGGAAAGCTTCTAACACATGCAAACAAAGCTTGACCCATTTGTCAAAGGAGGAGCAATTTTCCATTTTCATCCCTATAAGTGAGTCGGAGGAGGCCTGGAGGAAGGAGAAAATAGACCCTCAGGGCTAATGGGTTTTCTCCAAGACATTCTCTCTGTTTCTGTCATCGCAAACTGGTTTGCAATAAATGATATTTTGTATCAAAGGATTTGAAATCTCACAATCCAGAACTTTGTTTTATTTTATTTTATTTATCTCCTACCATGTTTAACTTTTCATCTTGTAATGACTAACAACACATTGGATGGTATTGATGTCTGGTTCTTTAACATCCCTTGCCTGTGCTTATCTGAGATCATGCTTTTTATGTTTGTAGGAATATAAAATAATTAGTTTTAAGAGGCCAGCAAACACATCATGCTGACTTTGGGACGTAATTCAGCAACTGCCTGCTTCTCTGTTCTTTAATGGATTTGTGTGCATGCGTAAAGGGTTGCCTCGTTTGTGAAAACGTACATAGCATCCACCTCAAAAAGAGAGCTGTGTCGTGGAAACTAATTGATCCACCATAACTTGTTGTAATAAAGATTTAACATTTTCAGGACTTGACTCCTGGCTGAAAAGAATAATTAAAAAAAAGCATAAAGAATAATAAACATGGTGTCAATAAACGTTGTTTGAGAATTTCTGGAAGGTGAGTTCTTCTGAGTTATCTTTATGGTGAGTATGAATCCTAGAGGTACACTAGTAAAATCTTGAACCCAATATTTAACATTCAGACAGACACAGATTGCCTAATCTGATTTCATGAAGTCAGAGAACATGAGTTGTTATATCAACTGAACAAATATTACCAAGGTTATGGCCGTTATTGATCTTTGTAATGTAACCATTGCTGTCACTGTTACAGAGTTATTACACAATGGAAGCAAATGACCATATGCTTCCAGAGAGCAACCAGATAGCTGGGGATATATTACTTTGCCTGAAAGGTATGTGGCTTATTGAGCTCACAGTCTTTGCCTCGTAATAGAAAAAGTTTGCACTGTTACATGAACAAGCCCTTCAAATGTTGACCTTTTCCTCGCCAAATACTGATTTTTGTTATTATTTTTAAAGATTAAACCCATTTTTCAGCCAAAGCACACACCTTTCTAACAGTGTGCTCTCCTAACAACCCAAACTGTTTTTTGTGACATTTAGTTTAAATAAAGCCACCATTAGACTCCCATGAGACAAAATGATAAATTAGAAACATCTTATGGATAGCCACAGCCGTCCTGTGACATTTCAGTGGGACAAGTAGTTGTCTTGCAATCTGAATGCTGTCGGTTTCGATTCTGGCTTCCTTCTGTCACATGTTGATGTGGTCCTGAGAAGAACACTGAACTCCAAGTTGCCTACAGATCCGTGTACTGAGGTATGGGGTGTACTTTTATGAGTGTGACTGGGTAAATGTGGGTCTCTAGCATAAATCGCTTTGAGTTGTCGGGATGACTAGAATATAAATTCTATCAATTGAGCTCATTCACCATTTAAAGGTTACCCACAATTTACTTTGAATGATATGATTAATATCAGTAAGGTTCAATTAATGTTCATGATGTCTTCAGTTGCTGATGTGAACTTTATCATGTAAAATGATGGTGCGTTGAAATACATTCGAAATCTGACCAGACATAATTTTAGTGGGAAATTAAGAATGTTTTCCTTTACTTGTCCACATCTGTGGTTCTTTGGTACCAGAGGAAGAACTCAGCATTACATTTCCTTTAAGCTCAAAGGTTAGGTAATATGCCCCAGTTTCCACATTGCCAAAAACTCCACATCTGACTCCCCACATGGTCCCATTTCATGAGACAGTTTGTGTTTTAGCTCTGAAATTAGGAAGAAATAAGACAAAAAAGAAATAATAGAGGTTTGCATTCAAGCAAGAAATGGTCCCAAACAAAGGAGGGACCTAGCCAGCTTTTGGAGGAGCAATTGTGATGATTTTTTTAACATTTTACACAAAGTAGTTTATTTGCTGCCTGGTGGTGGTCAGAGGGCACATTGGCGCCGAGGTATGGCAGCCTCGCCTCTTCCAGTCTGCCCCAGGGCAGTTGTGGCTACTAACATAGCTCACCATTGTCAGGGTGTGAATGACTGACTGTAGTGTAAAGCGCTTTGGGGTCATTGGACTTGTCTGAGGCTGGTACCATTTATTTTTGAGTGGAGTTCTGCAAAACGTCATTTGTTTTCCTCTCAGACATATGTTAAGCTTTCATGAACCTTGAATCCCAGTTGCACACTCTCAGTTCTAAACCCAAGTGAAAGAACTTCAGACATCCAAACCCAGAACAAAAAGAGACCATTGCCACTTTCCTGTTAAAACGTGACCTCTGTGGACTGAAATACAGCCATGCTGTCCACTGTATGAAAATGCATGCAAAAGCCAAATAGATTCTGTTAAGATCCAGTCCTGGTCCGGACACTCGTAGAGTATAAATAAATTGCTCATTAATGTCTACCAGAATATACAACAAGAAAGCCTTTACATCGTGGACCCCTCTGTGAAGTCTTTACACAGACCAGACTGCCACTGCCTATCGTTTTTCACCATGGAAGATTGTTTTCTGTACCCAATTAATTGGATGGTTAAAGCATTGCTGCTATAACCACTAATCGCAGAAGTTAATTTGACACAATCTTTTATGGTTTTTCAGTCAAATCTGCAACAAAAGACCGCTCACAAAGTTGCCTAATTTCTTTCACAAAGATAAAGAACCTCCTTATGCATTTTTTTTTTCTTTAAATAAAAAGGATCATGTTAGCGGAGGTGAAAATCAACCAGCCATTGGGTCAGAGAGTCAAGAGCTTTCTCTGCTGAGTATAGAAACACTCTGTGCCAAGAAGGAGAGGCGTGAAACATTCAGTGGCTGCCAGAGGATGGAACTAAACATGGCTTTTCACACCTATTGTTAGCTGCAGCCCTTTACGTTCCGCACAAGACCAAGGCTATAAAGACAAGGACAGCTCAAGTGCAGCCAGGGTTTGTTCAACAAACCCGGTCAGGTTCTGTGCCTCATTTTATTGCTGCAAATATCATCGGTCACTATCCAGAAGACGCACGAGGCAAGCCATTGTTGAATCCAAAAAGTAAATGTTGCCCACAACATACTTGAAGCAACACAAACAAATGAAGGGAGGGGGGAGTATAGGTTGCCAAAGTAAGCAGGACGGCCTGCCAAGAGCTCCATGTTTTTAAGGTGAAAGCACTGAGGACTCACAAATACATCTGCTCATCCCTCGCTTGCTTTTTTCTTCCACTTGCAGGTCCCCCGATGCTTTACTCTTTTATGTTTTTCTACCAGAATAAGCAAAGCCCAGATGTTTCCTTTGAGTTTAACTCAGCTACCCTTGGTGCTTAACTGGTTGAAAAGGTGATGCATACTTCGAGGGGAAAGAAGCGCAAGGGAACCTAGGTCCACACTGCCTGCGGCAACAGAAACCAGCAGTTATTTGTTGTTGACATTTTTCTCTACTGCTTTTTTCTGCTCCATTGAAACTGTGGCAGCTTCCTGTTTTTTTTTTTCATGCATTCAGTTTTTTTTTTTTCCCTCCCAATGAAGCATGTCTTGGCTGCAGAGTTCCCGAGCATCACAAGATTTCACTCTCCACTGCCACACTCTAGAGGGTGAGTGCAAATGGATGTGAGTGTGTGCTCATGTTTGCCGTGTGCAGCGTGTACACAGCGGTGCAGCAAGCTCCGGTCAGGAAGTAGAGCTTTGATGTAGGTCTATCTGAAAGGAGCACAGTCAGGTCTTCTCCATTAGGGGAATCAAGAATATGGTTACTCCCTTTGTAAATAACCTGCAGCGACCAGCATACATTTCCCTTTCCATCACAGTCCGGTAGGAGTCGTAATTTGGGAAATAAGTGGCAGGGAAGATATGATCCTGAAATCTAAAATGAACGTGAAAGGGAGAGGAACAGAGAATCAGAATCAGATTCAGCTTTAATCACAAAGTTTGTGCACACAAGCAAGGAATTTGACTTTGGTTCTGCTTCGCTCTTGTTGAAAACATTTTAAATTAAAATATATAAAAAGGAAAATATTTTTGGAAAATATTCTCTGTGGCGGCTCATTTTTGCAAAAAAGCGCTCTGTTGAGCCGATCTGAAGGTAAAAGGTGAAACAGTTTGCGTCCTGGTTGTTTGTGGTCTGTGTTAGAATATCAACGAGGTGAAGTGGAACGAGCTGTTTATCCCGGAGACTGACCCAAAGATTGGCACATATCTATCAGATACCACCCCGGAGGTGACACAGTTTCTCTGCTGATGTCACAGTTTGGATGTGTACAGCCCTTGCATGGGTGTGTACCTAGATCCCTATATAATGTTTGTGTGATGAGCAATTCAATTCAATTCAATTTTATTTATATAGCGCCAATCCATGAAACATGTCATCTCAAGGCACTTTACAAAGTCAAATTCAACCATATTATATATGGTCAAAAATGTCCTATATAAGGGAACCAATTGATTGAATCAAAGTCCCGACAAGCAGCATTCACTCCTGTGTATATGTTAGCTGGCCTTTTCCTGACCCCGGACCCCAGAGAGGTTAGCCCTGATGATCTTTTCAGACATAATTGTTTGTTGTAGTTCTTGTTGTAATGTACTATGCATTATCTTATAGCTGCAGCGTCCTCCGTCGGGTTCTATAGGGCGAAGGAAGTAACTCCTCAGAGGTATAACAGTCTTGTGCCTACTCTTACAGTAGCTACAGCTGGCACACTTTTTCCATGACAGTTTTCTTTATTAACTCTCACCTCTAGCTGTACCTTACCTCCCAGTAGCCATTTGAACTGACACTTACTATCACCACGTACTGTAAGTCTGAGGCCGGTATCTCCTAGACTGTGGGCTCCATCCTACAGTTTTATACTGGCAACACCAAAAAGAAGCGAGGCCTAGATAAAGAGCTAGACACTAGTGGGATAAAAGAATGGTTTTACATAATTAAGCAGATAGAAGTGATTACAGCGGCTTATCCATAAAGCACGAACTGTGCATATTCAGCCTCATTATGAAGTCAAAGACTCCAAACTGTTGCTGATGACTTAATTACAGTTTCACCGTGGAACAAATGCTAGAGCCATTAAGGCAATTCAAAACCTTTTCCTGATCACAGTCATCAAATGGTGTGCTTTCTTTCCTCCCTAATTTCTCTTTTATCTTCGCTTTTTTTCTTCGTTTTTACCATAAAAAAGGCTCCAGACTTCTTCTACTGATCACAGACTCCCTCATAACGTACCTCAGCGACTGCCGTGAACAATATTACAGAAAGAAGGGGGAGGGGGGGTAGATGTAGAAATTCCCAATAAACTTGCAACATGTCCCCTTAGACTTGACATGCTTTCATAAGTGTTTTGCAGGGCTCCTAGCTGTGTGGTTGTCGGAGGCTGAGCTTGTCCCCCAGGCTTTCACAGGCTCCACGGAGGTGGGCCAGCAGGCATCTGTGTGTGGACTCAGCAGTTCCTGGGAGTTTTTAATTCCTTTTTCTCCTTCTGCATTATTGAATCAGCCGACTTCCTAGAGCCCGGACCTGCACACGGCTGAAAGACAACATGCAGATTTGATGAATCAATATGTTGAAGTGAGGCTCTTTGGAGGCGAGGGACACTTGCACAAATGGATCCGATAGAAACGACACTGTGAGTGCCTTCATAGTGTCTCGTTTTCTTGTATCTTTAGGGCAACGCTATTGATCTTGACACCCACAGACAGAAACTCGCATACTGGATATTAATTATTACACCAATACGTGCACGTCCATACAGATAAAACACACATACACGTACAAAGCAAACGAAGCACACGTACCGGTGCTCCTTCCCCTGAAGGCCTTCATTAGATAAAAGGAAAACAGCTCTTTCCAGAGCTGCAGCGCAATTATTCAGCGTAGTCAAGCATGTCTCTGTGTGACAAAGCAAATTGCTTTTTTCTGTTTGTTGTTCCTGATACAGATAGAGCTTTCAAAATCTGAGGGGAAGCCTCGCGCCGCTGCTCCCAACGCTGCAAGAGATACCAACAGTTATTTTCCAACACTGTTGGCGCTTGTGTCTGCACGTCAGCTACTTTATACATACCTGTGTGTTGTGCATTTGTCTGCAGAAAGGGGGTAGATATGGTGTAAATAACAATATGTGGCTTTAACTCAGAAATCGTGGCTTGATCGACACAGGTCTGGAGACCAGTGGAGTGGCATGATTTGAATAAAAGAACCTCATATGTTTTACACTGTGAGAAACTTGTCAGTGAAAACAGGCTGTTAACGGGACGGTCCTTCATACAGCAGGGATCTAACGCCCACTAGACTTCCACACGGGCAATCTTTAAAGCTGTATACATATGTATATCTTTTTATTTTTTGCTTTTTTAATTAAAGAAATGAGTAACAGTACTGCACGTTCCTCGTGAAATCCATTAAAATGTTAATTAAATCAGATTTTGGAGCTCTGCGAGAGTTGGGTCCTTGTTGTGAAGGTGACGGGTTAGGGGATTTATATGAAAGTTGTCTGAGAAATACATGGCCTCTCCCACAGGACGGGCAGATGATTATCCCCCTCCTTCATGGTATGCTGAGTGAGAGAGCTGTTCTCGGCCACTGACTCCTTATTTATCTTATCCCGCACCCTCCAGTGGGCTCCCAATCAATAACTGGGGACCTGGAGCGAGGGAGGGAGACACAGGGCCAGTCATCTAGAATGAGGCAGTGGGGGAGGAAGTGCAAGGACAGAGCCAGAGTGTGGAAATTTATTTGTGCTGCCTGCTGGTTCGTGGCCACACACAGGGAGACAAATGTTTATGGGAAGCTTCAGGAACCTCCTGGGTGATTATGAACAGTGTCGATTGATTTTGTAATGATTTTCATTTCTGTACAACTCTGACTTTATTTTATTTGTCAGAAGCAATTTTACTGTATGATCGCAAAACTGATCAGAATCAGAACAAAGAAACTTGTGTACATTTTGGGAGTTGGGGCTTGACTTTATTTCTAATTTAACCACATCATTCAGTGTCATGATGCATGGCCAGCAACTTGAGGCCATTGTAATTTGTATAGAAGGAATTGTTTTGTTGCTCCCAATGAAGGATTGTAACCCTTTGTGGCTAAGGAAAGACACTGTGCATAAGCTGCTGTCCCGCATGGTTTTGCAACACAATAAGAAACAGTCCTTCTCTGGAAAAAAAAAAAAAAGAAAGTATTTTCCGGTTAGGCCGTTGCCATGGGGACATGTTGTCATGCCAACAAGGTAGCCAAAGTGAAATGCAAAAAAAAAAAACAAAAGTTAAGGTCAGCGGAGCAAACCAAAAAAAGCCCAAACTTTGTTGTGGAGTAGCGAGGTGGTGGTTATTTTGTAAATCACTTGTTGCTTGGACTGTGAGCTCAGAGCTTAAGTTTTATAGTTTATACATGTAATAACTTAGCTAGCTCAAGGTTAAAGCTACTAAAATAAAGAATATCAAAACTTTTGCAGGAAAAAGTTTTATTAAAAACTAAGAGGGATTTGGCTAGAAAATGAAACTAAAACTCTACTGTGCATTTCCCGGTCTGCATAAACAGACCCTGGAACCCTGGTTGGGCAAAAAAAAAAAAAAAAAAGACTGTTGGGTGATGTCCAGATGTGCCTGGAATGTCTGATCAAATCCCATTGATGTATTATGCCTGCAGGCTGTGGAAGAGATTGAGGGATGGAGGAAATCGAGATGAGAGAATGCAAGTACATAGAGGTAGGGAGTGGATGACAGAGACAATAGAACCGAATAGAAATTAACTTTATTGTTCCTGAGCGGGGAAATTCACACGTCCCAGCAGCATATTGAAACACAAATGGAAGCATATGCAGCTAGACACAAAGTGTAAAAAACAAAAGCAAAAAATAAAAAGAGTCCATTCTGTGCAGTATGGTCAAATTTGCATCTCAGTACGGTGATTTTAAGAAATGTGCAGAACATGCATGTACAGTATATTCATGGATAAATGTAAATGTAATGTAAAATAAAACACCACAGACTATTTACTTACATGAATGAAAAAGGCTGTGCAATACCAGCAGAGATATATACACCCTATTGGGTTTATTGGCAGCAATGATGGTTGTAAAGTCTAATAGCTACTGAAGGAAGGATCTGCAGTGAAGCTCTTTTGTGCATTCAGGATGCAGCATTCTGTCACTGAAGGAGCTCTCCAGCTCAGCAAAGGCTCTTGAATGGAGTGGGAGACTCTGTCCAGCAGTGGTGTTATTTTGCCAAAATCCTCACAGTGCCCCAATGCTTCTTCAGGTGTGTCAGTGTTCAGTGCAGGAGATAAATGATGGCATCATCTACTCCGACCAGCCCTGGATCCAATAGAGTACAATGCAAAACGTGCAAAAAAGACAAAAAAAGCTATGACAATATACTGATGGAGGATTAGGGTGTGCTAAAATGAGGCTAACAGTATTAGTGAACGGATGAAAGGCAGAAGAAGAGAGAAAATGAACAGTATTGGGCTTTGTGGAACCCAGTGACCACTCCAATTATCATCTATTTTCCTCCAAAATGGTCAGAGTTATTGTAAGTCGGGCCTCTGGGACCCAGACCGCTCCTCATTTTCTCTGAGATTCAATTCCACTCCATCTCCCTCTGTCTTTTACATATAAAACACTTTCTTCAATTATTCCTCCGACATTCATATCTGTATTATTTGACGCCTTTGCCTATTCAGAGTGACTGCTCATTTCGCCCCACTCTAGTGTGACTAGAATCAATCTCTGGCTCATTTCAAGATAGGCAGAAAGAGTGAAGACGTGCATGTGTGTGCGCGCGTGTTTGAGTAGCTGTGTGTTGAGGATGACTTAAGGCGTGAATGAAAGCTGAAGCAAAAACAGCAGACTTGCGGTGAGAGGGCAAATTCCTCTTACAGCAGCTTGCAAATGAGTGTTTGTGAGGAGGGAAGGTGTACTGAAGTGTGTGTTTGGTGTAATAAAGATGAAGGTGTTTTCAGCTCATCCGTGCTCTTGTCTCCCCCTTGTTTAGGACAGCATGGCTTATTTGAGATCAAATGAGGCTACAATTACACGGTGCATGCCTTTCTCTTGTAATTGATTTGAAACAAAAGTAGATTCCATCACAGGATTTAACCATGGGGTTTATCTTCTAAAGCTGTCTTCCCCTCTCTCCGCCCCCCTTTCTTGCCTTGTGTGTCTTTAATAACTAAAGTGTTGCTTTCTTATGTGAATTCAGGCCACAGCTGCAACTCATTACTCTCCCTTTTCACAAGTACCTGGCCCTGCATTCATCCACTCTGAGATTCCTTGGTTCTCAACATAGAACCATACTCTGTGGCTTTTGTCTAGTGCATAATTACATATTATTTTGTGTTCTTCCTCTGCCAAAATTTGCAAATACCCAAACTCCTACCACCTGCTTCTGGTCTGGAACAAGGTCCTGGATCATGCCACTCAGTTCATATTCTGGGAAGGCCATGCCAAGTTTACCTTGCATGAAATGTCAAGCCATGCCAGATCACTGAACACAATATTTCCTTTGATTTGATAAAAACAATACCAAATGCTTTCCTTTGTCAAATTTCAAGTGCAAGCCTGATGGCTGGAAAAAAATAACAGATGTCTACTCAACAAATACCCCCCCTCAAATTCTGACAGGAAATTGCTGATTTATGGTTTACTTCATAAGATTAAATGGTTTTTGTCATAACACACTGTTGTCAGCTTTACAACAAAATTGTGTCGGTTCCCGGACCAAGAAATGATAACATAAGAAATTCCTTTACTGGCCTGCATTGGGGTAATTCGGCCATGACACACATAAATTAAGACAGGGTTACACACTAATCCACAAATGGAAAAAAAAAAATTGCTAATCTGATATAAAGTTAATTCTAACACAATAACAGAATAAAAGTAGCTACAGCATGTGCAAGTGTACCTTAGATTCTGAGAGACTATCGATAATCAGATAAGAAATGCAATTTTGTGTTAAACATATGAAACACAGCAGCCGATTTACACAACAATGTGAGAAAAATATGCAATATGCATGATTGTGCAATCAAAAAAAAATGTCTGCAGCAAATAACAAAGACTAAATAATAACAAAGGACTGTAAGTAAGTCAAAGATTAAAAAACATTAATATAAGAATAAGGAGTTGCAGATAGAGATTAATTGCGCACATCCTCATCATGTTTGAGGATGTGATCAATTACATGGATGCATATGTAAGGGCATGCATGGATGTTGATGTTAGGTGATATTATGCAAATTTGAGCTAAGTGTTTCAGCTTTGTCTTGCAAAAGTATTTCGACTCCTTGAACTTTTTGACTCTGTCAACTTAGGTCAAACTTTAATGCATTCGTCATGGTTTGCGGTGGTGTAGGACCCAAAGTGTAGCAGGAGCAACGAGAAGCCATCACGAAAGTGTTTTTTGTTAATAATAAACCAAAACCGTGGAGACACTGTGGCTGTAATGGGGGAGATAAATAAAGAATCCAGCAATGAGTGAACAGGAAACAGGAACTTAAATACGCTGGGAAATAATCAATGGGATCACGAACAGGTGAGAAACAATCAACAGAAATACACACAGCAGGGGAGGAGACTAGGCTGGGAAACTGAGGAGGGCAGAAGTGAGCTAAACACGAAACCTAAATATAACAGAAAAGATGCACAATCCACGGAAATAGAACTAATGAATAATCATTATTTATTTTTTGATAGATCAACACAGATTAAGACATAATTGATAAATGAAAGACATTTAACTTGAAACATAAACACAAAACCAAAACACAAAGCATTTTTACAAAATAAATACAACTTCAAAGAAGATACAATCCATTTGTATTTAGCTCCCCTTCCAGTGATAAGCCTAAATAAAACCTAATGCAACTGATTGGCTTTAGGAGACAAATAATTAGTTACTAGATTCCACTTGTGCTTAACAAACTCTGTTTAAAAACCACTGTTTTGTGAAGACTTCAGAAGAGCAAACAGCATGATGAAAACCAAGGCACCAGACAAATCAGGCACAAAGTTGTAGAGAAGGTTAGAACACAGTTAGCTTCCAAAACAATATTTAAAGCTTTGATTATCACTAGTCTATCATAAACAATAACTTGAAGTTTGTTGTTTGTCACATGGAAAATTGTAGAAAGGTTTATGGTGTATAAATATTTTTTTATTTTTTTTTACAAGAAAATTTAATAGTTGGGTATGCAAATGATTACTAAAAACTCTTTTAAGACTTCATGGGAGGTCACAAAGAAGATACTGCATGCTAGTGAAGCACTATATACATACATATATATATATATATATATATATATATATATATATATATATATATATATATATATATATATATATATATATATATATATATATATATACAGTATATATCATGATTTTACTGGTGAGGACAGAGGACAATTACAGACAACAAGCTGGATCTTGGAGAGTTTTATTTAAATCTATTTATTTGTGGTGAGTCTTCTGGGTTTTATGCTCGGATGCTGATGAGGAGAGACTGTTAGTGGAGGAACAGGTTGGTTATGTTGAATTGGAAAACACGGGATTACAGTGGAAGGCTGACGAGGGTCCTGGATGGATGAACACAGTCACAGAGGCTGAGACTGGCAGGCGGTTGCTGGATACTGTCTATCTATCTATCTATCTATCTATCTATCTATCTATCTATCGATCTATCTATATATATATATATATATATATATATATATGTATGTATATATATATATATATATATATATATATATATATATATATGTATGTATATATATATATATATATATATCTATGTATGTATATATATATATATATATATACTATATATATATATACTATAATATATATATCTATATATATATATACTATATATATATAATATTCCTAATATGCTAAATACTCTTTCAAATAGAACTACAAAATTATCTCAATTGATGCCTTACTAAGACACTGGTCTTGTCATGTCATTGTCCCTCTCTAAATGTCCTTTGTTACATTGTCTGGTCAAACCATTTGTCTGTGCTAGTTTTTTTTTTTTTTTTACAGAAAAAAGACACCTACAACACAGTACTAAAACATCCTTCAACTTTAAGAAGCTTCCTTTCTTACTTTTCCAGAACAACATGTGCTCAAACAAATTCTGCACTCCACATTGGATAGAATTTACTTTTGCAGCAAAAAATTATAAAAGAACTAAAACACTCATGCAGAAAATCCAGGTCACCTTGAGCTTTTAATTTCTTTATTACAATATTTCTTAAACGAAGAAAAGAAAAAAAAACTTTTACAGCGTATAAAATACTTAAATAATGAATATCGCTTTCTCTAGTGCTACTGCTAAACCTCAACCTTGTGCACCTTTTGCTCTCTGAGCCCCATTCAGAATTTACATTGAGTAGGTGTTTCCATATTCATTGTGGCACTTGCCCCAGTGGGAGTGGTGTGAGCACACAGGTAAAAAGACATGCTGCACTCAGGCTGTCTGGGGAAACGGCATGATTGGTATTCTCTCGACAGCAGGCACAGGGGGCCCAGATGAAGGGGATATGAAGTCCCTGTTTGTGCGTACGTGTGTGCAAATCTACGCGAGCCTGTGTAGGCCTATACGTCTGTAAGTTCTCAGATCCGTGTGTGTAAACATAAGGGAAGGGCTGGCATTCGAGTCTGCTGGCTGACAGACAGTCTCTTGGTTAATGAGCAGCTGTCGACCATCACTATTCATGAGCCCTGTCACTCTTAGAGCACAGGCACCTGAAGCCCCGCCACTCATTAGCGCTGCAGCAAAGAAACACACACCTTTATGTGCAGCCTTTATCCTATCCACGTTCATTCCACAACATGAAAACCCGCATGTAACGATGTTAAAAATAGTGAGGATCAGCAGAGGCGCGATCTGTGATTGAATTCAAATAGAACCACTGTGTTTTGAGCTCGGCAGGTTCATTCGGGTAGCAAAGTATTCAATCAGCAGCCCCGTGCTCTTTCATCTGATGCTGAAAAAAGGCACACAGATGGAGCTTTAGCAGAAATGACTGTTTGATGTCTTCTGGAGGAAATGGAGGAAGAACAGCAGGTATGCCTGAATACCTCACTTTTTGCTCCTCTGTGTTGAACAGTAATTGATTTTGAAACAAACATGAAAGATTTTCTGAATGTCAGAAGTTTAAATAACCTTACTTCTCTCTCTTGTCTTAAAGGAGCCTTGTCATGTATTTTGATCATAAAAAGGAAACACAAAAAAAAAACATATATTCATCTTCAAATAAAATGATATACTTCAAGCGTTCGTCCTGATAGTTCTTACTTCAGCACCTTATTGAGCCTGAAAATAAATTTACATGATCACTATACATAAACATACATATTATTGTGCCATCTTTCTGCCGTCAGTACTATCAGAAACAAATGTATGTTGTTTGTCATCTTAAAGCTATAGTTGGTAATCCTGTTTAGAAACACTTTTTGTTATGCTGAGTAAACTCGCCCTTCCATCCTGAAAGTAGTCAATATATTATGCATTCACAAAAAGGGAGGTTAAAAAATAATTCTCTGTGGAAGCTGCAGGCCTATAAAAATTCTAACAAATCTGTGCTGTTCGGTCCGAAGGGCAGGGATTTGTCATAGTTTTGTTCCTGCTCTCAACCCATTGACGTTATATACTCACCACCTTCTGTCCCTCCAGATACGAGGGAATTACCTTAACTATTGGTTGTCCCACATGCCAATCATTCTGACACGCTCACGTAACACCAGTGTCTATACTTGTTCCTTCCTAGTTTCCGCTTGCTGGCTGCGCATCTGCACTTTTAGTGCAACATCAAGAGCTTTGATTGCTAGCCAATGGAGCAAAAACAAAGTGTAAAACAGAAATAAAATATACAATAATTGTATGAGAAAACCTTTGCATGCTACCATAGAGGGCTATTGGTGTAGAAATTTGTAAAGTCACATTGCATGACTAAGCCATTTTAATACAAGTCTGCTAGATCTAAAGGAAAATGATTTATTCCCTTACAAATGAATTCATACTACTTAAACTTTCATCCTGCTGAAATTAGATACAGTGAGGTGAAAAGGCTAGTAGAATATCCCAAGGCAGTCTGTGAGACTTCTTTGTTTTGTTTTACAATATCTAGATGTATGGATATTCCATAACAATTGTAACAATTCTGAGAAACTAAAGTAAGACAAATAAATAATACAAACTGATTAAAGGCCTCTTTAATATTTCCTGGTGATGAATAAATTAAGACACCCCCAGATTTTTTCACTCTGAAAATGGATGCATTTCCCGTATCCAATCAGGTACATACTATTATCACCTAGCATGTTGCAGGTTTGCCCTAATTAAACCACACACATTTAGTAAGGTGTGCTTCTAGCTCTTGAAGCAAAAGTGAACAAGATGGTAAATTTGAAAGTGCTGTTTTAGGCCTTTCAGAAAGAAGGTTGAAGGAGTTTATATATCGTGTACATAAAGTATAAAAAGAGGACTTCGAATAATTTTAAATCCACCTTTCTGTTTTAAGGAAAACAGTCTACAGCAAGACTACTACCAACATACCCAGGTCTTGCCATTAAACCGAGTTTACCCTGAAAGCAGATTGTGAAAAGGTGAATGAACTCTCTAAAACCTGTAAAATTGTATCTCATGACCTACAGTAGGCTCATGTCTGTTCATAGGAAAGTGCATCTCTCTAGAATCAGAAAGTTTCTGCACAAGTTTAACTTGTATGGGAGGTGTGCAAGGAGGAATACTCCTTAAAACATTCTAAAGACCAGACTAAAGTCTGACACAGAGAATGTAGACAAAGACTAGGCCATCTGGAAGAATGTTCTTTCGACAGATAAGTATAAAATTAAATATTTTCGGACACCAGAAAAGAGGATTTGTGTGGCATTGGCTGCATTTCAGATAAATAACTTCATACTAACAGTGAAGTATGGAGTTAGAAGTGCCATAGTTTGGGGATGCTTTGCTGCAGAAGGACCAGAATCTCTTGGGCAGCAAAAGACCCAAACAACATGATGTACCTCATTCATCACAGTGTAATGTAGTGTTCTTGTGCTTAGAAGCTTCCACTTTTTTCTCTAAATGCGATGATGGTTATCATAGCCAAACACCTCCATTTTAGTTTAATCTGCAGGACATGACTCCAAAAATGAAGGTCTTTGTCTCTGAGTTCAAAGTGTGATCTGGCTTTGTATGTTGGTTTTGGAGTAATGGCTTCTTTCTCTTTCAATGACATTTTTGTTTGGGAATGTTACAATGGATAGATATTTCCATGATTTTTATACTTGCACGTGCCTTTTGAGCAGATGAATATGTCTCTTTCAGGAATGTCTTACCTGTTTTCCTTTGATTTTTCAAAGATGTTACAAAAAGTTCCAGCATAATTCAAGTGGAGCACTATGGCGAAAGCTGTTTGCTCCACTTGTAAAAGCAAAATCTGTCGAGCTCTATCTGGCATTGAGACATCAATTCCTATTGCCATATTGCTAGACAGGACACTGGGAAAAAAAAAAAAAAAAAAAAAAAAAAAAAAAAAAAAAAAAAAGTTCCAGTGTTTCCGAGTTGCTGCCTTTAAGTACAGTCACAGGTTTGCACCCAATGTCTCTCTTTCTCTGTCCTAACGGACCTAAAACAGGAAACGTTAGTCTAATTTACTGACAGACAGTAAAAACAGTTATTTGCATTTATTAGGTTGCCCCACCTTAACTGAATTCAGGTTTTTCTCATACTTGAAGTGTAATTTACAATTGCGAAAAGAAAAGACAACAGTTCAGTAGAAGACCCAAAGCTACTACAAAACACCAAAACAAATCAACACAAAAAATGGTGATGTCCTGAGCTGCAGTTTAAAAATATTTGGTTAATTTAAAAATATATATATATCAGTAGCATGGTTGAAGTCAATTGTATGCACAATGCTGTTAAGACATATATTTTAAATTCTTCCAGTTGCACTCTCCCCCAAGAAAAAAAGTGTGGGTTGTGTCTCTGCAGAAAATGTACAGATTACTAGACCCTATTGTTTTTATTGCCGGAAATACTCAAATTACATGACCGAGAATTTGTACAAGAGGCAGAAAATATATTGTTCTGTCATTCGTTATATTAATGTTAACACATTTACACCTCAGGCGAAGCATTTTGTCTATGCAGTTCACTCCTGCTTGGGAGAATTTATGAAAAGCGTCCAGGTGCCCATGAAATGCTGTCACTTCTGATTCTCCGTGACAGAATAAATACCATATCAATTTTATCACTGAGACATGACAGTTTGCATAGATCATTCACCAAGAACGAGAGAGAGAGAGAGAGAGAGAGAGAGAGAGAGAGAGAAAGAGAGAGAGAGAGAGAGAGAGAGAGAGAGGAAAAAATTAGGGCGAAAGGGGAGGGAGAATGATGGAAAAAGAGAACGATGAAGTGAGAGGTGGAGAGAATATGGGTTTTTCAACGCATTCAGGAATACAGGCGGGAGCAGCCAGACTCATTGATGTGAATGGAAACGATTAGTTTCCCTCCCTTTTCAGCTAAAGTCTGAGCCAGTGTAATCCCAGAGCTGAATCACTCAGTCTCTGTCTTTTGCTTGCTCTCTTTCCCTCTCTGCCTTGTCTGATTTATGGGAAAAAATCATTTCTATTGAGTGATGGGGTCATGCAGCTACACTGCTTTCTCTCACTGGCACTCTCGCTCCCAGACAAATCACACCAAACCACACAGCTGAATACAGATCTGCTCCCTGTTTTCCTGATCTGGGCTGAGACTGTTCATTAAGAAATGCTGTGTTTGGTTATCACAGACTGCATCATTCATAACAGCTTAATACTGGTGAATGAGTATGTATTTATGTGTCTGTTTCTGATCCTCTATGCTTCCTATCGCTTTTGCAGTGGTGTAAAAAAAAAAAAAAAATAGACACCACTGATAGATTTGACTGGCTGGAGAGCCTTCACACAACCTGGTCTCCCTTTTAGCGAAGGCTGAGATGAGGGAGGATGGCATGGCCGTTGTAGTGTGTGTGTGGTGGTAGCCGTGGCGGTGAATGCTAAAAGCTGGAGCAGACGGCAAATTGCATCCTTGTGTTGTAGGTGGAGGGGGCGTTCACAAGCTGCATGTTTAAATCCGGGCTCTCCGTCTGCAAGATAATCATCTGACACTCTCAGACACACGGGGCCTTGGGCTTCCAAATCACTATGAGCTGCTTGTCCAATTGCCCAAGGATTTCTTTTTTTTCCCTCCCTCGCCTTCAGGCCATTTTTTTAAGTGCTTTACTAATGTTAGCTTTGTTGATAAGCGCTTCTGATGAGAGCGGCACCCGTGGAAATGATTTCCCCCACCTTTTCTGAGATAAAGGAGCTGAGGATGGGACCTGGCAGGAGCTGTGCAGGCACGCACACTAATAAAAAGGAACCCCTTGCTCACCCGCAATTGCTCATGATTTCCCTTTGCCACACAAGCGCATCGTTCCAACACTGGCCGTGATAAAGATAATCCAAGTTATTCGTCACCTCTTGCACTGTGCAAGATGCAAAATGTGAACAGTATGCACGCTTATGCACACATCAGTGGTTTGGAAAATAATGTCTGTAGATATCAAGCTGTGGCAGAACATTTGGAATTGGGTGGACATGTTGAGACCCAGGGAATGCCACTGTTCACCCTGAAATATAGCAATTCGTGCTGAGTGGCTCTAATTAATCTGAGCATCTGTTTAATTTGTTTATATCTCATTGTGACTTCATGATGTGTTCAGCTTGGGTGAAATCAAAGTCACAGGAGCTGCAGAACAAGACGGAGAACATGAAAAGTAGAAAAAAAAAATCTAATATTTTGAATTCCAGCACATGGAAAGAGAGTTGGAGGGAGTGATGGGAAGAAGGGCGACAAAAGATGGAATGAGAGACACAATCTTCCAATCATCTGTCAGTCCAGTACACAGCAACTATGGATCTTGCTGCCTCTGGGTTGCACTAATGTACTCCTGGGCCTGAAAGTAGCTCATCAGTGCCAACTATAGACTCACAGCTCTGTTCGAATCATTAATGGGACACTGAACAGCAGAGCAGGGCTGGTTGAACGCGTTGCTCAAACGTATCCCTCTCACTATCAAATGGTAAAAAAGAGAAGGTAACAGAATGTTATAAATCAAACACATGATTGTAGCAGGTCAGAGCATATTAAGGTAAGTGTGTCTCACCTGATAGATACATGGGAAGAGATTGAATATTTTTCCGAATTGCATTTGTAAAATACAACTTTACAGCCGTGACGGGTTCAGAACTTGCATTTAGTTGCATTTAATCACAGTACTTATTTGAGGTCCAACTAAATCAAATCTGATTGAAAAGTCACAGAAATCTATACAAAACGCAATGGCTAGAGCAGTGTGGGTCGGCCCAGGGAGGCCAGCTCCATTCCTCCAGTCCTCTGGAGGACTGGTGTCCTGCATGTTTTACAACCCTACTCCAAGACAGCTGAAATAATGGCCAAATTGCCTCCTAAGGAGGTCGTCAACATGATGACTTTAAAGCATGAAACAGGGAAAAATATAAAACATACAGGCTCTTGAAGACTAAAGTTGGCCACCCCGAGATATCTTGTACTGATAAAAGTATTCACTCATCTTTCTAAATTACTGAATTAAAGTATTTCAATCACTTTCATTGCCACGGGTGTATACATTCAAGGATCTACACAGAGTGCTTCTACAAACCCTTTTGAAAGAATTGGTCTCGTCAAGAGCTCAGTGAATTCCAGAATGGTACCAGGATAGGAGCCCAAATGTGTTAATCCAGACATAAAATTTGTCTGCTAGCAAAAAAAAAAAAAGGTTGCCCAATCAAGTGTTAGTGGTATTGGCATAGTGGTACAAGTGAAAGTTCACATACATATGCCGAGGTGTAGAGTGAAGCTACAGACCTCCAAACTCCATGTGGCCTTCAGATTAGCTCAAGAATGGGTGCATAGAAAACTTCATGGAATGGGTTTCCCTGGCAGAGCAGCTGCATCCAAGCCTTTCATCACCATGTTCAAGGCAAAGTGTCAGATGCAGTAGTGTAAAAAGCAACAACACTAGCAATGGAGACGTGTTCTCTGGAGTGACAAATCATGGCTGTCTGCCATGCAGTCACAAAGGACAAATCTGGGTTTTGTGGTTCCCACTTGCTTGACTGCATTGTGTCAAGTGAAAAGTTTGGAACAGAGGAAATTATTGTGTGGGGCTGCTTGTCAGACACTGGGGTTGCCCCCTTAGTTCCTAAGAGAGGAATTCTTAATATTGCCATGCTCCCAAACTTATGGAAGCAGTTTGGGGGTGGCCTGCCTCTTCCAATATGATTTTTCACCGGTGCACAAAGCAAGGTTCATAAAGTAACATAACAACTTAACTGGCCTGCACAGTGTTCTTGTTTCAACCCAGAACAACATGTTTGGGTTGTCTATATAGTGAAGAGAACGTTAGCCAGGCCTTATTGTCCATCATTAATGTCTGACCTCACTGGTGTGCTAGTGGAAAATTTATGAAACATTTTTATAATCACACTCCTAAATCTCGTGGTAAGCCTTTGTAGAAGAGTTAAAGCTGTTAGAGCTACAAATAAATTCAATTCAGTTTATGTAGTGGCAATTCAATCTGAAAAACTCACACGGAAAGAAGAGACAATTAGAATAATTTATTGATACAATATTCTAAGACTTTGGCGCCCAGACCTCGGCAGGAAGCATTCATGCTGGATTATACTTCAATATGCATAAGCAGGTGTATGAGAATAGGGATGCCCCCCCCTCCCCCCCCCCCAGGCCTGAAACTGGTGGTGGAGTGTAGATTGGTAAAGTTGGTTTAGACCATAGAGGCTGGTTTGCGAGATGATCTACTTGAACTGAATTGGTGGATCCAGTAGACTGTGTGAGCTGATACCAATGCTTCACCCGGGGACCCTGAAGATAGTTGTCCAGCTTGGATAAACATAGGTTTGCATGAACTGTCCATGATGAGCAAGCATGAAGTAGTGTTGCACCGATACCGATACCAGTATCAGACGGGGCCCCGATCCAGCACTAAATTGGTGGTATCGGTATCGGCGAGTACCAACAAATAGGGCACCGATACCATTTTGATGTTTGTATGTCACTTGAACGCAGCCTTCTCTCTCCCGACTAGTATTATACATGTTATATAAGTTCAGAAAGTTGCACTATTTTGGCATTTGAGAGCCAAAACTCAGGGTTTAACAGAGATTATTCAATTATTAATGTAATTTTACTGTTGCACTACTATTATACATGTTATAATTTCACGAATGTTGCACTATTTTTGCCTTTGAGAGCCAAAAGTTTATTCAACTACTGTCACCCATTTTAGGTAGGTAATAAAAAGTTCTACTACCCTAAGTAGTATGCAGTTCTTCATATACACACACACATCAATTTCAAACTGATGGTATCGGTATCGGCCAATACTGCACAGCCAGGTATCGGGTATTGGTATTGGGGCCAAAAATGGCATCGGCGCAACACTAGCATGAAGCGACTGTGGAGAGGAAAAACTCCCCTTTGGGGAAAAAACCTCTGGCAGAACCAGGCTCAACATGGCGGTCTTCTGCCGGAACGATTGAGATGTGACAGGGAATTCCGTAAGAGTCCGGGAGGAACTACACTCTGATAGGGACGATGTTGAAGGGGGATCATAGGAAGCCAGGCGAAGCTTGCTACGATGGTGGAGAAGGGGATGGAGGTGGGTTGAATCAAGTCATCAGAGTCCAAATCAGACATTTCACAGCCACTGCTTGTTTGCTGAGTAGAAGGCTAAGACGTGGATTTGAAGTTCTTTTAAGATGAACCTAGGATGCTGATTGGCTTCGTGGAGGAGCAGTTCAAAGCTGATTGGCTTGTGGCGGATGAGTCTCTAATTGATGGAGGTAGGCAATAGAGTTTCTTCAATTTAATTTCCGCTTGAGCTCCATTTCACAACATGTCATCTCAATGCACATTACAAAGATTTTATTATTAAATCATACAGGCAAATAGAAATAGAAGGGAAATAGAGCCAATCAGATAGACTCTGATGTAGTTACTACAAAGGGTGGTCTTCCATAATTAAACAGCATGGGTTAATAATGGGTTTTTAATCAAGTTAATATCTGTGTAAATGCAGACAATATCTTTTGCGATATGGTTGCCATGTATATTAAAGGTATTGTTTTAATGTCATTGATGCTTCCATTTTTTTCTCCATTCCTTTCTCCTCCCTCGTCATCTCTGTTCCCTTGCAGTTGTCATACCATGTCCACTTTCTTGCCTGAAGCAGATGTTACCTACTGGGCCTTCAATTTAATAAATTCAGTTTTGGGGAAAATATAATAATGTAAATCTGATTCTCCAAGGCAACCAGGTCCACTATAATGTTTGCCTTAGTTGCTAAGACAGAAAGTAATTAAAAAAAGAAAAGAATGTTAATAAAAAAAAAATTGACGTTATGCAGTCCTAAAAAAATTTCAATGATGAACAATTGAAGAAATAGTTATTAAGCTGTGTTAAGTGTGTTAAAAATACATTGACAAAACAAGTGTGAAATTGGTAACTGATAAATTATTTCAAATAATTTTCTTTAACTCATAATTAAGCATTAGCCAGAAATGATGTGATGTTGTGGAACACACCAAGGGATTGTGAAGTGATTTTTTTCATCACTTTAATCCATTGTTAATGAGTTTGACCACTTCAAATCGAGTGCTTAATGCTTAACCCTGAACCCATTAACCTAAAGGACTAAGCAATAGTAATCATTTATTGTTACCATTTAATATTATCTATGGCTTTGTACTATGTTGTGACATTTATGGAGGCCTTATAAAACACATTTTCCTTAACATTTCTTTCCTAAAGGGGCATTATAACCAAACGATTACTAATAACTGAATCCAAATGAATCCTTTTATTATGTGAGCCTCTGCACCTTTGCTTACAGGCTGCCACCCAAAATGAAGACAAACACAAAATTGAAATATCAATGTTTTTTTTTTTTAACAGACTGGAAGTAAATTTAGTTAAAATCTCACTGAAGTGCAGCACAGAATGGTTACATGACCCTTATTTAAGCCTCATTTGACTTCTGCCTTTCACAGCATTTCCACTGCAATCACAAGCAATTCAATGCTGAACTCATGAGGGACAATGTTTGTTTTTTTTTAATTCAGTAAAATATCCTTGATGTGTGATTAATAATTTGCGTGTTATCACTGTTTGGTACAGAGCTGTTCATTAACCATTTATTAAAAGATTGTACATTAAGTGATTCCAAGGTATTGAACTAATTTTTGTGCAATGATTTATTCATAAAACATTCCACAGTCTGTTCTTTAGAAATGAATCACAGTCTAATTATACTTCCAGTGAGAATTATTATCAGGGAAGCACTTATCAGTTCAGCATTTATCTAGTAATTAATTCTTAATCGTTTAATAGAAATGTATATTTTATGATGAGACTCTGACTGGGCTTCTACAAGAACCTTCAAGTTGTTTTTCTGAGCCAATCGCTGATGGACTTGCTAGACCTTAAGGTCACAAACTGATGAATGAAAATTCTCAATTACATGGTTTCATGAATGAATTCCAGATCCTAAAGAAACACATCAGCCTCCAACCATCTCACCACCATCATATTAGACTGTTGGTATAGAATCTACTTTTCTGGAGCACATGGTCCAAGGAACACTGTGCTTGCTGCCTGATGCATTATTACTACGTGATCAGATTCCTTGAAGCAGCACTTCATATCTTTCATATCTTCTGGTTTGTTGTTTGAGCTTAAAGCACAACAAGGGATGAGTCAAGAGGATTATGCTTTGTTCATGCATAATGTGTCATTTGATCTTGTTTCTGTTAATACACATGAGTTATACTATGCTTTTTTATGGATTAACACCAAAGAATCCTCCGGCCTGCATGAGTTGGATCTTGCTTGTTTTAAATTTCAACGGATCACATTGCAGAACCTTTAAAACATGGTTTTAATTTGACAGAAAGAAACAGAAGTCATACCCAGTGTAAGGAAGACAGGCCATGTCATGCCTCTATTAAAGGGTTGCGTCCCACCAAGGCTGAATCATGACAGACTGTGATCTAAATGAGCTCTTCTACCCAAGGTTTTAGAAAAGCTAAGTGACCTACAATTTATTTTTTGGGGGAATAAATAATATTCTACATAGATTTCAGTTTGTTTTGAAAAAAAGTACACATAGCAATGTCACTGCCTCCATGAAAGCTTTAAATCATTTTTATAAGTCCTTCGATTCCAAAGAATATTACTCTGTTTTTAAATGCATCGAATGCTTTTGACTTAATCGACCACTTGGTTTTGTCTTGGAGGTTGGTAGATATTGAAATGTCTTGAAAAAGCTGTTAACTGGTCTGGAAAATATTTGGGTAAAAGACAAAACACAACATTTTCTACTTGATGGTGTGTCCTTCAACTCCTTGATTATTCACCCTCCAGGGGTCCATTCTGTTTCCCATTTCATTTACTGTTTACATCAATAACTTGTGTTATGATGTGAGTCACGAAGAGTCACGTTAATCCTGATTATACTATTCTATTTAGTTCGCCGCCATCAGGAGCATCTACCCCAGGACCTCTGCAATCGGTCTTTGATAATGTCCAGCAAAATCTCCATTCATTGAAACTCATTTACATTTCTGACAAAGCCAAGATGATACACTTCTCATAATCACAGAGTACAAAAGATAATGCTTTTAACATTTTTTTTTTTTACTGAATGATACGCTGATAGAACAGGTCCCAGTTGTTAAATCCAATTTCTACTCTAAAAATAAATGTGTCTTTGTTGGTGAAACATTTTTACCAGTACAGGACACGGGAAACATTTTATGAATGCAAGTTTATGTTGTGTGAAAATGTTAGGCTGGGTGTATTATGCAGCATTAAGATTTGCATCTCATTCCAGTGTTGTGTACTCATCATTGCATCTTGTGAATAACGTTGCTTGGCCTTTACACTTTTGTAAACTGAAATGTTGCTACTTTTTCTTTACAAGACCACATTGTGTGTCTTGCCTGTTTATTGAAGTTGTTTCTTGTTGTTTCTGGTGCTATAATCTTTGGTCAGATAGACACATTATTGATCCCTATGCCATGTCTATTTCTCAAACACAAACTGCTTGTGGAGAAGAGGTTGCTGGTGATCATAGTGTTTTGATTTAAATTAACAATTGTCAATACTTTTATTTGGTCAACATTGCTTTAGATGTTGTTCTGGATGAATCTTTGATGTGTTTTCAAAGCAATTTTGATATGCAGCATTTCCTTGGAAGGTTCACTTGTAGGATTTGGCCAATCCTTAGAAGGGTTGACAGTGGCTCATGTGCTGGGCGTGCATCCTGTAACTGGTGGGTTGCTGGTATGAATCTCTGCTCCAGTCGTCTCAGTTGTCTCAGTTGTCCTTGTCTTTAACCCGCTTTGCCTGATGATGGCGGTCAGAGGGCCCAGTGGCACCGATTGGACGGTTCCTGTCAGTCTGCCATAAAAGGAGGACTAAAAGACGTTGTGACCTAACCGGTGCTAACTCTCGTTTTTCTCCTACAGGTGAATGTGCATTGTGCAGAGAATGGTTTACGGAGAACATAAATATTTACAAAACAAAAATAAATCTGAGGGGGTAAAAAAAAATCTCCAAATTAGTCAAACTTAATCCATATCAAAATGACAAGACAGCAGTACAGCCCTGGGTATGAAGCTCTAGTACTCTATGCCTTCTGAGGCTCAAACGGCACAACCCTGGTGTGGGTGCTTCTACTTTAGGCTTTATACTGGAAGTTCCTCCTACAAGGCAAACCACAGGTAATTGGAGTTCAATTGCTGCAGCAACATGATAAACAATAAAAGCATGCAGAATATTTAGCAAAACACAAATGTATCATGTGGACACAGCTAGGCAGAAAACCCAGATAAACACAAAATACGAATGCCCTGTGTGAAAAAGTGATCCCCCTGTTAAAACAGAACCCCGCTAAAACATAAATTAACTGTGGTTTATCACACCTGGGTTCACCTTCTTTAGCCACACCCAGACCTGACTACTGCCACACTTGTTCTCAATCAAGAAATCACTTATATTGGACTTGCCTGACAAAGTGAAGTACACCAAAAGATCCTCAAAAGCTATACATCAAGCCAAGATCCAAAGAAATTCAGCAATCAATAAGAAAGTTATACGGAGGCCTTAGACCTTGTTGCGGTAGACCCAGGTTTGATTCCGGTATTAGGTCCTTTACCACATGTTTCCCCCCCCCCTCTCAAACCCCCTTTCCTGTCTGCCTACTTTGTAAAAAAAAAACAAAAAAAGCCACTACTGCCATAAAAATTAAGAAAAATAGTTTAAAAATGCAACACTTCCCATTGTTTTTTTAAGACAGATTGAACAGCAAGTATAGATCTTTATTCATCCAGTGTTTTCTGCTGTAATGTTGTTTATTTAGTAAGTGTTAGTCCAAAAAGCTTATTCCCTCAAATGAGAGAGCAATTTCACGAAGCTCCTAAAAGCTTTCACAGAAATGAACCCTCAGATCAGATAGACAGGCTCCTCTCAGCCTGCACATTTTTGAAATGCAAAACTTAATTGTAAAATCTTTTTTTTTTTTTTTTTAGTTTCCCAGCTCTCGAAAATAATTTTACTACGTAGCACTGCAGTGATCCTGACAGGGATAGAATACATAAAAATCTGTGGATTTGCGATGTCACCTGAATGGTGGAGCAATGTTTTGGGACAAAGAAAAGGGTAATTTTACGGCTGAAATATACGGTCAGTCACTCTGTGTTTCTGCTGTTATAATTCAAAGGTGCTGAAAAACAGATGACCTATCCTGGCCAAGAGCTTACTCTAGTTAAAAATCTATTTAGTCAAAGAGAGTGGAAAAAAAAAGAAGAGGAAAACGTGGTAACCTTGACTTTGCATGTGATGCTAACCTTGAAGAGTGGTCCCTAAAGGAGATGAAAGCCCTGACTTGTACCAGGATTTGGGGCAGCGCGTGCTTGTGTACATCCAAACAGGCATGTGTTGTGCATCGGCAAGAGTGTTTTTGTCTACTTCAAATAAGGATCCATCTGTAAAAGCTCTTGCTATCTCCACTGGCAAGGCCACTACAGCATTTCTTATCTTCAGTCATTTCATTACAGACATGGTTGTTTGTTCTCAGCATTCATCTTCAAATATGTCCCTCGCATCTGTCTTCTTACCGCCTTTCCTCTTGAGGACTGAAACAAAGCTAATTGAAATAAATGAACTGGGGAGCAAATCAGACTTCATTACATCGATTGTGTGGGGTTTCTGATTGCAGCTTGTTGAGTGAATGTTACTGAGCTCATTGGTAATGAAGAACTACACTGTCACAGCAAATTGCAGCCAGTCAGAATCTGACAGACTGTTTTTTTCCCACCCGAGTTATTAGATTAAAAGAAAAAGGAAAACAGAAAAAAAAAAAATCTTGTAGAGTCTTTATTTTCACATCAACTTTTGTAAAATACATTTCATTTTTATTGCAGGCAACAGGCTATTGGTCTTAAAGTCTAAGGAAGAACTGTACAGTTTATAAATTTAGTACAATAAACACTATACACAAAAGGGGCAGTGCGTGACAGGGGAAGAGGAGGGAAACAACTGGACTGCATAAATGCTATTAAACGAAAGGAACAGCAGGACTGAATAGTATAATTATACATGCCGTTTACGCACTCTACTTTTTGAGTCAGAGGAGGTAGTTAAGCACTTGTTAGTTAAGCTTGAGATAAAATCAGCCATCAAAATGAATTCACAGGCGTGTGTCATTTCTACATTATCTCACGGCTCCTTTTACCAATTCAAGGAACAATATCCAATCCAGTACATAGAAACAGAGTCTGTGGATTGCAATGGCTCTCAAAAGGTAAACATACAAGAATTGGGAGATGTAAAAAAAATTGACTTTGATAAATCAAGAAGTTTTTTCCCACATATAGTGTATCATGTAAACCTATAAATTGCAGTGGGAAAGAATATAATATTGAGCAAACACCTTGTTGAAGCATGTGATTCAATTTAAGAAGTATGTCTTAAATACAATTTAACGGAACACGATTTTTCCTACATCAGATCATTTGAATCCTTAAAATAAAGCCATATTTGGCAGGTTGCAAAAAATCTAAAAAGGAGCTATATTTGTAAAAAGGCAACAATATAAAGAAACATGCAAGAAAGAGCATTATCTATACCATGCCACATTGAAGGCGGTAAACAAAAATAGAAAAAAAACATGGGACAACAGGAAACATTTCAAAAGCTGAACATGACTCTAAACCTGATGAAAAGACGAGACTGAAACTGGACATTCAAGCTGCCACAAGGCCAAAAGCAACACTGAAGGAGCTGAAAGAATTTCCAACAAGGTTGTGTTCTGGATGTGACAGTAATTTCCTCTTCCTCCAAAGGAGTAGGGTTGAAGACAGACTTTTCTCCACCAGAAACTTGTGGGAGAATGTATTATGATCTGATGAAAAGAACAATATATGGTGCTAGCAACACGATACTCTGGGGTTACTTCTCTTCAGATGGATGTGAGGTTTTGGTTTGGGTGGATGAAGATTTATTACCAGTTTCAAATGAAGGCCCAAACCCTTCAGGTCTCAGCTAGTTGGTAAGGAATAAGATAACAATTTGTTTTTAGCATCAGACTAACTGCAAGTATGTATCCAAATAAAAAAAAGGAATGACTTAATGGGGATTTATTTAAAGTTTCTGAATGGGTTTGCAGGAGTCTAGAACAATCTTTGAACATAAACATGCCCTCGGCTTCTTAACGTAAACATGCATATTTTTGGCCTTAGAAAGGAAGCCAGAGTACAGGAAGAGAATCCACACATGCATGGGGAGAATATCCAAATTCTATTCAGAAAAGCTCAAGTCCTGGAATCAAACCTGTATTTAGGACTTTATTTTTGCTACAAGACAACAGTGCAAACAACTTTCCACTACTCATACAACCTGGATCAACTATTTTATTTTTTAAATTTCATCAAACACGATGAGTACTACATTATATGTGGAAAAGGTTTACCTATCTGGTCTCATTTCTTACGTCACAAAAACCTGTCATTTCAACAGGGAGGTCTACTCTTTGAAAGCTACTGTCCATTACCTTGATCTAATCACCTTTTATGGGGATTTTATAAGAACGTAATAACTTCCAAATCATCAATTCATCCGTTCTATAAGTTCTATTTCAAAGAGATTGTAGTCTCTGTTTCAAGATACTGGAAATCCTGGAAATCCCTGGAAAATCAGAATCTAAAATTGGCTTACAAGCGGATTTTCCCCTTAAGAGCAATCAACCTGAACTTTTTAAAGTCTCCCTTTGCTGGCTTTGTTGAAATGATGCAATCAGCCAGAGGATGTGCAAATAAAAAAGAAATCCGTAGCGCAATTCCCAACCCTGTTCGAGTGTCTTGTGCTGCTGAAAAAGCAATAACCCTCTCACTCTCCAGTCCCACGATCCAGCCCACGGAGGCACGCAAACATAGTTACACAAAAATAACAGAATCATCTGAAGCACCACAGAGGAGGAAAATCGTGCCTGAATAACAATGCTGTCTGTCCAAAATTCAGCATGTGAACTTAGAAAAGAAAGACAAAAAAAAAAAAAAAAAAAAAAACAGATGTGCACACACAAAAGCCTGAGTCAGGAAATTCAAATTCAAAAGGTGGTCAACAAATTTGCTCCCAAAACTTTAGACTAAATAATGTTTTAATTGTCATGTTCTTAATTCATCTGTTGAAATGTTGCCCACCCCCAAGTGATTATTTACCTCTGATGACTTGATGTTGCTCTGATACAAACCAAAATCTGGTCGGCAGAAACACGAAAGGGCTTGTAAACCTTATTAGGAAGGCTATGGAGGGAAGCAGTCCATAAAAGCAAACAGCCATATTCGTTCAAGTAAGTGTTGGGTTCAATAGCTCACTACACCTAATGAATACACAACGTAGTAATTCATTGAGCGAACTGCAGTTGAAGGGTAAAAAGGACAATTTATCATCCCTGCACATAGAAATTTAATTACAGTGCTGTTGTGGAATTAATATGCTCTGCTGGTTCACAACTGCTCCGAAATTGTCATTATTGAGAAAGTCAAACATGCAAATGAGTATTGCAATTCAGATTTATTAAATCTTGGATTTTGTAAGAAGCTAGAAGGCGAAAAGTCTAGCCTAACCATCCCACGCAGCAGTAAAAAAAAAAAAGACCCTGTCTGGACAGATCCATGTTGTCTATGACTGCTACTGCTTCTGTACTGTGGAGTGGAGTAGTCCTTCTAAATGCAGAGTCATTAATATCCCAGATGAAAAGATTAAAAGAAATTAAATAGTTCTAACTGTAATAATTCCCTTTAGTACATGTGCTTCGTCCCCACTGTTGCATATCTTATTTCTTGCTATTCTTCTGAATGTTAGAAATCCACAAAAAAATATTGCAAAGTGTGTTGAAGAGTCTTAAATAATATACCAGAATCCCACAACGAAAAACCTGACACTCTATGGTCAGTCCAGGCTCTTTTGTTAAAATCATACAGTGAAGGTCTTAGGTGCTTGCTGTTGCTGGTGCGTTAGCCATTGAAGCATACTTGTCCGACTTGGAATCCAAACTTCTGGTTTTTGCCGCCAAAGTCTGCCGGAGCAACATCTATGATGGGGAGCGGCTCTGCAGTGGGGGAGACAATCTCTAAAATGGTTCTTTCCTGGCCTTTACGAGTCTAAAGGAAAAAAAATCAAAATCATGATTAGCATCTGTTTTGGTTAATTTCACTAACCAGTTCCGTCCACCTTTAGCTCGAATCACTAATCATGTTAGGGGATTTAATGGTTACAAATGTATTCAATCCAGCTGACAACAGCAACACTGCCGACATGCACATTACTCTCATTAATGCTAATTCCACTCTGAGCGGCCTGTCTTTTTCCTCCGACACGTGCCAGCACTGACCTGGCATCCATCGTGCACTGCTGTAACGAAGGGGCTCTTGGCTTGTGTCAGCTCCTCGCCATTGCTGCCCCGGAAGCGGAGAGCATGCTGGTAGGAGCGGGAGGTGCTGTCAAACCAGCCAGCTGAGTTCTGACAGGTATAGGTGAAGCTCTGCTTGGCTGTGGCACTTAGCAGCTTCAGGAAGGTCAGCTGAACTACATGCACGGGGTTCCCATCCCTGTCAGTGTAAGAGAACTGAACGGCGCACAAAAGTCAGCATTAGTGTAATGAAGTGGAGGAGAAATAAAACGTGCGCTTGATTAATTTCGATGGAAAAGCAATAAACACAAACACAAAGCTGGTTTTCTGTCAGAAATTAGATCCCAAAACAGTGGGAGGGTTATGAGACCTCCAAGCAGCTGCACACGAGAAGCCATGAATGCTTGTCAATGGGGCACAGCTGCGCTGGGTCGTTGTGTGAATCATTCTGACAGCTGAAATCAACCGCTTCCAGTGTCCGATCAGCTGCTGCGTGAAACATGATCTTTCAAATCAAGCTAAATTACACAGGGAGCAAATGTATGAACTAAGAAGTACATGCAGTATATATGGGGTCCATATATGGAATCAAAGATGCATACACATGTACAGATGGCAAGATATTTGTTGGTAACCCACAATAACAAAACATCTAAAAAAAAAAAAAACACAAATATCTTTGAAACTACTTGAATTTTAAAGAGATGTGATGAAAATTCCTTTTTTTGATTCCATGTTTAAATACAGTCAGATATTAATTGATTCAGCGGAATAGTTATAATGCTTAAACAAAGGAAAATGGCATAGTGAGCTTAATTTTACATTTTGTAGCAACACCTTTAGCAGCAGTCACAGCCAACTTCTACTTCACAATGAGACGTCTGCATTTGCCAACATGTCGTTTTTTTTCCCCCGCTCCTTCGAAGAAAACTGCTCTCCGGGTTTGAAGTGTGACGTGTCGACATTAAAATCTTCAGATCTTTCCACCGATGGAAAGATCATTTCTGAGCACTTTAAGTTGTATGTTTTGGGTCTACTGTGCTGTTGAAGGATCGCTCACCGAGCCTGAGCTTTCTGACTCTACGCAGCTTGTCTTGCTCCATGATATCGTGGCAATCCCGAGGCCTAATTTAGCCATGCACAAATTTCCTGGCCCTATGTTGCAGCTTTGCCTTAAAACAAAACCAAACACCCTCTACGTTTCATGGTATGGCGTTCTGTTAACATAGAGCTAATGTGACTGCTGAAAAGAACTAGTTTTGTCTCATCATTTTAAATGGTATTCTCCAATAAACTTTGGATCTTGTAAATATACATTTTGGCAAATTTCAGTTTAGCTTTCTTGTGGGTCTGGTGGAGCCAGTGGTTGAAAAGTCCAATGTCTTCTTCCATGGAGCCCAGTGTGATTCAAAATGTGAGGTTGGCTGCAGCCACTTGAACGCTATATGTTTTATATTATTAAGAGCTGTGGTCGAAGGAACCATGAAGCTGCTTGTAGATGGATAGATGGATGATATATCTACCATCTTCTTTCTGAGCTCCTCGAACAGCTCTTGTCTCTCCATCTGCAGGACCGCGCTCAATGTGATGGACAGAGAAACACCAGACTATCCAACAGCATGGGGACAGCTGAGGCTTTTTGTAGTTGTAGGTAGAATCAAGCTTTAGCCTCAATGTATGTCAAACTGTACTTTGGTGAGACACCTTACCCCAGGGTTCCCAGGTCCAGACCTCAACAGCTACTATCCTGCAACTTTTGGATGCATCCCTCACCAATACACCTCAGTCAACTCGATTGGGTCATTGCCATGGCTCAGCATTGCAGAATGACATGCTGATGTGATAATTCAGCCATTTGTGCTTTTCTTTTAAATTCACCTGTTTACTCGGGGAATATAGTCTTAAATAAAGCTGCTCAAGGTAAAAATCTCGAGCTAGTCACAAGTTACAAGTACCTGTTTTTTTTTTATTGGTGCTGAGCTTTCTTTTAAGATGAATAATGAACATTTGATCTCCACATCAAAGATCTGATCTCAGTGGGTCTTTAATTTAGTAAGATAAAGGTTTAGTAAAAAAAAAAAAAAAAAGGCACCTGACCACATTCGCTGTTTTTGCAACAAAAACGGAAAAGAAAATAGAACAAAAAGTCATTTTAGTTTGTTAATTAATTTACCAGAATATATTCATCCCCTTATAAATATAAACTTTCTGCATTAGGTTTCAGAATGCTTGGTAATTAGGACATTGCGAGCAGCATACACCACTGTTTAAATTCCTGATATATCGTGCAGCCTTACTGTAGGTGCACTACCACATCTATCAATAATAGTTTAGTATATCTTTGCAGAACAAACAGCTAATCAATTTTAATTATTTTAATCATTCATAAATGAAAGGCATTTGTTTTATAGGAATTACTTTTCAGGGTAAAATGAAGAATTGGTTTAAAGACCAGAAAGGGTACCAATGCATTTTTCTTCACACATACATATATTAAGTTTGTTTGTGTTTGTGTGGTTATTTTACCTGTTTGCCCCTCCTGTATTGGCTGAACCAGCTTCCTGGTGTCTCCTTGTTCCATGGTGATAATTTAACCTGGGCACAGAATTTAAGGATGTTCAATTAAGTTTTGGGGATCAAGTGACAATTTATTTGTGCTTAATACTGCAACATCTACTTTATAACAAGAGACAGACTGAAAGCTCACCATCTCGATCCTTTTGTCAGGTTGGAGACAGGTCTCTCCGAAGGCTGTAAAGTTACAGAAGACCTTAATAGAGTCTCTGTGACAACCCTGATTAGGATCGATCCAGTACTCTCCTGAAACGGCACAATCACAAGTATGAAACCAGTACCTGAAGGTTTTTCATTTTTGAATGAATGTTGTTCTTCAGATCAAGCTTCTGTATTAAAATGTTGTCAGATATAACCCTTTATTTTCTCACCATCTTTGTAGTCCGGCTGAACCATCATGAGCTCTTTGCAGGTCCTGGCTGGGCTTTCAAAGGTTCCCAGAGGCTTTCTCATGAGCTCCACTTCATTCTTCATGGAAGAGAGGGTGGCAAAGACCTCCTCCATTCCCTCAACGTCTTCCAGAGGCTCATCCCCCTGGAGGAACTCCTCTGTGTTAAAATAGACATCCTCCTCCGTCAACGGAGTTGCTCCTCCTGCCTCATCTAAGTGCCTTCGTCTTTTCCTCCTCCTCTCGCGAATTGGCAGTGGTTGAACAAATGTTGCAGGGGGTCCCTGAAGGTTGGACACAAGGTTAGAAAAGTGGTGGAGGGGAATTCTAAAAGGATGAATTAGACGGAATCAACATGCCCCGAAGTGGTTCGCCCGTGGTACTCACCGCGGGTCCTGGAGGACCAGCAGGCCCTGGATCTCCTCTGGGACCAACAAACCCCTGGAATAAAGACAGGGACAGGAGACTGGGTCAGCCTCATTTTATCTCGTTCTCTCACACCTTTTGTCTAAATCCTGAATTTATCCCAGCAGATACTGTATGGCTGCTGCTTATAGGCTTTTCCAGCTGTGTGCATCAGCACTCTGTGGTCAAAGCCGTGACACACTCACTGTCAGGAAATGTTGTTTTTTTTGTTTTTTTTTAACAATATCGTATACGGCAGACCCAAATCCTATTAAAAGGCCCTAATGGAAAAAAGAAAACACACAAAAAAACAAAAAAATGGAGGGCAAGCAAAGCTGTACGACAAGCTTTTTGTTCCAAACATACTGTTTGTTGTAAACACAGAGGTGTGCAGTGATTAGGATGCGTCGAACATTTAGGCCAACAAATGTACGTTCTCCTTTGTCCCCCGCACGTGTTCCTAACAGCTGGTTTCCAAAAAGAGGTGTGAATGCATAAATAAGACAGATTACAATACTTACCGTCTCCCCCTTAGATCCCTTCTCACCAGCTGCTCCCTAGGAGTTGAGATAAGCACAATTAAAAGAATAAAAGCTACTGAAGTTTAGAATATGGAATTATTCTAGTGCTGCTAAATATCCAAGAGACTTGCTGTTTTACAACAATGGTATATAACCTGGTTGTCAATGGTCCTTGAAGCAAAAACAAAGTGTGAAAGGAAATCTACATGTCTGTGTTTTCTTTTTTTTTTGGTATTCAAAGGACAAATTGTGTGCAGAAAATTGACAATTTTACATTTAGTTATGAAGGACAGGGAGCAATTGTAAAAGTTAAGCCACTTACAGCCAGTCCGGGTACACCTGGGGGGCCAATAGGACCAGCTGGGCCGACCACACCCTAGGAGTGAAAACAATCCCTTATTGCCAGAGAACCTATCTTTATTTGTAGGGATGTAGATGCACCTAGTCCATCATAATACGACTGGTTACCTCATCTCCTTTAGACCCTGGCAAACCTTGATTCCCTCGCAGGCCCCTGTCACCTTTCTCTCCAGGCTCTCCTGGGGGGCCAATTAAACCAATCAAGCCTCCATGGCCCTGCAGACAGAGAAATGTGTCATCATCAATGTTCTCTGGCTTCTGATTGGCGCATATAGTATTTTGATCCATTAATAGCTATGGAGTCACTTTTTCTCCTTTTCTCCCCGAGTCCCCTTTTAATCCCGGTAGTCCTGGTGGACCCTGAAGTAGAAGTAGTAAATATTTGGTCAGCAACAGCAGTTCGGTAAATTCTGTACATTTAATTTTATAGCAGAATGTAAATTATTATCACAATGGAAAATCCACTTTCTCATTTATTAATATTTGCTGTGATCTTACTATTGGTCCAGGTGGTCCAGTCTGTCCTGGCGGTCCATTTAAACCTTGTTCACCCTTTAAAACAGTAAAGTGGGGTAAATATTACGGAGAGAAATGAGTCCCAATATTACTGCAAGCAAATAATGCTTTTCAAAAATGTCATTGCAGTTTTTTTCCAACTGCTTTTAAATACGTTTTGGAGACTGAGTTTTACAAATTACATTCTTTTCGAATCACTTTTTACAGATTCTCCATGTTCTTTTCTCCAGACATCTGGGGGAGGGGCTTCCTCTGAAGGGTGGACCAACAATGCATTTCTATTGGTCAGTATGCCGCCTCTGAACCTATTGCCCTTTTGTTGTTTAGGTGGGTGCAGGTGCAGACCAATAGAAATGCTTCTCAGTTTGTGTCCATGCTGACCAATGGAAACGCATGCACTTGCGGCGCACTGACAAATAGAAACGCAGTTGCTAACGTTCACCCTGACCAATAGAAAAGTGTCTTCACTCCACTCTTTAGAGGAAACCCCGCCCCCGAAGCGTGGAGACAAGAAAAAAAAAGTTTTTACGGGTTGCAGCAGCAAAACTACAAAAATGTAGCTTCAACATTTGCATATACGTTTAAATTGTTCTCAAAATGTTTTTTTTATTAAGATGTTCCATTTTTGAAACATGTTCTATAGTGGCAATAATACTGGAACAAAACGTTTCTCCAAAAAACATAATCAAGGTGAGACAAAAACAGAAATCCAACGGATAAGCAACATTTTGCTACCGTGGTCCACCCATACTAACCGCAGGACCCGGAATGCCCCGAAGGCCTTCTGGACCAGGCCTCCCTGGATGGCCTTGGGGTCCTACTGGTCCTGTCTTTCCCACTGGACCCAGAGTTCCTGAAGCTCCCTTTGGGGCAAAAGCACAGAGAGGAACAATACTGAGTGCTGAGAAGAAAAATGCACTGAAAGAGAAGCATACAGTCGCTGAGCTTAATGTCGTATTCCTCACTTTGACTCCTTTCATGCCTTGTTTCCCCTCCTCTCCTGCAGCACCAACATGACCCTGGCAGAGATTAAAATTCATGTCGTCGAGACAGTGGTGGAAGATGTTAGTTGTGAATAAGCTTATAATATGGCTAAAACCATATATATATATATATATATATATATATATATATATATATATATATATATATATATATATATATATATATATATGTATATATATATTAACACAATAAATAATCTCACCCTCCGACCAGGGGGTCCAGGAGGGCCAGGCTCTCCAGAGGCTCCTGGTGGCCCCTGCATAAAATCAAGTTAAAATAGAAGCATCTCATACCGTGACAAACAAGAGGAATCCTTTCTGATAATTCATTATGAATCAGATTTCCCCTAGGGTGCATTTATTAAGAAATCTACACCAGAAGAGGGTCCTAAGAAGTTAGCAGGTTTTGGTTGGACCCAGAACTATAGGTCCAGTGGCGTGATGGGAGGCTGCTAAACATTTCTTGTTGAGTATTCTCAACATTTTGTTTCTGTCGCCTTCCAATGTAAACTCCTCTAAAGTTTGTAGTGGATTTCTGATAAACACAAGTTTCAAATCCAGTCTACTCACAACGGCTTTCAGTGCTTTACAGTGCCTACATCCAAATAAGACTGTCCGATAGTCTTCATGGGCATTTTTCTTAAATTTCAATATATGTGGAGATGGAGAGAGTAAACACTGAGCAAACACTGGTCTAAAGGAAAAAGCGTTCCAGGTCCCTTAGTTGAAATGTGGTTCCAGACTACTTAAAAAAAAGGACTTCTTACTGTTTTTCCTATTTCTCCGTTGTCTCCTTTAGGTCCAGGTGAACCATCAATCCCCTGAGCGAAGAATTATAATTATAATTATAATTAGAAAAACATATTTAACATTAAATTAATGACATACCAATACTAGAGTGCAGAACATTCTGAATCAAAGAATTAGAACATTAAATCTTACATTGACACCAGGTTCACCAGGGGGCCCCGAATCTCCAGGAAATCCAAGTGGGCCCTATGAGCAAAAACGTTGCATCGAGAAAACATCTTGATTCACCTTTAAAGGCAGATTGATTGACTTTATAAGAGCTGTCAGGACAGGACACATCTGCTCACAAGGTTGCCTTTAGATCCATCTTCTCCTGGTGTTCCTCTGGGACCGGGAGGCCCCGCTGCACCGGGAGGACCAGCGTCCCCCTTCTCGCCCACATCGCCTTTAGCACCCTGGAGCGGCAGCAAATAAAAATGTCACAATGTCGAAGATAGTACAAAGTGATCGTTTTTGGCATTTGAGCAAATAAAAAACCCAGACATAAAGGCAAAGTCACTCACTGGAGGGCCGGGCTCCCCAACCACCCCCGGGTCACCGGCTTCTCCATCCTCACCCTGACAAAGAGAGAAGATTCTGACTGATGAAACAATCACACAGACCGCCGCTCCAGTCTATCGATTAATGCAGCCCTACTTAATATCCACATGTGTGTGTGTGTGTGTGTTTCTTCGCTGACAGGGTTTGCTAACCTTCTCTCCAACAAGACCAGGCTGACCAACTCCTCCAGGCAAGCCAGGTGGGCCCTGCGTGTGAGGAAAAGGGAAAGCTTAACCTGAAACAAGGGCAGATTTTAAATATTCATTTGATTTCTGAAAATGTGATTCTGCGGTATTTTTTTTGTTTGCGCGTCAGCATCTTTGCTCTTCCAGTGCTGAAACTGGCACAAAAATGTGACAGCGCACAAAGAATACGCAGAGAGTCAACTGTTGTTATAGTATTGTCTGTGGATAATGTTTAAAACATAAAAAAAAAAAAAATCCGAGTCCCCATCTTTTTATCAGTTTTTTTTTATTTTATTATTTATTTATTTTTTGCTTATGCATGCACATGCTAGACTGGGTAAGGGGTTTCACAGGCATGGGCAACCGCACTGAGCAACTGAACCCCCGCTGTCACAAGTTTTCCTCAAACCTAACTATGTTTCATTCTTTCCTATCTTTTCTGTATCAGTCTATTTATAGGGTGAACTATCTCTGGAGTGCTGCATGTCCATGTTTCTGGTGATAAAGCACTAGCGTGAGTCTCACAGCTCTCCGCCGCTGACTGCTGAATAATTGAGCAATATAAGAGACTGCAGAGGGACAGCCGTTACTAGAGGTAAATATAACTGCCTCTCCAAGATAATAGTCTTATGCCTCTTAATGATTCATGTTGCAGTAAATATAACTCTTTCACAGGGATAATACTCTAACACATTTTAATAATTGAACTTTCGAAACTGTGGAAAGCATGTATAAAGACGTGCAGCCTTTTTGAAAGGGAGCCTTCTTTGGCTCAACATCTTGGAGGCCTACACTGCTGATGTTTGAGAAAAACAACAACGTGGTTGTCATTACAGATTACAAATTATGAAATATTGGGATGACATTTAAAGGGGACACATCATGCTTTTCGGTTATTCCTTTTAAGATTGAAATCATTGAGTTGTGGTCAATGCTTCTGTCTGTATTTCTGGTCAATTTACTGCCAAGTTCCTCCATTTTAATCCTGTTCTGAGGTGCGTCTGAGAGCAACTCGTTTTGGCGCTGTCTCTTTACATCTCAAGGAGGCACTTCACACCCCGCCTCCTTCCGTTTTGCTGAGCGTTTCCACTTCAACCCTGTCGGCCATTTCTGTAGTACACTGGGGGACGACGTAACGAACAACCAAACAATTTGACTTAACCGGTTGTAGTTTTGGCATTCTTCAGCTTGGACTACAAAATCGCTCCAGGAAATATAAAATGGTGGAGTCGCAAAAATTGGTAAGCTGTAGTAGCTGTAGCAGTTCTGCAGCCATTACTGTGACACACTTGTTCAAAAACATGTAATAGAAATCAGTGAAAAGTAAATAGCTTGAAATCTATGAGCCGAAACGAATATAAAGATATCTACGCAGCTCCTGGACAGACTACGTTCAAACGTTCAAGTACACCACAATATTTATTAAAGGGCTGAAAGAGTGGATACTGCATGATAAGTCCACTTTAACGTCTTTATTGAGCAAATTCAAAATGAAATGTTGCTATTTTCAAACCGCATTGAGTTGTCTTTTCAAATATTAGAAACTATGGAATGACAAAAATTGTCTAAAGCGTTTTTCACATTTATACGTGATAAACGGGCTAGTTTGAAAACACATCACATCACCAAATGAAATTAAGCTTTTTGTTGCGTTTCCTGGTTTGTCTAACTGAATCTAAATTATCTGCATATGGTCCAATGGCATGTTTTCATGATAGGACCATGTGGAGAATAAACAACATCTGTGCTATACACACGCTACTGTCATGTAAGATACTATAAACTAAAATAAACCCTGAGAAGGAAGTCTTTCTTCACCAGGGTGGGTCGTCATCATGTTCCATGAGCTGAAAATGTGTGTGTAAACCAGCAAATGGCCCAACCCCAATGTAGATATTTGATTAAAAAAAGAAACCTCAGCTCCAGGGGATCCCTGAGGGCCACGTGGGCCATGCTGTCCTGGAGGCCCCTGAAAGAAAAGAAAAGAAAAGAAACATTTTTATGTGGATCACATGAAAAATGCAGCGTTACAAAGTGAATGTGAGCTGGTGCCTCCTAAATTAAATAAGAGTTAGATTTCAGCCCATGCTAGATTGCTCATGCAATGGCCCCTGTATCTCGGATTATTATTACACCGACATGATGAAGACGTCCAGACAGGCCATTACCCTCAATATGACAAAAGCTCAGACTCTTTCCCGTTTCGCCTCCCACCGCCTCTCTCTTATTCCCCCTTATTAATAAGAAACCTCTAGCCCGCAATATGCTCGAGCATATTCTCTCAGCCAGCGACAGCATGTGATTTGAGTTGTCTGTGCAGCTTAAGAGAGCACCGAGCAATTAATCTTAACAGTCCTTGGCTTCGGTTTTAGTTGAGTTGATGTTGAGCTGTGCTCTGAATCACTCCGAAGTATAAGGGGGAACCTTGTGTTGCAAAGACACTGAAACAGAGTGACAGACAATCTGCCCGGGGAGAGACCGCGCGGGACTGGAGGAAACACATATCCTTCTGGCACAGAAACATTTCAGCGTTATAGGGGAGAACTCTGTGATCCGCAACACTGACACAGGAATAAAACTTTCCCACTGAGTCCTCAGCGTCTCTCCTCTTGTCGATCTCGCTCTCTTGTTTTGGCTCCGTTTTAATGCATCCCCTCCCTAATCTGACTGCGGAGAAGGCGAGCTATAGAGAATCTCGTTGAGCGTGTGTTCATGGCTGACAGCGTTGCAAGATGACTGTCACAAAGGAGGATGCTCATTAGACAGCCAAGGCTGAGGCTAATCTGATTAGCAGCTGTCACACCGTCTTCCTGCTCACAATGAACGCCCCGCCTCTTCCTTCCACTCCGATGCTCCTCTTTGTCACTACTTTTCTCTCTTATGCTCATCCTTCCTTTTGCACGCAGAGCCACCATGTTCGTTCTTTTCGGCTCATCCTTTTCCCCCCATAAAGTAAAGGAAAATTGCAGCCCAAAGCAAACTGATTCAAAGTTTACATGTAAATAAAAATTTTTTTTGCCTTGTCATCGTTATTTTTCATATAATCTACCAGAATATACCCAGTGCAATGAAATAACATAAGGACTGCAAAAAGACATATGGGTAGTTAGTGCAAAGCAGACTTTTAAGGATCCCTGCTCTTATACTTAAGACTCATTTAGTTGTTAATGGTACTGTTGTGCTATGATTGTGATAAATCCCTTCTCCAGTCTCCCCATTTGTCACTGCTTACGATGGCTTCCTGGCATGGATTACAACAATTATTACCAGAAGCTGGAGCATAATTAGCATTATTAGTTCCACCTGTGTTTATTTCTGTAACAGCAAATCTAATTATCTGCACTCACAGAGGCGTTTTTTCAAGGTAAAACGCAAATTTAGATGAAATGCTCAACATTGCCAAAGCTATTGAACTGGGGAAGAAGCTCAACGCGTGAAAGCCCGATGCAGGGAGCATACATTTCCACCTAATTTGCGTGTAGTTGCCTCAGTTTACCAGTTAAGATGCAAAGCCCAGATAGCCTGATCTTTAAAGATAAGTCTAAAGAAACTAGCTTGGCGATAACAGGACTTGCTATTGATCAGCGCAAACTCATTCCCGCCGCTAGAAACCATTTCAGACTGGAGGAAGCCGCTGTCAACGATTATCGCCGGAGTATGACATGCGGCAACACAATCAGCACAGCTGTTGCTAATTACCTAAACGGCCGTAACCAATCAAAGTTTAATAAGCTCAGGTAGATTGCCCGCGCGCTACACGGAGCTCACACACAACTGAGACTTGTTTTTCAACACACACATTTTAAACAACAGGTACGGCAAGCAAGGAGTAGAGTCACGATTTGGGATGTACAAAAGATGCAGGCAAAGTCAGGACGCCCTTGGATATTTTAACGAATAACTGAAGGGAAAGAAGATGTACTAAACACTGAACCCAAGACTAACATTAGGCAAAATCTGACAACTGAGCTGGCCAAAAAAATAAAGTAAAATAAAAATAAAACTCCCAGGGTTCCAAGATGTTTCGGAGTAAAGAAAGACGTCTCAGAGTAAAAAGCCAAGAGCTCAACCCAAACAACAAACTCTTTGTTGTTTGGGTTGTACAACGCAAAGGTCACTGGACCCAACAAAGGGGGATAAAATGGAGGTTGCCGGTTCTAAGAGTTAGGCTCTCAACAGCATGGACATGATGCATGCAAAGCAAAAACCACAAGATAACAGAAAACTAATCTGACACCTAAACTAAGGTAACCAGAGCCTAAAGTGGGAGGATTCTTTGTGACTTAATGAGATAACTTATGGGTTTGTCAGGAAGGTGGTTTATGTTCATGACCGTGTTGCAATGGCAGCTGAAAACCCCAAATCCTGTGGTTCAGGCCAGGATCAAAATAGGATAACATTTACAGATTTATGACTGAGCTCCAAAACGAAACGAATGACAGAATTACATGTGCATAAATGTTTATACGTTACAGTATATTTTGTCCAAAACATCTCTGTTTTGAGAAACAAACTAAACACATTTGTGCCTTGCCTGGATATAGGTCCCTGTCACGCACTCTCCTCATGAGTCTATATGAGTACAAGGTTATAATATCTGAATGCAGTCGTACCTCTGAATAGAAATTTGATTCACTCAGACAGGCAGTTTGGGATCTTGGAAATGTGCATGTGCAACAGTTTTCCTCCCCCATTAAAAATAAACAAATGTAAAATAATATTTTCTCCAGTCCCCTATCTGAGTCCCTGAAAGACATGCTCAACATTTCATATAACAATAAATGTCCGACAAATATACCAGGCAATCAATAAACGAGGAGTAGGTTATTGCTGGTAATGTGCTTTTTATTAGATTCTGATGCTGACAGAGAGAGAGAGAGGAGGGAGAAAAAAAAGGAGCCAGTGCAGAGGCGTGGAAACATGCACAAATTCCCCAGAAAATATCTGACACTGCTATTTTGGCGCAAGTCGCCTTTGGTCATCGGAGGGCCAGCTCAACGGTCGGCGGAGTTGTCCCGCTGAAGGACGACAGACCATTGATTCAAACTCGCAGCCAGCGGTTTTTCTTTACACAAAAGATTTCTGCTAAAAAGGCCGGTAACCCCACAGTGTAAACTCAGGTTTAACGAGAAAGCTCTTACATTACAATTTCAAGGCAGACATCAGAGGCACCTTTCTGTTTTAGAGCATTTCGCACTGGATCCAATCCCCAACACCCAAACATTTTCAGCGGCACCTGCGCCCCCCCCCAGATCATTATCTTTTGAAGAGATGGAGGCATTTGCGTCACAGTCTCAAGGCTTGCGTTTAATAAATCAGTCAATAGATTCCTGCTCAAAGACTGTCAGTCTGCTTTTTTAGAACTGTCAGGAAAAGTGCCAAATATTGCTGTTATACAGCTTTATGGGTTTGCAATACAACAGCTTTGTTTAGGTGATACAGACGACCAAAGCTTTGCATTTTGTCCCACATTCCTCCGTTTGGAGCTCTGGAAAAGAGTGCCTGTTAACCGCAGTCAGCTTCTCTAAAGATGTCATGGCAAGCAGAGGAGAAGAGGGGATAGCATGCAAATAGTAGCAACACCTGGAGCACGCTTGGAAATGGCAAGATGTGCGCAGCAGGATGGCCCATGCACTTTTCATGAGCTCCCTGCACACGCGTTGGCAGAGAGAGAGCGAGAGAGAGAAAGAAAAAAATGGTGTTTGGGAAATTCATGCACCATTTGCATTCGGAAAATGTTGTATTCAGATGTGTTCGTATTTTGAGTTTGCCTAAGTTCCATAAGTTTGCCTGTGTGGAACATGTGCAGAGGTTACTGAGAGCTAAACTCACCATTGAACCAACATGTCCAGTCTCTCCTTTCTCCCCTGGGGGTCCTGGCATCCCCTACACAGCGACAAGCAAGACATGGAGTACAAATTTTCATTGGTAATGCACAAAGGTTATTTAGCCATCAGCTGTGAGGCTGAGGTAATTGTTTTTACCTGTAATCCAGAGGGGCCGGGTGGTCCCTTAAAGCCCCTAGATCCTTCATCGCCTTTTGGTCCATTTAGGCCCATTTGACCTCGAGAACCTGGCTCGCCATCCGCCCCCTTGAAATATCCAGAAATGCTTAGCACTGCAGAAAGACTTCAAAACACTAAGCGTATGATTTCAGTTACGGTTCATACAGAAGGTCCTGGTTGGCCCACAGGTCCTTGAATCCCAACAGGTCCAGGAGGTCCCTGAAAGCCAATTCAACACAGATTCACTAAGACGTGGAATGCTGTTTGTGAATCACAGCACAGGATGAGCTGTCAAGAAAACCAAGAAGATTATGAACTATATTGTTTCTGAGCTCATGGAGATTGTTGGTTAGGATGTCAGGCAGTGGCGATTTTAGGCTTTAGCATCAGGCATTAGCGAACTTCACTCAGCACCCATAAATATAAAGGCAGCATTATCCCAGTGTTATTGGGTTTACCAAACATGAGGCGACGCCTGCGACCCAGTTCAGGCAGACAACTCGAGCTGTACTGTTGCTTTATTCGTGATCTTTCTCACACACAACATTTCAAGTGTACCCTAATGATTTGGGCAATCTATTAATTTTTTTTTCACGTTTTGTCTTGGCATTTAAAGCGTACCAAATAGTGAAGGTAGTTGCCTACATGCATGTTTCAGGGCACTTTTGCTCTGCAAAATTTAATCTCAAGAGGGTCTCCTAATTGTCTGACTGACTTTATTACATCAACACAACATCTTGCATCAAAGTAGAAGGATCATTTTGATGGAATAGGAACATGTGTTTGTATGACCTTCAACTGTTTAATGGGTGGACTATTTAAACAGCTAAACCTCCAGCTGCGGTCTGGATTTTTGCGCTGCTCCTGCATGCCTGTCTGTCGCTGACCACCTGCATTCTGCTGCGGGTGCCAGCTACTGTTTGGTTCTCTTCTACCCTCCGTCTCATTAGGAACCAAGGTCAGAGACCCTTTCCTCACTTCCTGGCATGCGGAGGACATATTCAAGGGAGTGTACTCATCGTGCCCGACGTCTCCATGAAGTGACAAGTTCAGAGCAAAACTCAAACTTATATATTTATGGCCACTAAAAATGTATTAAAATATCTACACCTAAGTAGGTTGACTGAACGTGCTTTAAAGAAGGTGTATACCCGTAAAGTCTTTTCTCTTTAGCCTGCACCTACCATACCAAAAATCTGAACATCAGCTCTTGCAGTTGCCAGCAGCAGATAAATTTTGAATTTGAATTTCAAATAGTTGAATTCAGCTCCTTTGTCCGGTATCCCACATCACTTTTTTTCTAGACTTGATTGTGGTTGGTTGTCTGCCTAATAGCACATCTTTATTTGATAACAATAAATTGGATCCCTGTGCTGTAACACTGTGATGCCACTTATATAATAAGACATGGGAAAAAGCTGACGCACAAATGACTTATTTTACATTTCCGGAGATATGTTCTGTTTTTAAGAGAATTTGGACACATTCAATTGATCAATTAAGGTGAGGCAACACAGTTTAGATCAGCACAGGGTGAAAGAATGATTTGCTTTGAAGTTATAATGCCGATGGAGACAGATGAGCTTTTGGTTCGATATTAATTAGTATCAGGGAGTATTTCTTTCTTTCTTGTATAATATTAGGTTTATCTGTCATTAATAGTGTTTTAGTATGCCTATTCATTGGCTTGCTTGGCTCTGTTACAGATTTTGTAAAATACTATACAATAGACCAAGGGTGAAGTGGTCCTTAGCACTAAACCACTACTACCAAATTTCACCAGAGCAACAGCAGAGAATTCAAAAGGTTGCATCAGTATTACTGCATCTCAAATTAGTTTAGAAAGTCAAAGGATGAATGGCTGAATGGTAGATAATCAGGAATGCTGGTTAGACAAAGTCTTATTTGAAAATGCCATCTTAGATCTTTGAGAATCAATGCATTTTTTTTTTATTTCAGACATTCCACCAAAATTAACCAAAACACAAAAAGTTACTCGGAAATCTTTCTCATTGTGAATAAAAACACCATGTTGAAAAGTTATATATGAATGCAAAAAAAGAAAAAAGAAAACAAACTAAAAAATCAACAACACATTTTCTTAATGAAAAATTACCGCAAACATTACGGAACAACTGTAAGAAACTTAACATTCAACAATTGTTCTGCCGAAGAGCCACTGTCAGCTGTAGCTAACAGCTCTAGCATAGCCTCAAACACAATGAAAGGTATATTAAAAAAAAAAAAACATAACTTACAGATTCTCCTTTGTCTCCTTTGCTGCCCTTTTGGCCCGGTCCACCCGTCTCTCCCTACAGATTCAAATGTACAAAAATACCTTGTGAATAACCAAGTCATAACTGAGCATTAACTTCACAACAGACGTGCAGTCTAGACTTACTGTCTACTGCAACTACCTTGTCTCCGTCCTCCCCAGGAGGCCCAGGGGATCCTGCAACCCCAGGCAACCCTGCAGGTCCTGGTTGCCCATCTCGCCCAGCAGGCCCAATGGCTCCCTTCTCTCCCTAATGAACAGATAAGAAAACAGCACACAATCTGGCCATCGCTCTAGTGGTACCTATTGCTCACGTATTGCAGCTTGACACGTTGATTAATGTGTCACATACGGCAGGAAAATCGCTGCCAAGATTGAGTTTGCATTTTGTCGCTCAAACTGTCTTCGCCCTCTTTCCCATAATGACACTTTTTTATACCTAGTGGTAGGAGGTGAGCGTAGACAGAGAGAGAGAGAAAAAAAAAAAAAAGTAGCACTTTTCCAGCTCTTACTGGCGTGCCTTTCTCCCCGCTTGGCCCAGCAGGGCCCACACTGCCTGGTCGTCCTGGTGGGCCAATCGCTCCAGCAGGCCCAGCGGGACCCCTCTCTCCTGTAGCACCCTGAAAATAAAAAAAGTGCTTAGATGAGCTGAAGTGAGAATATCACATGAATCAGCATGTCAGCGTGGGGACGGCCTACTGCTTTATGAGTCTTACCGTTGTATATGGCATCAAAACAAGTCGATAAATGGTATGAAAAGCAATATGCCCAGAATGAAACTTACCGTAAGCCCTGCAACACCAGGTAGGCCTTCTCCACCCTTAAGACCAGCAGGGCCCTGTTAAAAAAAAATAATCACCATCCAATCAGTTTGGAGAAGTTTATTCATCTAAAAACCCCCAACCTGGTAGTTCACCTGTAATTTAAATTAAAGCTGCACACTTTAAGCGTGTCTGCTGTTAAAAGTCACGATAAAAATCTGGAAGTTTGCGTTACCATTGCACCGGGGGTCCCTCTGCTTCCCCTGAAGCCTTTAAGTCCAGCAGGGCCACTCTTCCCCAGGACTCCTGACAGGCCTGGATCTCCCTAATGCCCGCAAATGCACACGCTTGGGATTAGACACAATGGCGAGGTGGCCAGCAGATCCGAGCGATCGCAAATCACTTAAAAACAGCGAGTAATACTGAGAAAGTGTGTCCGTCTTTTATGGTTTGTAATATGCTCGACGCCTTAACCGTGCCTCCATAAATTATCAGTTAATTAGAAGTCAGGATTAGACTGAGAAGATAAGATATTCAGGCAGTGCTAAAGAGAGTACTTGGGCTTTATCTAACATTATTATTCATGGTGGTAGGTGACCTGACAATATGATGAATAGCACTCACCTTGGCTCCCTCCTTTCCAGCAGTTCCTGGTAAACCATGCTCACCTGGTGGTCCTGGTGAACCTGGATGACCTCTATCTCCAGCTGGCCCTGTCTCACCAGATTTCCCCTGAAGATAAGGCACACTATGTAACCGCTGATCAAAAACATCTTGCAGCTTACGCAAAAGGAAAAATAAATAAATAAATTCAACAGCTGTAAAAACGCCATTGATTAATTTGTTTACCTGTGGCCCAACCACTCCCGGGGGGCCAGGAGGTCCGGTCTTGCCTTGGAAACCCTGAAGAAAAGATAAATTAGTTAGTCTGCTGGACATCAGTTGAGATAAATCAGAATAAGTACAAGAAATCGGGGCATGTTTTATTAGAATCAATAGATCATGTTTAATCTCAGCAAGATCTACTCAATAAATACATTCCTAATAACATTTTTATCCTCTCCTTGAGGCACTTTTAGATAGAAAAATGACTCACTGGTTCTCCTCTCTGACCTGGATGACCTGGTAATCCATCCTTTCCTGGTAGACCCTGAAAATAAAGTTGTTGTTTTTTTTTCCTCACATCAACCTATAATAACCTGAAATGCTTTTGATGAAATGCACACAGGGGAAAACGGGTAACGTTAAATCAACCATTTAACCTACTCACATTGGGTCCTTTAGGTCCTGTTTCTCCATTTTGACCCTGTGGCCCTTGAGGACCCTAAAAAATGACAGCACAGTTTGTCAAATTCCCACTCCAAATGCCCCCCCCCCAGCCCTCCCTTCAGATGATTTGCAGCCAGTTCCCTGTCCAAAGTCAGTCCTAATGGACCGTCATCCTTCATGGTTTAGATGTCCCCCCCAGTTCAACACACCTAAACCCAACGATGAGTCATCATCGAGCCTCTAAGGAGCTTGATTACATGCTTAGGAGGTATTTCAATCGGTTGCGTTGGAGCAGGGACACGTCTAAAACATGCAGTACATCGGCCCCTGCGGACAGGAGACGGACATCCCTGCAGCAACAAAATTGTCACCTGTTCTCCAGGAGATCCTGGAGGTCCATCTTGTCCGGCTGATCCCTGCCAGGGGGGGGTAAAAAAAGGCAAAAGACAATTAGTGACTCTGCTTAACACCATTGGCCTAAATATCATGTCTCTGTTTAATGCTCCCAAGTTAGTCTTTGTTGGCGAGAAGGCAAAGCGAGACACCCCCTGACAGACAGCATGTTTTCACTACGCCAGATGGTCTGTCATCCAGAAGTGAAACGCAACAACCCGCTCCATCTCAGTCGGTGCACTCATCCATACTTTATGAGGCAGCCAGGTGTGTTTATGTATGTATGACTGCATGTGCCCGTCTCTGCTTATGCCACAAAGCTCACCTTTTCTCCAGGCTTTCCAGTCGGCCCCCTCGCTCCTCTCCCCCCACGGGATCCCTTTGGAATACAAGCATCTGTCTGATTAGCACATGTATGTCTAGAGGTGGAAGATAAATATCTGATGATCCGAAAACCGAGCAGACATCTGCTCACACGCCGGTGATGACAAGTTATTATTACCGTGCGGTGCCTAATTGAACAGAAATATTGTGCATAAGCTTGGCATACTTACATTAGGACCTCTTTGACCCCCAGAACCTGGCTGGCCGGCAGGACCCTGCATTGTAAAGGTCAACAGTTGTTTGTCACTTAGACGCTCGAGGATTTCACCTACGCTGATCTGTACGCGAAGCGATGCGGACAAAAAAAACGGCAGCGTATTTACCCTTCTTCCTTTTTCTCCTATGGATCCGGCCCCGCCAGGGAAGCCAAGTGATCCCTGAAGACACAAGTGGAGGTTAATCAGCCCCGGTGCTTCATTTATCATACGTCATCCCCAATGTCTCGTTAACTTATAATTAACCACTGTATCGAATTAAAGCAAAATCTAATCCATGAGCCTTAAATACATCATTCATCAACACGTAATGAATTGATGTCATTAATGAACTATAAATAAAATAGTCTTTCTGAATATGTCATTTATCATACTTTATTTTTAATAAGACAGGAAACAGCCCAGCAAAGGCACATATCTAGCAGCCCAAAGCTCTGATAAAGACACATGAGAATATGTTCACTGATGGTTAATAGCTCCCCGATGGAAAATCACCTTAGGGCCTTGTCGTCCAGGGTAACCGGGCAGGCCGGGCACCCCGAGTTTACCCTGCATAGAGAGAAGGATGAGAGATAAACAGGAGGATTAAAAGAAAAGTAATGTCCATATTTGTGATAAAATCTCAACAGCAACACCCTTAAGCACCTCTAGCAGTTTGTGTAAGCAGATGTAGCTGAAGCTTTTTTTGTCGTTTATACTTTACTTCAATTAAACAGGGTGTTCATAAACCTTTAGCTAGTAATCATTAACTGATGATGATGATCATCATCATACCAAAATTCAAACAGGATACAACATTCGCTGTCTTCTTTCCCCAGCTTTACAAATAAAAGCAACAAACGCAAAAAGATTTCCTTTCATACATCCATCTTAAGATTTTGTCTACGGGTAAGAAAAAAACATCTGCGTTACCTCTATTTATGCATTCAAATACAGAAAGTCTTAAATCAGAGTATATAGGACAGTAAAAAAACCAAAACAAAGCGATACTCATCTTCCACCACATTAAGATCACAAAAACATAAACTCCTCTTCAAGGAGACCTAACTAACAACTTTATATTGGGTTTAAATCTAATGTGTCACTTCATCTCTTTTCTTTTACAAAAAAAAAAAAAATTCAAAATTTAAAACAGAGTATGAGAAAACCAGCTAAAGTGATTGTTTGATCTTTAGGTCAAGAAATGTGTCAGAAATAGCTGCTCCATAACTTGTGGATCTAGTCAGAGCAATAATATGAAATGTTTAAAACAACCAGAATCCTGACAAATAAACCTGCGTTTGTTCTGCAACCATGTACAGTGAGAAGGATTGTACGAAAGTGGGTACGAAAAAAAAAGAAAATTCCCATTTGGAAAACGGCAGCTAAGATTGGCACCTAAGGGTCCCAAAGTCTTCATCTCATCCATAAAGCAAAATCTGCACAGCTATCGGTCTTTTCATAGTCATGACAGGAAGAACGCCTTTTCTGTTCCACCATCAGGGACCTCAGTTTGTGAAGTTTGCTATACACTACTGGGACTTTAACTGGAGCCGTGTGCTTTGGTCAGATGATATTTGAGCATCTCTGCAGTAAACCAACCAGATGGATCTGGCATAAAACAAAATAAAAAATGAATACGAGGAAAAGCATCTCATTAAAACGCATGGTGAAGAATCTGAAGAATCTGTGATGCTGTGAGCCTGTTCTTGTCTCAGTGTTCATGGAAAGCCTTTTAAAATGCAATGTGTCATGATCTCTTTAAAACATAGATCATAGAGCTCTGCCAGTAAAATACTTTACTCTGTCTATACTGTGAAAATGTACAGCTCAAACATATATGCCGCTATTTGATGAGCCATCCCAGATTATAGCCTTAAGCTAATTCACATCCGCAGTTCCTTGGCAGGTTGAAAAACAAGGAAAACTAAAGAACGGTTAAGATTTAAAGCAAAAAAAATGCATGCAAATAGAAACATAGACAAATAACAAGATATCGCACACACTCAGCTCAACTTATACCCACACATCAGTGTAAGATCATAATAATTAGCAACTAGAAAGATGAGCAGTCTTTAACAGATGTTTTAGATTTAAACGAGCTATTACAGCTGCAGCTCTTCATATGGTCAGGTAAGGTTTTCCATTGATTTGTAGCTTTTATATAAAAAATATGAAACCCCAAAATAATATGGTGGAATGACATGGCGCTGTCTCTACTTGAGGACATTATGAAAGATCAGAGTTCAATGAGCAACTAGGGACTAAGCCAAGTAGAGGAAAAAATGGGCCAGATTATTTAACATTTCATAAAAAAGACTTAAATTATGATATTCTCAAAAGTCTTATCCAGTTTTTTTACCTATGAAGGTAGTGCAATAACTTTATGTACAGAGATTTAAGACTTTTTTAGTATAAAGATGAAGTAGGTCCTACGGTTACAATATTATTATTTTTTATTAATATTATTAATATTATTATTATTATTATTATTATTATTATTATTATTATTATTATTATTATTACCAGTCAGCCCCCAACTTGTAACATAATAGGACAGTTAGGAAAGAACGATGGCATCCATAAGTATTTGGCTGCATCCAAGGAAAGACAGTTCCTATTGAGTGAAACGTTGATTAAATTGTGTTTTGATGTTCAAAATATTTCTTCCAGTTCAAATTTGGATGTGGAGTTACACAAAGAAATTTAAATTCTTAACTATTTTATTTGTTCAATGTTTAAAACAATATTAACAGTAGTTTTACAACAGTTTTAGAAGAAGACATTCCATTTTGTTAACTCAAACATGATTAATCAAGAAAAAGTGCTATTTTTTTTGTTACACATTTGTTAGCTTGGCGGATGTAACTTCAATTTATACAGCATGTACATGTACAGCAGTGTCATCTGCATACATTTGCAGATCTAAATCAAGACTGTGCTCATTTATATCAATAATATGGAGACTAAATGAAGGGACAAATATTGATCTTTGTGGAACACCCACAGCACACTGGATAAAGTGTACAAGAGTATACTTTCAGCAGTGTAATAATAAAAGATATGCAGCTAAATTTACACATAGGTGGTTTACCACACATAAAATTAAGCTTTTTACATCTATATTTCTATAACGTTAGAAGGTAAGTAGAGGTTTAAACAGTATCCTGACTTTTTAGGCTGCTTGATCCTTATATCCACAGCTTGTACTACACAATTTAATCTTGCATAAATGTAAAACAAACAAACAAACAAAAAAAACATACCTTCTCCCCTGCTATACCAAGGGTTCCTGGATCTCCAAGCAGTCCAGTCTGACCTTTTGGTCCTTCTGGCCCGTCTTCTCCTCGAGGACCAGGAGCACCATTATCACCCTAAAGTTAAAATGAACGGAAGAACACAGCATGTCCATGTTTTCTCTGCAAATAACTGCTGAATAGCAACAACAAATGTTGTGAATAAATAGGATCCTCACCCTGTCTCCTTTAACACCCATGTCACCCTTCACTCCTGGAAAGCCATCTTCTCCCTAACATTCAGCAAGGAGAGGTGACGACTAGCGACTGCTTTCGCATTTTATTATTGCAATGAAGTTTGAGAAAGCAGTTACAATTTACAATGTCATAACTGGCAGAATAAAAACAACGTATTGGTTTCTCTCACTTTTTCGCCTTTGCTCCCCTTTAGACCTCTAATCCCATCTGCTCCCTGTGAAAAAGACAAAGAATTAATTTAGAAAATGACACACACACAAAAAAAAAAAAAAAATTAAAACCGCAAGCGGTGATGAGCGGCCCTCGCAGCAAAGCGCCGCTCCGGCCTTGGCCACCGCTGGGATTTGCGCACCGCCGGCCGCCCGCCACCGCAGATGCTGTCACGCATTTTGCCCGCCCGTCCACTGGGCGATTTACACGAACGTGTTCGGCAGCGCTCCCCCACGACTCACAAAAAATCTGGTGCAGATTCACCACAACGGACCGGTATAGCGCCCGCTTCACAGCAGACGCCGCACCAATCCGCCTGTCGATCTCCCGCTCCATCTTCCCCTCATTCGTGAACAAGACCCCAAGATACTTGAACTTCTCCACTAGAAGCTGGCCCTTGGGACTTTCCTTTTTTTAAAAGCTTATAGTTAGAGTGGCTCATGTTACCCTGAGCTACCTCTATAGTTATGCTGCTATAGGTTTAGGCTACTGCAGGACATCAGGGTCTATTGTTCTTCAATTTTGAATGACTGTTGTAATTTCAGCTTTTAACTTTTTGATTTTTCTTTTTTCTTCATAGTAGGCACACCTGGTCTGGCGTTCTGTTAGCTGTGGCTTCATCCAGGGAAGACAGATCACCCGCTACTACCATCTAATGTAGAACTTCTGTGCTTTTTTTGTCTCTCTTGTTGTGTCTCTGCTCTGTCTTCTGTAACCCCCAGTCTGTCGAGGCAGATGACCGTTCATACTGAGCCCGGTTCTGCTGGAGGTTTTTCCTTCCCGTTAATGGGGAGTTTTTTTTCCTGCTGTCGCTTCATGCTTGCTCAGTAGGTAGGATTGCTGCAAAGCCATCAACAATGCAGACGACTCTCCCTGTGGCTCTACGCTTCTTCAAGAGAGAATGCTACTTGTCAAGACTTTGATGCAATGAACTGGTTCCCTTATATAGGAATTTTTGTGTATAATCTGACCCAATCTGTATAATCTGATTGATTTTGACGTTGTAAAGTGCCTTGAGATGACATATTTCATGAATTGTCGCTATATAAATAACATTGAATTGCATCATCTCTTCAGACCAAATAAACTATCACATTTTTTGAGACAGTTATCTCATTTTAAAGATATAATCATCTAACAGTATTACTCTTAGCAAGTTAAAGCTCCATAATAATTTTAGACCAGGTTTTAGTTCCACTCTTTTATTATGCACATCTAGGCTACCTATAAATATAAAGTATGGTATGCCAAAAAACATTTTCAACAAAAGGCAATTTTAGTAATGGCCTTGCGATTTTATATCTAAGCATTAAAAATGATAATATTTCACCAATTTTCACAGCAAGATGGAAATAACAACTATCCAACATTTTAAGATTTTGTAAAAACTTTTTTCCTTTTTTACCTACCTTTTGAAATTAATACTTGTTTCTACTTCTCCAAAATTAAACTTCAAGAAAACTATTGTGCTGTCCTGGGGCCATATGCAGCTAGACAGCTAGGACAAAAGTTCCCCACAAAAGCTTCCTTTTCTTGCATTCTCTGAATAACCTTTGTTCCCAAATCTGGCTTTAAACATTCTTTTTGTAAAAAGACGAATATTTTTCCAAGGCAGAAGCGTGTAGAACAAATTCAACTTCAACATTAGCAGTTTCCCTAGCTTCATCGCTGAAAAGCAGCTTTTAACCGGAGCAAAATACGTCAAAGATCTTTTTTTAAGGTGAGAGCACTCACTATCTCACGTAATTCACATAGAGATCTAACAAAGTTGTGATGTCTCACTCTGATTAAATATGAACCCAAAACTTTTCTAACTGTTTTTGCCTTGGATTTCCTCTGACTAAGAATTATCAATCACAGAAAGTTTGGTGCCTCTGTGTGTTTCTGTGTAGGAGATATAGCAGTTTTTCCTGTTGTCAGGGGGCGTGGCCTAAGTGATGTCATCATTTGACCATTGGATATTGTAGAAGACCCGATGATGATCAATCACAGAAAGTTTGGTGCCTCTGTGTGTTTCTGTGTAGGAGATATAGCAGTTTTTCCTGTTGTCAGGGGGCGTGGCCTAAGTGATGTCATCATTTGTCCATTGGATATTGTAGAAGACCCGATGATGATCAATCACAGAAAGTTTGGTGCCTCTGTGTGTTTCTGTGTAGGAGATATAACAGTTTTTCCTGTTGTCAGGGGGCGTGGCCTAAGTGATGTCATCATTTGACTATTGGATATTGTAGAAGACCCGATGATGATCAATCACAGAAAGTTTGGTGCCTCTGTGTGTTTCTGTGTAGGAGATAAAACAGTTTTTCCTGTTGTCAGGGGGCGTGGCCTAAGTGATGTCATCATTTGACCATTGGATACTGTAGAAGACCCGATGATGATCAATCACAGAAAGTTTGGTGCCTCTGTGTGTTTCTGTGTAGGAGATATAGCAGTTTTTCCTGTTGTCAGGGGGCGTGGCCTAAGTGATGTCATCATTTGACTATTGGATATTGTAGAAGACCCGATGATGATCAATCACAGAAAGTTTGGTGCCTCTGTGTGTTTCTGTGTAGGAGATATAACAGTTTTCTGTTTTGTGGCGAGTAGGTGAACTTTGACCCCTGCTAACGCCCCTTCAACATGCTCAAAAACTCACCGTTTTGATAACTTTTAATTGGCCATGCCTTATGATCAGACTGACCGAGTTTCAAGCCGCTCGCTCGAAATCCCTAGGACGAGTTCGATCAAATACCAATGCTGTAAACGTAAAAAATGAGGTAAAATTACGACCTTCAATCTAAAATGGCCGACTTCCTGTGATATTTGCACTATGACGTTTATTGTAAATTCTGAGCGTCTTGCTTAGATCTACAACTGTACAAAATTTCCTTAATCTACGATGAAGTAAGTGAATAGCAAAGGGTCCTTTGAAAATTTCTAGGTGGCGCCGTTGAGGCATTTTTCTTTAGATTTTTGTGACGACCTTAAAATACAAAATTTTTAAACAGTCACCATGCATCTGCAAAGTTTGGTGAGTTTTTGAATATGATAAAGCCCCCAAAAAGGCCCCTCTTTAGGGGGGCAGAATAAAAATAATAATAATAATAATAAGAAACAACACAGAAACAATAGGCCTTCGCAGCGCTTCGCTGCTCGGGCCTAAAAATCACAAGCAATTTCTGAACAATATCTGTTTAGCTTGTATTTACAAAGGAGCTCATTTAAAGCAAAATAGAATCAATTAATTTTCTCTTGACATAACACTGGGCTGCTTTTTTAATCTTTATTATCCCTAATATTTATTTACCACAACCAATTTTCAGCCTCCCTTAAAGGAAAAGAACATAAAGCCAAACTCAAAAATCAAACACTAGGACAATAAATGTATTTTTGTTTATTTGTTCTGCTGCCAGAGAAGCTGCGGTTGTTTCTCCTAAACGTCCAGTGTCCCTCACTCCGCTGTAAAAGTCCCCTTGAGGACCGGGGAACTCCCTGTCCACCAGTCACCTGTCAGTCATGGACTCTAACAGCTTGTCCGTCAATGGTAGACATGGGGCCAGAAGAAGCAGCCGAGGGAATAAATATATTAGGGAACACCAGAGATCATGGAGCATTGATGCCTCACCTTGACTCCACGACTGCCTGGGTATCCAACGGGTCCCTGAGTGCCAGGTAAACCCTTAAAAAAACACACACAAAAAAAACCAAATCTTGTTTCCGGTTTGAAAAAATAAAAAATAAAAAAAGAAATGCTGTTATAAAGTCGTTGTGTTCCATTTTTTAAGGTCAGAGAAAATGCTAATGTTTCTGAGTGCATGGCGCTGCTTCTAATGGGCTAATACTTTAATATAGATGATGACATTACTGGAACAGAGTGTTCGTAATGACAAGTCTCATTGTGAGTGACTGCACTGTTACAGCAGGGCAGGAAAAAAAAAAAGGAATAATTTGGTAGCTTTAAAATCTCACTATAACAACACATCAGCTGAGCCTCAGACATGCAGTTACCCACTTGGATGCCTTTTTCTCCTGGGGGGCCCTCTCTTCCTGGGTGACCCTAAAGCAAAAAAAAAAAGGCCAGACTTTACATTCTACTAGCGCTGGTACAAATGCATCGTTTCATATCTCTTCTTAACAGAATTTCCTGAAAGCAACCAACAAATGAGAAGGTGTCGCTAAGAGTAAGAAATCATTATGAAGTATCATTGTGTCACAAAGCTCTGCAGGAACAATGAAAAAGGGGCAATATGTGAAGCTCATACAAATGTGTTTGACTGCAGTGGAAAATTAATTCCTTGTGATTAGAAAAGCCTCTCTGTAAGGAGATCTGTAGTCCTCATTCTAAATGTCATGCTGCACTGGATCAACTCACAACATTTGCTACTAAGCATACAGAGCATACATCTTATGGTGTTTGGATCAGTGTTGCTCTATACGGCATGCTAAATTGTATAGAGTGGCCATTGGCTCTAAAAAAAGATCTGATGTTAGATCTGAATTTGTTTCAAAATGTTTCAAAATACGACTTTTGACCTGGAAAGCTTGTTTAGTTAGTGTTAACACAGTGCTGTGAGAAAATATTAGCCTAAAATTAGGCCTGGATGGTAATTCAATAACAATATATATTGATTGATAGACATATATCGATGATAGAAAAAAAAAGGATCAATAAAAAGTTCAATAGAACTGTTTTCCTTCCTATTGCATTGTAGCCATGTTGGTTAAAATTACAGTCATTACGTCCTCCCATCCAATCACATACGCAGATCCAGGAACGCTCTGTCACCAAGCTCCGCCCCCTTCAAAGAGTTCAGAGAGCACGTGTTCTTTTTTTTTTGTTAAAAACTTGTAGCTCTGGTAAAAAGTTGGTTGAATAAAGGGTTGAGTTTGAAATCAGTGTTTGTGAGTTCTGTATCTAAAAATAGGTCACCAAGCAACATTATAACATGGCCAAGGCTGCACTTAAAATATATGTTTTGAATTTGTTGATAAATATCGATATCGATCAATATGATTTCTATTTTATCAGTATGCTTTTTTCTATATCACCCAGTCTTACCTGAAATCATCACTGAAAAACTGCCTTTTGTGTTTATTGGGGTTAGTATGTGAATCTGTGTTTTTCTACCAAAGCTTACTTACAGGAGGACCATCAGTGCCTGGTAGTCCCTGCAGGCCCTGTTTACCCTGGGGACCCTGTAAGGAACATGAACAGTGAAAAATACAAAGCCGGTTGAGATTTACTTAACAGACAAATTTGTCAGGGGGCAGGTCACATATCATACTTAATAGTATATTTTATGTCTTTTCTGCTTCCTGCTTCGTGATAGGCACTAACACAGGCTCGCTACAGTCCTAAATGTCTTTGTCTGCCTGCTGAGTATTGATTTCCTGTCTTGACTCGCTTTTTCAGAATTGTAGCCAGAAGTGGTTGGGTCATACTGTCCAGCTTGGCCTGCCTCCCCTGGGTGTGCAATGACAGGGGTCAAGGGGTCACGGCTTCATTTCATAGATTAACTTGGAGACATGTTACCTACCTTTTCTCCTGGCAATCCAATAGGACCCTGAGGACCAGGAAACCCCTGAAGCCAAGCAAAGTATCAATCACATCAGGTGATAGTTGACTTGAAAATGGTCAAGATACCGCTTAAATCGTTACTATGTAATTGTGTGCACAAGGTATGTCTGACAGTGTTTATTAACATGTGCATAAGAAACTATTCAGTAAGCTTTGTTTGGATCATTTAAATGTTCAATGGCCTTAAGGCCAAAACAATGTTTTCAGCTTCCAGAGGAAGTGAGCCTTTCGTGAAAGTACACTTCTGAGTAAAAACACAGCTGTGAACGGTATCTGAAAGAAATGTTGCCAATAATTAGTGTTGAGGTATATTCATACACTGTATAAACAGACACAAACCTTTTTCACTCTCACAGTAAATTACACAAAACCTGTCCTGTTTTAGGTCTTTTAGGATTGTTCAAATCTTTTCTATTTCCTAAATACCAGAGCCAAAACATTCCTTTAATATTAGGTAGAATTGTCTTTTAAACTACATGGCCTGCTTTAACTGTTTAGGGCATCCCTCCACAAGCTTCTCACAGTAGTTTTCTGAGGCTTTGGTCCATTCCTCATCAAATTATTGGTGTAACTACATCAGGTTTGTAGGCCACCTTGCTAACACACATCTTTTAAGGTCTGCAGACACATTTCCAATGAGGGCTTTGTTGTTGTCCTTAAGTCCATTTTGTAAGAAATTCTGCTGTGACCATTGTAATTTTCCATTTTCTAGACTCACTTTTGTGGAAACTTTAACTTCCTGAAGCTAGAACATGACACGACAGAAACTGAGCGTATCTGCAAACAGCAATCTGGCTTTCTGATGCTGCTTTTGCAGTAGTCGCTTCTTCCATGCCGAGTGGCCTTCCAGCCCTTGTATACTGATTGTCTTGCTTTAGTGTAGATAATGGTTCTCTCTTTAGCTTCAGACAGCTTCTTTACATGGTATTTTGTTTTGCTTCTGGAGTTGATAAGCGCAAGTCATACCAAAAGATGACAATCTCTGGAGACTCAAAACACGTATCTTTCATGAGCGCCATATTGGCTTTCCATTCCTGTGGTGTTTATACCTGTTTCTAACGGATTCAAAAGATAAAATTAACATTTTCATGCTTCTGTAAATTGTACCAAGGGTGGAGCAGGCTTGTGGAGGTGTGTTCCTGTTATTTTATTTTCCTATGATATCACACAAGTGGTGTGTTTGAAGTGTTGTTTAAAAATACATGCACACGTGCGCCTCCATTTAACTCAGCTTTACCTCCATTTAACCTTTCAGGAACTTAAAAAGCCAAAAATCAATATCTAGGCATATTAATAAGATTGTATACACTTCAGAATTTGAACAAAGTAATGAAAAAATATGTCAAAATATGTTCAGAAAATATAAATAATTTCTGTAATCCTTACTGACCTAAAACAGAAGATGTTTACTCCAATTTTCTGTCAGATACTGAAAAAATATATGTTTTTTGCCATTTCATACAATCTATTTAAATGTCTTATTTCAGCTGTATCTTTTACCTATGTTGTGTTACTTCAGTGGAGGTATAAAACATGCAATGAGTGGATTAGGTCTGACAGTAAGTTTATTTGTTTGTACCTGAACTCCTGGATTTCCTTGTTGACCCGGAGGCCCTATTTCTCCAGCTGGACCCTAGAAATGGGTAAAACAGTTTTTGTTAGCAGCTATATATTATATTGTCTGTTGGTTGTGCTATTATTTTTACATCTCTCTTTTCAGGTGATGAAGCAGACGGAAGACGTTTTATCATTCTTTCCCTTTTATCGCTTCTTTCTTTCACCTCTTCTCTTTCTTTTTTTTCTCTTTTTGTTCTTCCTTTACTCTCCTACTTTCCCATTGTAGTGTCCACATAATTTTTAAATTCTCCCCGCAGGAATCACAATAAAACTATGCATAAATCAAGCGGAGCAGTATGGTGAAAGCTGATTGCTAAACTTGTGAAAGTAAAATCTATTTGGCATTAAGACATCAATTCTTATTGCCACATTGCTAGACAGGACACTGGGGGAAAAAAATAGCAGCAATATTAAATAAAAGCCTTTCAGTTTCATCGATGGTTTACACTTTGGCACATGTTTTCGCATTTGTATTAACTGTTAAAAAAGGATCTCATAGGTGATTTCATATTTAACCACAGATGACTGATAAAAGCAAAAAAGACTGACCTGGTTGCCTTTTGATCCTTGCACTCCATCAACTCCATTAATCCCCTGAGAAAATAGAAACAGATTCAAAATCCGATTTTAATTAAAGATACGAGAGTGTCCAGTAATATTGTTGTTCGCTTTAAAAGAATATTTGTGATTCCAGTTTTTTGTAGAGACAGATTTGACTTACCGGTTGCCCAGGTTGGCCAGGTGTCCCCCTTGGCCCAACAAGACCTCGGGGACCCTGGAGATGAAACACAGGAAACATTCAGCAGCTAACCTAGATTCATTACGTGGCAGAGTGAGAGTTGAATACTAAACCATAAATCAAACCTAAGGAGGGGGGGGGGTGGAAACAGCAAGACATTGACAATATATTTCAGTGACTGAACATGTCAGTTTTTATGTGTCTGCCATGAAGACCGCGCTCGGCGGCTTCTGCTTGTGTGATATGTTTTTGTCGGCCTTCCTCTTTGTAGGCTGGCCAAGCCACCTGTTCCAAAAGCCACATCTGTGATCTCCTGGGAAGTGATTGATATGGAAATATAATCATTCGGGCCAGGATTTTGTCTCTTACCTTGCCGAAATGCTCTTCCCTCTATGCCCGCTCGCTCGCTCGATCTATCTCATCTCATTCACCGCCGACCACGTTTCTGTCTTGTGTTTGTCTCCTGCTGTTATTCTTTTCCCCATCACTCCCTGTCTCTCTTTAAAACAGCTAAAACCATTCCTTCCCAATGTGTTGGTGGTTTATCAGACTTTTCCTTTACATGGTACATGGCAGCTCTATTTCCTCAAGCACTGAGAGATCCATTTCGAGAGACAAAGCCCTGCTGAGCCCTAACCTCACCTACTGAGAGAAAGATAGAAGTGAGTCATAACCAATTAACCAGTTTTCACAGCAGATGCACCAAACAACGACAGCTTCTACAACAGAGTTGTGAACTTTTGGTTTGCCGGAGAGCTGTCAGTTTTCTTGATTGCTCGCTGAAAACAGCGAGAATCTAGGTGACAGGTGCTGAACTGTAGTGCAGGACGAAACAAAGTGGATGTCTCTTGATAGTAACGGTCTTCACAGTGGAGCGCTGTGGAAGTTGTTTTACCCATTTCTTTCTTTAGCTTTTTGACACAGTCGCCTCCAAAATGATCGGCACCACTTGTAAAGATTTATAAAAGACAAGCCTCCAATAAACAGCTGTTCTGGAGAACTAGTGACCTCAATATGCAACGTTTCCCTGCAGGGTTACAGCAGTCGGTTTTTGGAGATTTGTAGCATGATAACATCCTGCACAATGTGTGTGATGGCAACAGTAACAAAATAAAAAACAATGCAAAAAACGCTGGACCTTTTATTTTGAACGTTTCAACTATCTCAGCAGGTATAGGTGAGTCACTACTTGTTATAGTCATTTCCTATGACTATACTTTGACTTACGAAGTCAGTCAACATGCATCTGTCTTACTTAATAGGACAGTTCTCTTGTGTTTTCATTACAAACAGAGGCTGAATGTACACTTCCCCAACCATGAGTCAGGAATTATTAATTAAAAATTTACTAAAATGAACTTCTAAACTTAAGCATACATTTTAAAAAGTAGCTTCACTTACTCTATAGTTATGTTACAGGAATTATTATGGGTACCAACAGCTGTGATGCTAATGAGTTTGTCATTTCTTTGCAAGCTACCTGTCGCTGCAATAAGATTTAATTGTAAGCAATTTGTATGAATTTTGCTGAAAATATAAGTAGGAGTTTAACTTAAATATTAACCACAACTACGTTCGTGTTTGTTCAAGAAATTACACTTGTGCTGTGTGCTGGAAACAATTATTTGCAGCTTAAAGGTTTTTCCTGTTCCTTTTATTTGTCACTCACTGAATAAATGTTTCAGATGGTCAAAATAATAATCACATTCAATAAATTAGAATATGATCAGATCTTCACAGCGACAGCAACTGCTCTTTTTTTGATATCATGCTGCAGCCGCCTTAGGGCTCCCCGTGTGGTTGCCGCCTCATGAAATGGGCGGCAACCACACGGGGGGAAGTGGCTTTGCAGCGATAGCAAGCGTATTTCTACCATGTTGTAAAAATAGCACCAGAAAACAGCTAATATTTCATGGCAAATGGATAGTCCGTAGTACTAATATGGTACTTAACCTTCACGCTTAAGTGCACTTGGGTTATGAAGCAGGACAATGTTCCAAAGCACAAAAGCAAGTCTACCTTCAAATGGCTTAGTAAAAACAAAAAAGAAGGTTTTAAAGTGACCTGGTCCACTTTCAGACACCGATCTGATAGAGTTACCGAGGAATATATTTGCTTTTGAAAAACCCTCCAAAGTGGCTGAACTAAAACAATTCTGCAAAGACGGTTAAGCCAAAAATCCTTCCCAGCAATATAAAAGACTCGTTGTGAATTATTTATCCCCCTCCCCCTTTAACAAATGACGTTATCTTTTGAAAGCGACTTTCTTTGTGTCAAGTCATATTTATTTGATATTAAGATTTCTTTGATGATCTGAAACATTTCCATGTCACAATAGAAAATAAAAAGTGAAGAAATCTTTATGTGGAGAAAAAACATTTTTTTCACAGCACTCTCCCTATCAAGTAGAACAACAATCACATGAGAGGGTGTGCTGCAGGGCGAGCTGTCTACACAAGCAGACTTAAAATCCTTTTTCTAGATCTGAATACTCACTGGTTCACCTGGTTGACCTCTTGGCCCCACAGGTCCATCAGAACCCTACAATGGAAAGGACAACTAAATGATCAGATCACATGCAACGCTTCAGTTCTGCCTCTACTTTGAGAGGATTTATATCCAGGGAAACAGTTCATTAAAAAAATTTACTGTCTGACAGATAACGGTCTTCGAGCAAAGACTATCCGTCCTCTCAATCTTCCCCTGCACTCATCACAGATTGGCACTGTGCTTACCGAGCTGCTAGCTTTCATATCGGGGATGCGGCAGCCCGCTTTTATGTGTTTTGCAAACCTTTGTGCTAAATGAACCCCAGCCAGCATAGCCGAATTAATAATGCAGGAGTTTATGACTATATTTAATTTAAGCCTGCTTAGATCCGTGATGCTTTTCCGTCTAAATGGTTTATGAAATTGGCTTATTGATCTGAAAAGGATTTCCATTTGGATGTTGCGATGAAAAGGCGACGGGGAAGAATTAAAAAAAAAAAAAAAACTGCTTCGGGTTCTGTTTTCTGAATTTTGTTTGTTGCGAGTACATTTTAAAAAAAGGGAGTGCACTCACCTTCTCTCCTGGCTCTCCAACAGGCCCTTGAGGACCAGACCTTCCTCTGTCCCCCTACAAGATAAAAGCATTAGTTTTTTTTGCTTTAGGAGAGCAAGACCAGGATGTTTCCTTTTAGTGCGGAAACAACGGTCATCGTGGTTATTAAGTAAACAGTTACCATTAGATTTATGAAGTATTTCATGTTTGGGTGTTAACATTTGAAAGACTAAATAAATTGTCAGATTACCAAAAAAATAAAAAACTCACTATGTGTCCCTTGTCTCCTGGGAGACCTGGCAGGCCGTCAAAGCCCCTATCACCCTGAGATGTTAAAAAGAAAGAGGTGCATTAAATCCTGGAAGACACACACACACACAGATACACACACACACACATGCGGTAATGTGTAAACATTAGGCGAATTGTCTTAAAAGTCTCCCCTGGCAGACCCTGCCATCTGCTTGGAGAGCGTGTCAAACAGGGAGAGGGAGCTTTCAGATTAGCTGCAGGTCAGCTAAAATGCTGCTTTGACTGATAAAGACCTCGTTCAGTCAGAACCAGCATCTAGGGAGGCTGATTTATTTACTAAGCTCTTCCTGCAGCTGTTATGTATTGAGTTGCCCGGTTGTCAATAACATATAATAGGCTCGGGGCTGGTCGATACTTAAAGGCTTACAGTTGCAAGTGGAAATGGTTGGCTGCTGTTACAATGCCGTATAGCACAAACGAGTGCTTTTGCTCAGTTCAAGGCTCAAAAGGACCTAAATAATTAACATTAATTAGTGACTTAACTGTCCACCTCATTTAAGTGTTATCGCCTACTATTGCAATGCGGTGAGATTTACCTTTGCACCAGTTTCACCTGGCGATCCACGACCTCCATCCACGCCTGCACGTCCCTATAAGATACTCAGTTCAGTTAATACAGGTTCTGCGTTACACATTTGGCACTGAATGCTTTTATCACGATCTCCACATAGAAAATGTTCCAGCTTGGAGCTTCCTTCAGTACTCTGGATATCTCACCCTCTTGCCTGACTTTCCAATCATTCCGGGGCGTCCTGGAAACCCACGGGGTCCCTATGTAAAAGATGCCGGGGATGAAAAAAAAAAAAGGAAAAGGGTGCAAAAAGGGAGGCGAGTGGACAAAAGTAAATCAATATTCCGACAAAAATGGTATAATGGAAGCTCAGAGAGCGGTAGAAATTACAGTACAGTGGGGCCGTTGTCTCCACGATCTCCTTTGAGGCCAGATGGACCTGGAAGACCCTACAAAATGAGACATACGTGTAATTTTACTTGACAGAGCAAACACAGTGCAATCGAAATACAGATGCAAGCCCTGTTCAAAACTTCTTGGCTTTTATTCCTGAAGCTTTTTCAGTAATAAAGATAAGCAATCCTCAAACAGTGAGCATGCACATTTATGGGGTTGGAGATAAAATGACACAGAGGGGGGGAAAGGATTCTAGAGTTTGAGGTTGGAGGAAAAAAAAAACTGGCTGCCATAATGTTGGAGTTGGAGTTGGGTTTAAATTTGGTCTGAATCAGAGGAGTTACCTACCATTGGGCCGGGTCGCCCTGTCAGACCCAACGGACCTGGAGGCCCCTTAAGTGACAGCTGAAAGAAAAAAACGTGTTTATGTCATACTAAATCAAACTAAGTACCTTACATTTTATACGGAAGGAAACTGTCAGCATATATCAAATGATGACTATGAGATCATCCCTGATGTTTTACTCTGACACCTGTGAAGCAAACCTTGGTCTGTTGCAGGATAGCTTGCGCTTGTGCCTCTAGGGGAGACACCACCGGCCCCTTCTGTGAATCGCCTCCATACTGGAACTGTTAGCAGTGAAAAGGAGAAGTAAAGTCCCCAACGCTGGATTCCCAAATGTAAATGAAGTTCAGTCACACAGCCCCCCCTTGTGGTCATGACAACACAAAACATGAAAGGAAAAAAAAAAAAAACTGATGTGTGTGTTTTCTTGCGCATTTTGGTGTGCTGCAAGGTCTTACTGGTAGCATCAGCAGGGTTCCTGGAGGACCTGGGATCCCATCAACCCCGGGAAGACCAGGGCGTCCCTGGGGACCCTAAAACAAGAGGACAGGAAAAGGGTAGAGGCATCAGTAACGGTGCCTCCTGTTGTGGGGATCCGACTATCTTTTGAAAACAGAAAGCAATCACGAATGTGATAAGAATGTGATACCGTTTTCAGGGAAATGCTTTTCTAAGATTAGGGGTAGATTTCTGCAAGTAGTGCTTACAGATAGGGTAAATCTCCAGGAAATGAATGTAAGGACATGGTTGGAGACGAGTTCACTTTGGCAGATGTTTTGTTCCATCTGCCAGTGCAGATCAGAACAGCCTAACTATCAGGGACTGCTCATTTGTATTCATGTATAGGAGCTGGTGTGGAAGAAAAGGAAAATAATGTAACATGTTGCGGTGCAGCTATTTCTCTGTTGGAGGATTTTCTTTTCTTTCCTTAAAAACAATCCATGGACAAAAGCTCTTTTGACCTCTAAGGGGAAAATGGCGTCATGTAAATGGCGTAAATGATTATGAGCAAAAATAATAATTGCAATGATTAATAGGACTCGTTCACATTCAGCTACCTCTTTATAAAAAAATTTAGAAAAAGCCATAATCGCTGATAATAATTTAATTTAGATATAATTAAATTAGTTGTTTCTTCTCTAAACCATGGATAAATTCCTCTTGATGTTATATTTACACAGAAAGATTTGTAAACACAAGCCCCATCTCATATATAGAATCACCATTGACAAAATGGTTTGAGTATTGCTAAAGGGTGCACTGTGTGGGGCTTCAGCCCTTGGTAGGCTCATCCATGGCGAATTGGCCTAAGGGTCAGGGTCAGACTAAGAACGATTCAAAGATTTGCATCAGCCCTGAAAGGCAACAGGGTACCTGTGAAGAAAAGAACCAAGATCAGGTGGAATGTGAGCATGGTGGCACGCTGATTTAGTGTCCTAGTTTGGCTTTCGAATTGCAGTATGTCACTTGATTTGCTGGTAAAGAGCTGGAGTTGAGGTTTAGCTTTACCAGCTAAAAAAATTAACTCATCGCCTCACATGGTCTGGGCTCTGGAATCCACCTACTGGAGAAGATCTGTACTACATGCAACAGAGTTAAGTAAAGAGATGCTTGGTGGGTGACCATTCAGAAGCTGAACCCCTAGTGTGGGAGTTCTCTCTAGTAAGCTAGAGGACTGCCTCTTTGTCACTGTGTTGCAAAAAGGAAGGTTCTGACTCATGTGTACTTATGTGCTAAAGAAGTTTAGATTACTTGCCATTATTGGGGGTCTCAGCTGGTGTTGGGGCGGAGGTGCCACCTCGGGATTATGTTGTCCTCGTGGGCACTTACACCCATTTAGGCAGTGATGTTGTTGCCTGGATTGGTGTGATTGGGAAGAATGGCCTACCCAATTCGAATCTGTGGTTTCTGTTGTGGGACTTCTGTTTTTGTCAAGGAATGTCCATAACAAACAACATGTTGCAAGGCACAAGTGTCGATGGAAGCTGACAAGTTGAAGAAAGAAGTCTTCGGGGCTTGGTTGGTTCAGACCAAACCAGGCCTGAAACTGCTGACAGGTGTCAGATGGCCCAAAAGACTGTGGCCTCTGTGGTTGCTGAAGCAAAAACTCAGGCATGGGAGGAATATGGAATATGGCTATGGGGAAGGACTCATTTTTGAACTTAAGGAAGTTCTGAAAAACTGTCTGGGGAGTTAATAAGGGAAACCAGGGGCCATGGCCATGGTCAGGTCTACATGCATTTTGTGAATCTGGGATTCAACCTTAGAGATAGGGGAAGGAGCCTTGTCCTCTAGTGGAAGCTCGGAGTAGAGTCAGTTGAGGTTCGGACATCTTATTAGGATTGATACTGGTTGCCCTCCTTTGAAGGCTTCAATGGATGGATGGATGGATGGATGGATGGATGGATGGATGGATGGATGGATGGATGGATGGATGGATGGATGGATGGATGGATGGATGGATGGATGGATGGATGGATGGATGGAACTCCATGTTAACTGTAATGTGTCATCATCTTCATATTTGGAAAGCCAAATGTAGACTTTCAATTAAAACAGAAGTCGTTATTTGTGTGTCTCAAATAATTGTATACTCCCATAACGTTTGTCTTATAACACAAAATATAAGACTAGTTCTCCTAGTATTAGTATTCCTAAATCCTCGTAGAAAGGACAGTATGGTCAAGCTGAAGTGATCCTTGTGTTAATTTCAGTTTAGACCTGGCGCTTTCTGCAAAACATAAAGTCTTATTCCATGTACAGAAATATATACTAAACTAAATTCAGTCATACAGACAGACTTATACTCAACTACATACTAGTTACGAAACAATGTAGTCAAGTTCAGCTTATTATTCAAAGGTCAATCTCCAATCACAATAAACCACAGAGTTTCCAATCTCTGATCAGGTGCAGAGCTGTGAGCCACACTCACCAGATCACCTGGATCTCCCCTGGGTCCTGGAGGGCCTGTTGGTCCAGCTGGCCCAGGAAGCCCCTGTAAACAAAACAGTACTCAGCCAAAACCTAAAGAACATGTCTACATTGTAACACAAGCTCTAGTTGAACAAGACACATTTTCTGACTCTCCAAATGGTTCACAATAATCAGTTAAATTCTCCTGATCTGCTAGTTTATAATGATACACTGATATCCTTATAACCGGTACATGTGCATCTCATTGAATTAAAGGTAATTTATTTGAGTAGTTCATAGATTCATTACACATTCCTGTATTTATCTCCAATGATTTTATCTCACAATTCATGAAAATCCCAAATCCAGCATTTGTGCATATTAGAATATCACATAAGAACAACAAAAAAATATTTGATAAATAAATACCATTGCTTTATTATAGCCTACCCAAGCATAAGGATGATTGCTAATTTGTCTGGCATTTAGGAAATAGTGCTCAGTGGTCCAACGTTCCCTTTTGAGATAAAAGTAAATTGTGCATTTAATTTGGAAATCAAGGTCCCAGGGTATGGAAGGAGAGTGGAGCGGCACAGAATCCAAGTGGGTTTAGGTGTAATTTCCACAGTCTGTGATGATTTGTGGAGCTAGCTGTCTTCCTCTGGTGTTGGTCCACAACGTTTTATCAAGTCTGAAGTCAGCATGGCCCTCTAACAGAAAATCTTAGAGCACCTCATGCTTCTGTTGACAAGCTTTATGGAGATGCTGATATCATCTTACAGCACAGCTTGGTATCTGACCACACTGCCAAAATTACCAATACCTGGTTACATAATCATGGTTTCTTTCATAACTCAAAGCTTTCTGTGTTTTTGTTCCTCCCTTGTGTTTGTATCTTGATAATTCTGAGCTCTTTAATATTGTTATTAAAGTCTTGCTATGTCAGTTCATTCCTTAAGTTTTTTTTTTGTATTTCTTGTGTTTACTCTCATATTACACTGTTAGTATCTTAGGTGTCCTGTGCTAATTCTGTGTTTTATCGTCACCTTTTCTCAGTCCTCTGCTCAGACTTACCCTGTTCTGCATTTCCCTGAATATAATCCCCTGCCTCCTATGTCACTAATCACATCTCTTCAGTATTTAAAGTTCTGGTTTAAATGTCCCACAGCCGGACTGTTCTGTCGAGCTTACCCCAGTTCTGTGCCTGGTCTCATTGTGCCATACCTGTGAATCTGCGTTTGTTTAAATATTAAATTTTGCTCTCCTCCATACTCCCTCCTGCTGTCGTCACTGGATTTTTGGTCAACCTCTACCACATATTATGACAGTATCACTGTGTATGAATGTCCAACAAGCTGGTATGACCTAAACCCCATAGATAACCTGTAGGATATTGCTCAGAGGAAGATGGAAGACACTAGAACAAACAATGCAGATAAACTGAAGGCCAATAACAAGGTATGTGGCGATTCTTTAACACCTCAGCATAACTTAGCTAAATGTATCTGTGCCACGCAGGCAGCATTAATGCACTAATTCATGCAAAATGGGTTCTGATCAAGTGTTGAATGTATACACTGCATGGACATACCTCTTAGAAAGAATGGATTTACTGTGTTAAAATACATTTATATTAATTTATAATTTTCTGATAAACTGATTGTTTTTATTACAGAGTAACCCATAATCATCAATATTAATTAAAAAAAATGATTGAAATATATCAATCTGTGTGTAATGAGTCTGTATAATAGAGTTTAACTTCTTGAACTAAATTACAAAAATAATTGAAGTTTAGGACAACATTTTAATTTACTGAGATGCATTAGTATGTATACAATTTTTAATCTGTCATTAAATTGTCATAATTGTGATGAAGATGTTTGATATTATTGTCTTACCTCTGGCCCTGGTAGGCCTGGGGGTCCTTCCACTAATAAACCCTGGAAACAAGTACAAACTGCATGTGATGTAGATCCAGAGAATATAAAATCCTTGCCCTGCACATATTAATGGAACTGCTAAACTATTAATTAAAACATGCAAACAGCTCACCGGTTCAATGATAGCTTGTTCTCCCTTCTGGCCTTTCTCTGCTCTGAGTGTAGCCTGTAGTGAAGATTAAAAAAAAGAAAAAAATAGATATGGCTTCTCAAAGATCACTCGAAAGAAGCTTCCCAACTGAAGCAGCGGATTTACCTCGACATCCAGCGTCTCCGCTCTTTCCCGCTCTGCAAAGTCAAAGTCATCCTCATATGTTTCATATTCTTCATACTGAGTCTCATTTAAAAAATCTTCATAGTGAAGAATCTGTTGGAATGTGAGAAAGTTGTTAGTGAATGAATTCATCAGTAAGTCACCTATTTTATTGCATTTTATTCGACTTATCCTACCATATAATCAGTAGTATTTGGACCCACAGTCACTGTAGAAATTAAGAGGTCTTCATGCAAATCTCCATAAATGTCATCTTCATACTCCGCCACCAGCGGTGTGCTCGCTGGTGCAGATTCCTGCTGGTCAATGCACAGTTTCAAATTAATCATCATTAAGGTAGACCAGAGAAATATTGACTCCCTGTGATAGCACATTTCTTTTTAACAACAACGAATGTTAGTGTAGTTATATACAATGCAGAAGCTGATAGACTCGATCAAGTTTGTGTGACAAAGCGGGCGAGACTGAGAGAAAACAATGTGAAGAGGACACATTTTTTTTTACTTGACAAACTGGCAAATCACAAACCTGGAGGAGTCAAATGAAATGTATTAGCGAGAGAAGTTAAAAACTGGTAGCTTTATCATGAGTCGGTGTGGCATGTCCTTAATTAGCCGCCATCCAAGCACAAGATACATTTTGAGTGAACTTTAAAACAAATAATTACTGAGAAGCCTGTTTAGATTTGGCTTTTGCATGTTTTCCAAGATAACAAATAAACATTCAGTAAAAACGGAACACATTTTATTTTTTTTGGGTTAATTAAGCTGTGGCATCAAAATTTGCCGGACGGAGAGGAAAATGAGGTGATGATTAGGGTGGTGCTGGTTAGTTGTGATCAGCGACTACAGTGGTGAGAAGAGGAAGAGGTGCTCGCTACAGTTAGAAGGGCGGTGGCTGGTTAGAACTACCAAGGATGGGAGGGGTTAAGGATGGACCACGTCTACTGATAAATTTGTCTACCTCTCTGGTAACCGAGACAGGCAGTGTACTGGCCACTGCGGTGGGGGCCTCTGAGGTGAGGTCAGGTTTATATGTGGACATCACCATTGTTGTCTTGTAGAACATGTCAGTTGGGAGAACAGTTCCAAGGTCGACCTGAGTTTGTGGTAGTTCTGTGGGCTGGAAAGGTTCCTGTGACTGAAACTGAGCCAGTGTTGTGGTTGCTCTGTGGAAGCCTTCTTCTGGAACCTCCTCTTCATGTTTCTTCTTTCTGGACCCCTTCTTGCCCTTTCCCTTGCCTTTACGTTTTCCTTTAGAGCTTTTGTCCCTCTTCCTTTTGTCTTTTTTTCCTCTCCTGTCCTTTTTAGAGAGGTTATTTGGTTCAGCTGGTTGGTCACTCTGCATCAACGCAAGATGGGAGTTCCATTATAACATTTGAGAGTTCAAAGCAGATACAAAATTGTAAGATGTAAAAAAAAAAGAAAAGAAATAACACTCCGAATAAAAATTCAATTTTGGAAATAGCTAAAGCAAAAAAATAAAGGCCTGATTACATGATTGTCTTGCAGGCCTACTAGTGGTTCCTTGAGTCTCTAAAAGTAGAATGAGAGGCAGATCTTTTAGTTATCAAACTTCTCTGTTGTGGAAGCAACTCCCAGCTTTAGTCCATGAGGCCGACACCCTATCTACTTTTAAGACCAAGCTTAAAACTTTCATTTTTGATAAAGCTTATAATTAGAGTGGCTAAGGTTATCCTAAGCTATCTCTGTAGCTTTGCTGCTATAGGCTTAGGTTGCTGGAGGACATCAAGATATATTACACTTACTCTGCTGAATTCTCAGACAATACTCCAGTTTGCATTATATGTTGTTATTTCAACTTCTAACTTTATTTTGTCTCAGCTTTTATTCTCTTCATAGAAGGTACATCTGGCCTGGCATTCTGTTTAGCTGCCATGCCATCCTAGGGGGCAGATCGTCTGCCATTACCCTCTACAAGAAAGTATTCTTGGATCAGTGCTTCTGTGTAATTTTTGTGTCTCTGCTCTGTCTTCTCAAACCCCCAGTCAGTCGTGACAGATGGACGTTCACACTGAACCTGGTTCTGCTGGAGGTTTCTTCTCGTTAAAGGGGAGTTTTCCTCCCCACGGTCACTACATGCATGCTCGATATGAGCGATTGCTGCAAAGCCAACAACAGTGTAGACGACTCTCCACTGTGGTTACACGTTCTTCTTTCAGGAGTGAATGCTGCCAGTCAATGACCTGATGACTGGGTTTGGTTAGATAGAAAACTTTTTGAACAATCTGTCTGAATGCTTTGATTGAATTGACTTTGTAAAGTGCCTTGATATAACATATGTTGTGAATTGGAGCTTAGAGCTATATACATTTTTTTATTGAATTGAAATTGAATTATTGTAGTTCACCCCACTAAAACTATCCCTTCTTATAAATGTTAGAAGATTTTCAGAGATTACTTTACACGCTGCTTTTTAAAACTATTCACATCCCTTGAACTTTTTCAAAATTTTTCACGTCATAACCAGAAATGTCATATGTGGAACTTATTTGATAGACAAACACAAATGGTTTTAAATTTTTCAAACAAAAACATTTTTTAAAGAATTGCATCCTAGAGTGTTCAGCCCTCTTAACTCTGATAACCACTAATAAAATCCAGTGGAATAAATTGCTTAAAACTCACCTACAAGTGAAAGGAGTCCATCTATGTGCAATTTTATCTAGTATAAATCCAGCAGTTCTATGAAGGCCTCAAAGGTTTGTTGAAGAACAAAAGTTAAAAAACATTTTGGACCCCGCCAGACAGTTCATAGATAAAGTTGGGGAGAAGTTTAAAGTAGGGTTGTGTTATAAAACAATACAAGAAGCATTGGGCATTTCATCATATCTGGTAAAGAAAAGGATATGGAAAAGCGGAAACTTTCTAAGACAAGGGCTCTCCACCTAAGTTGACAAACCAGGGCAGAAGAGCATCAACCTAAGATAACTATGAAAAAGCTGCCTAGATCTAAAGCTCAGGTAGGAGAATTGGTTCATGGGGAAACTATTAGCCATGCACTCTACAATTATGACCTTTATTAAAAACAAAAAGTTGCAAGAAATTTAAAGAAAGCCTAGAGCTGTCCTGCTTGCAGTTTGCCACAAGCCATACAGGGGAGAAAGGAGTCAAATGAGACCAATTTTCAACTTTTAGATTTCCATGACAGAGCTTTTTGTGACAGAAAACCTAGGCTGCACATCACCATTCCCACTGTGAAACATGATGGTGGTGGCAGCAAGTATACTGAGTGAATGATTTCCTGATCAGGGCTCATGTTAATGGTTCTTCTCCTTCCAGTAGGACAATGACACCAAACAAGGGAATGGTTTAGATGAAAACATAATACTGTTTTGGAATTGCCCAGTTATAACCTAGACCTGAATTCAACTGGGAATCTGTGGCAATACTTTAACATTGATGTTCACAGATCCTTTTCTTTCAACTATACTGAGTCTGAGCTACATTCCAAAATAAAGGGCAAAACTTTCAGTCTCCAGATGTGCAAAGCTAGTGATTAAATGTCGACAGCAAAACATTGTTCTGCAAGTTACTGACTGAGGGCCTCGAAATACAAGTGCATAACAACAATTTTATCTGTCTTTCTTAAAATCACTATTCTCTTGTGTTTCTCCATTAAAAAATGTTTATTGGAGTACACTGACGTTTGTGTTTGTAGTGTGAAAAAGATGTACTAAGGTTCTAGTATTTATCGTAATCATTTATATTGCTTTGCTTTCATCAGTTTTGTGTATGAACCCTATTGTCCCCTCCATAAGAGTTGTACACTGCAGGTCAGTTATCTGAATGGCCTAAAAATAATGCTGAAGGCAAAACCTGCCAAATGTGACAGGTGACACAATTTAGATTCATTTGCAAACATGGTCAGTGAGTGGGAGTATGATGGGAAGTAGGTCAGTTTGGTGAGAGTTGTCGACACGCTCTGGATTAAGAGCTTCTCATTCAGCTGGGTTTGTATGAAGGGCAGCTGTGTGACTACCAAGATGGCCTCATACTTCATTCTTCCATCAATGACCGACTGCATTGTGTGCTGTTCGTTTATTTAATAATTTCTATGCACAAGACATGGGCTGAGTTAAAACTTCTTCCTGAAACGCATCCACATACACAGCTGCGTCCTTTCTCCTTATCTCTTTCATTCATCACCAGAAACCATATATAATCATCTTTATCCCTGATAGAATCATTTTTATGCATGCCTCAAGGAAAGAATGAGCTGTTGATTCATATGCTTCTGGCTTGCTGTATAGATGTGTGTGCACGGATGTGTGTCATTTTTGGCTTTCCTTTCCTGTTTTTTTGTTATAGTGTGAGAGTGTAAGCTGCCAAAAGAGCACCTGATATTAGAAATGCTTCCATACTGGCTGCATTTCAAAAAAAGCTTCAACGGCTGGCCTATTCCCTCTTTATCTCAATAATGTCTCTCTGCAGACACACTTTGCAACACATAACTGTGTCTACTGGAAAGCTAATACTTCTTTGAGTAGTTTCATGGGATGCAGGATCTACCAAGCCCCCTTTAATAGCCGGGGGGACTTGGACTCAGCAGCAATAAACAAGCTTGCAGTGTTTCCTAAACCATATTATATAAATGATGGCCTCCAAATATCCAGTAAAACAATGGGAAGATAGGCCAAATTAAGTAAAACACAAACGTTGCATAACTCACTGGAATGTGCTGCAATGTATAAACAGTTAAAGCACTGTGCAAATATATACATATTGCTTCTTATGAGCATTGACTTGTCCCTTGCAGTACCCACCTCCTGCTGGTCCAGAGTCTGACTGCTGTACGGTAAAGCCGAGTCACAATCTGGTATGAAGTTTACACAGTAGTTGGCAGCAGCCTGGGGGTCATCCGCAATCATCAGTTGCTGAATGTCTCCCTGAAATCAAGAAATCAAAAAGAAAAGAAAAAAACATGATCCCATTAAAGAACTGCTGCACAGTGAACAGACATTTTAGAAGGACCACAAAACCGAGCCTGTGATCACCGGGCTGAAGAGATAGATGTAAATCAGTGTCACATATACAGGCAGTTGCTCACAGTGCTCCTATAACACCAGGAGGGGTTTCTTTTTTTATGTGTGTGCAAGAAGTCAAAAAGCTTTCTCTTGCCCCACTGTCAGGACCTTTAATTTCCCATAGTGCCCTCCAGGCACAGCCAGAGCATATTTACAAACATGGACAGAGACAGCAATGCTGCACCCTGCAGCTCCGAGCCCCCAGGCTCCACTCGCTTTAGCATCTGCAAGCTCAACATCTCCCCATAACATTACAGAATCCTCTGTGGCATTTAAAGGACTAGAGGAATTCTTGACTCCTGCTGAAGCTTGAAAGAAAATTAGATTACATATAAAAGAATAATTGATCTAGGAAAGTACTCAACACACTGCTTCACATAGCAATGTTTTTAAAAAAGGGTATTCACTTCCTTCCAGATTTGTTCTGTTTTAATGTTTTTTTGTCACACTTAAATGTTTTATATCATCAAATGCATTTTAATGTACAACAAAATTCAAACGATGGGTGCATTTATTTAAGGGGACAAAAATTCAAACAAACCTTGCCCTAGGTCATAAAAAAGATAATTTCCTCCAGTTAAATCATGATATAACTTTGATTAACAAGCTCTTATGGAAAGCTGAGTTAAATTTTACGAGTCATATATCAGATTTGAACCTGTCAGACAACATGAAGTAGGCCAGTGGTTCTCAACCTTTTTATTACATCTACCACCTCAAGTTTTTGGACATGTTGTCTTTCTGTTTTGTCGAAAAAAGAGGAAAAAGACATTCCTATACATTAGTACAGCTTGATTTTAATTTTATTTATTTATTTAACAGATGCAGTGCAATTATTCGTTCCAAATTTTAAGTTAAAAAGTAAAAAGGTCCAGGTCTGAATTGGGAACAATTAACTAATTGCAGTTCTGAGTCAGGTAAATTTTGTATTTTCTCAACAACCACAGCCAGAACATTCAATATTATTGATCTGCTTTTAAAAACCTAGAAATATTTTTCATAGAAAACTGTCCATTTGTAATGCTGATGATTTGTATGTCATTCAGTTGTTTACGCAGTAAAAAACAACCCGCTATAGTAAACGTACACCTACATGGGTTATGAAAAATGCTGAGAAATGCATAGTTACATGTTGCTAACAGCAGTTAGCCTTTTCACTGAGTACAGGCATTAACAAATTATACCAGTTTTTAAATTAGGAACTGGAAAATGGTTTATTTGGATTTGGTATCGTCTCCATATCCAAACTCTAACTTCATACCTACACTAAACACAGCATCAGTAGCCACCTGTTCCTGTTGTACTATAGTCTACTGCACCACTGGCAATTCATTTGTTTTATGCCTTACAAATAATTGATACACAAATATTGTGTGAGTAACTCAAAAGCCAACTTATATACTATCAGTGATACTTGTATCCCAGTTTGAAAAATGTAGAAGTTGACTAAAAGTTCTCAAAAAGCAACACATAGGGCAGCAGCATCAGAGCCAGGAACCTAAAAAGGCTCAACAATCTGATATAAAAAAGTTCTCGGGACGACTGTGAAACCTCTGGAGATGATAATGCAAAGAATGATTCTTTATAAAACCAAGAAGATTATGGACAACCCTGACCATCCTCTTCATGAGACTGTCTTGGGAAAACAGAGTGTCTTCCGTCAGAGGCTTCTTCAAATTTGATGCAAATTTCATGCAATATAGGAGTTACAACAACATTTAGTTTCCCTTTGGGGTCAATAAAGTATATTTGAAATGAATTGAATAATGCCCAGATCTAATGACATTCAAGAACAGATGAGGAACAGTCGTTGATATTTATCAGTCTGGAAAATGGTTACAAAATCATTTTTAATACTTCAGGATGAACCACACGGAAGTCCATTATCCATAAATGGAGAAAACATACAACATTGTTAAACCTGACCAGGAGTGGCCAAAGAACCAAATTTACTCCAAAATGCACATTGACCACTCGTCCAGGAGGTCACATAAGAAGCCAGAACAAGATCTAGGGCACTGCAGGGATCAATCGCCTCAGTTTAGCTCAGTGTTCAGGATTCAGCACTGGAAAATGGACTGAGACAGAACTGGCACCAATGGGAGCTCCATTTGCCAAAAAAACATCTTGATCGTCTACAATACAATACATTCGGTGGACTTACAGGAAGTTGTGCATCTTTTAGCATAAAACTAACAACATTTTACAAAAGAACATTATACTGACGGTCGGTAATAGTGGCTCCATTGCTCCTTTGAGACCTGCACAACGTGTCATAACTAATTCAATCATCCCATAATGATTGATGCCAGTTGTTGGTACTAAGAATAGCAAAAGCAGAGACTAGGTTTAGAGCCCAATGAACGTTTTACAAAGGGCCATGTTAGTTTGGATACCTTTTTGCACTTTAATAATGAAATCATCACTTTAAACTTTAGTCATATTATCTTTGTCTGACATTAAAAAAATTTCTGATGACCTAAAATATTACTTCACAAGTGTGACAAAAAAAAAAAAAATCAAAAAGACAAGAAATTAGCCAGGGGGGTAAATACTTTTTTGAAAGCAGTGTACTATGATGACAATAATAAAAGTGAAACAATTTTGGCTAAAATAAATTTTATTACGAAATTGTGAATTTGTTTCATTCACAAATAATGCATGTGACACTATAAAAAGAGTCTCATTGCAACCTTTTTGACGAGGTTTTATTTCAATTTGTGAAAAAAAAGAGAGTCAGTAAGCAGCCCTTTGTAAACATATTGCCAGGTGAAATGTTAAACAGGGACAGATGGGCAGCCATGTGGGATAAATTATGTTTGATTAACAGTTTGATGTTGTTGTGATTAACGTCCCATTGTAATCTCTTTTATTGGATTTAGCAGCTACAGGTCAAATAAATCTGAAGGAATCCCCTCTCTGTTTTTCTAACATCTTGTGCAGTTCAAGCAAAGCTTTCTCAGCAGTACATGATCAGGTCTGAACCACAGAGCAAAAAAGGTAAGCCTAGGACTGAGAGTTCAAACTGTGCTTTATGCTTTCAAAGCATCAAACATAACTGGAGTACTTATCCAGCTACTCCTCCTGTTTTTGGCCACATGCCACAAACACAATGATTGTAGTCTGAGGTGAGAGACAAAGAAGAAAGAAAAGCAAATGGGAGCTAATCCAAACTAATCCATTTATTCTGAAATCAAAGGGAATTCTCATCTGTACTTTTCTTGATTTTTTTATTTTTTTTTACCCCACATGAAAAGCACAAGTTGTAAACCTGTAAAACTGTTTAGGATAAGGCAAGAACATCTAAAGACGAAAGAACGACATGCAGAAAATGAAAACACTTCACCTGAATCAACGTTTTCAATTTATGCATACTTTTCTTGGCAAACACTCATTGCTGTTTTTAGATAAGTGCTGCCTTCTTTTCTACTGCCACCCTGTAATAATATTCACCCATGTCACATCAAGCTGAACCTTCACTGAGGATGTGCAGTATACTCTTCTGACATGCCATTACTGGTAGTAATCTTTTCCTGTATCATAAGCGGGTAAAAAAAACAACAACAACCTTTTTTGCATGAATTGCAACTGTTACTACCCATTACAAGCTGACCGCCATTTCAAATAAGTTTTCGATGGGGCAAACATCACATTTGTTACACACTGATGTGCTGTGTAATAGCTGTTTCCGCATTCCCAGCAAGAACTATTTCTTATTCCTCGTACTGATTGAGACAGAAGGGATCAAAATTTCCTAACATTTCATTCTCGGTTTGGATCTTATCTCCACAGTCCATTTACTGGAGGAACACAGCAGCCAAAAATAAAGCACAACGGGATGAAGTTGATATTTACTTTACTTAAACTCCAAGCAATGGTACTGAGTTTCTGGAGTCATATGTAGGGAATCTGGAAGCAATAGGCACATTACTGGCTGACCACAGTCCCTGTGCTCCCACGCTAAGGTCCCATGATGGGAGAACTGGGCCACAACATTGGCCACCTCCCCAGAACCAGGGCCTGGGAACAGAGGCCCAAAGGTCAGCCTGCTTAACTTCTCTCCCTGTGGTACCAGCTTCACCCAAAATGCAGGATTCTGTTGCTAAAATACTGCACATAAATATGTAGCAATTTGTAATGTTTTTTTTCTTCTAAACATTTGACCTCAAAACGTTTATTGACTGATATAAAGAATAATTCTGGTGACACATCATACAGATTGACTTTAACGTATTAGTCATTACCACGGATCAGATGTGATCATCATCATGACTCTTTGGATAAGACGATAAATTAGGGCATCACAGTGTTCTTGGACACGGGCCAAACGTTAAGAGGCCTTGGTCCCTTTTGAAAAGGGAAATTTATACTGCCCACATAGAGACACATTTCTCGAGTGGGATTTAAAGTAATTACATTAACTGGAAAGCCACAGTCACTGTCTGCAAGGGAGGGGAAGGGTGGAGGGGAACAGCATGATGTGTGAAGGCTGCTGAGGTTAGGCAAGGGCACAAATGATAACATGTTAATTTGTGGGCAAGGTTATGGGGGGTAGGTGTTGACTACACACAAAAAACTCAAAAGCAATGTGTTCATAGCAGGACAAAATATAGAGATAGATAATTAAAAACATATTTAAAGCAAAGAATAATATTTTAGTAAAGTAAACACGATCTATAAGGTTTTAGCAGAGCTGCTACTAGTTTTCTGTCATTGCAAGTAAGAATGAAAAACTCCCCGTACACATTCTCAAAACCTTCCCACAGCTACAAAAGCTTATCTTTTTGTCTTTTTATTTTCCATTTTTATTCTGTACTCCATTAGGAGGACTCCGAGCCCCGAGGACATGGAAGGGGAAGGGGCTTGAGCTGATCTCAATTTCATGCTGTTAGAGATTTAGTTGGGCCTCATTGGGAATGACAATGGAGAAGGTTGAGTATTATCATGGGAAGTATAGAGAATGACTGGCAGTAAAGGTTACAGCGGTGAAAAAGGGAACTCTCATAGTTTGATTTGATACTCCCACAGTGAGCTTTGCTGCATGTTAATGTATATGTGGGCATTCATCTAAATTTAAAAACGTCTGTTTGCTTAATTTTTTTTAAACTATGCAGAAACCCCTTGAATAGTGAAGATTTATTCTTTTTTTGCTCTTGAAGTCACATTACCCAGACTCACCCGTGTGCAAAGTCAGATCTTTGAATTAAAGCCAGAATTTTAATGGTTTTTTTTCTGGCTGTCTTTGTAACGAAAGTTAAACTGGGCAAGTCTGAACAGTAGTTTTCCCTTCTCCCTGCTCCCTTTAAAACATATTCTCCTCACAGCAGTTGCTCCTCTAACACTTGACTAACAACTAACGTGAATCCCCCACGCTACAACCCACACACAAAATGTTCTTCAAAAAGTTTTTTTTTAAGCCTAAGAGTCTGAGCTTAGGATTCTCTCAGCTCTCCTGCCAAGGTTACCAAATGTCCGCACATCTGTGCTTGCAACGCCTGGCAAATTTATTCACACCCTTAATCTTGTTTACATTTTGTCATTTTACAACCACAAACCTCAGTGTATTTTATGGGGATTTTATGTGATGGATTAATGCGAAGTAGGGTGTGATTGTATCATGGATGGAAAAGGATACATGGGTTTAATTTGATATACAAAGTGTCACAAGCATGCGATCATATCCTTTAGTCATTCCTTTGTAGAACCACCTTTCTGTAATATTACAGCTATAAGTCTTGTAAGGTATCTCTCCCCACTTTTGAAAATGTATTGTCTGATGTTTTTGTCCATTTTAAATCCAAAAAAAGGTTAGGCTCATTCACACTGGATGGAGAGCATCTGAGAAGTCTTAACACAGATTCCCAATTAAATTAAGGTTTGAACTTTGAATGGACTGTCCTAAAATGATGAATATGCTTTGATCCAATCGAAACTATTCTATTGTAGCTTTGGCGGTATGTTTAGGCTTATGGCCCTGCTGGAAGGTGAACCTCTGCAACAGTCTCAAATGTTCCTTTTTTTTCTTTGTATGTTTGTGGGCTTTTTAGAAGGGTTGCCCTTTATTTGACTACATCAATCTGTGGTGCTGATGTAGTAAAATCCTTTGTAAATTCCAAATAATTGAGATATCTACTGGGCTCCCATGGATCTTTGGATTTTGGTTGCGTTACTCATTACTGTTTAAAATGATTTTTCCTTGGTTTGTAGTTTCTTAGTGACTAGTTCAGCTTCCTTTGTGTTAAATATTCACCTTTCCTCAATCTGTTTGTTTGCTTTCTTCTATCCCCTGATTGGCTCACCTGCTTTCGGTGTCATTCTCCACTCTTCCCTCAGTATTAAAGCTCACTTATCATTGTTCTTGGTTGTTTCATTTGTTCTGTACTACTTTAGTTGGTTCTGTGTAATTCTGCCCTCAGTCATCATCCCTCTATGATTATGGGTTGTGTTTGGATTTATTCAGTTTATTTATAGCTCATGTATTGGATTTTTTGGGACTTGGGTTTTGTTTTCAAAAGTTTATGTTTGCATTATTAAACATTTTTATTCTTGCTTCACCTCTCCCTCCCTTTTACCTACATTTGGGTCCTCCACAGCCACCATCACTTTTGTGACAGCTCCTTGATCTTCTTTTTGGTCACTAATCTGATATTTCGTAGAACAAACTAGCATAACGTCACATGCATATGGTCTATATTTAATTAGTAACTTCTGAAGGTAACTGGTTGCACTGAACTTCACTCAGGGATAATAATCAAATGTGTGCACTACCTTGTGCTGATATTTCAGACAATCTTATAAATTAAAAATGGAAGTTTGTGGATTTAATGTGACAAAACGTAAAAAAGATCAAGAGGGGCCATGACGGTGGCGCAAGGATAGAACCTGTGACACCCAGTACTCAACCCAGCCGTCCCAGGTTTGAGTCCCAGTCCATGAACCTTTGCCATGTGTCTTCCCCCTCTCTCTCATTCTATTTCCTGTCAGCTTTCTGTCAAATAAAGGCTACCTTTGCCAAAAATACTTTTGCAAAGCATAGTACATCATTTACAAGGGTGTCTATGCAATCAATCCTAATTTTGCCATCGTTAAACTGGAACTGTTTAGACATAATAATTTCAAGATAATTAAAATATTCCTGGGTAATATTCTTGGCTTCGTGTTAAATCAAGAATAGAATTTAAAATTCTTCTTTTAACGTATAAACCCCTTAATAATCAAGCTCCATCATATATCAGAGCTCTGATTACCCCGTATGTTCCTAACAGAGCACTTCGCTCTCAGACTGCAGGTCTGCTGGTGGTTCCTAGAGTCTCTAAAAGTAGAATGGGAGGCAGATCCTTTAGCTATCAGGCTCCTCTCCTGTGGAACCAACTCCCAGTTTTGGTCCATGAGGCAGACACCCTGTCTACTTCTAAGACTAATCTTAAAACTTTTCTTTTTGACAAGGCTTATAGTTATAGTGGCTCATGTTACCCTGAGCTACCTCTATAGTTATGCTGCTATAGGCTTAGGCTACTGGAGAACATCAGGGTCTATTTTTCTCACTCTACTGAGTTCTTCTACTGTTCTCCAGTTTGGCATTGCCTGTCGTCATATCAGCTTTTAACTTTTTGCTCTCTCTTTTTTTCTTCATAATAGGTACACCTGGTCTAGCGTTCTGTTAGCTGTGACATCATCCAGGGAAGACAGATCAACCGCTACTACCATCTAATGTAGAACAGATTACTGGATCAATGTGTGCTTCTGTGCTTTTTGTCTCTCTTGTTGTGTCTCTGTTCTGTCTTCTCTAACCCCCAGTCGGTCGAGGCAGATGACCGTTCATACTGAGCCCGTTTCTGCTGGAGGTTTTTCCTTCCCGTTAATAGGGAGTTTTTCTTTCCACTGTCGCTTCATGCTTGCTCAGTATGAGGGATTGCTGCAAAGCCATGGACAATGCAGACGACTCTCCCTGTGGCTCTACGCTTCTCCAGGAGTGAATGCTGCTTGTCGGGACTTTGACGCAATCAACTGGTTCCCTTATATAGGAAATTTTTTTACCAATCTGTATAATATGATTGAATTTGATTTTGTAAAGTTCCTTGAGATGACATGTTTCATGAATTGGTGCTATACAAATAAAATATAATGTAGTTGAATTGGGGTGAAGACATTATCTAACTGGATTAATAATTAGTACAAATATGTGTTGTTTAAACTATATAAACTATATAAAGTAAACAAATGCATTTTTAGATCCCATATGGCTATATTTAAAATTATCCTATGAAGTTTCCAAATTAAAGAATAAAAACAGATCATAAATGATCACCAGGAAGTCTCCTACTGAGCCTTGTCCTCTAATATAGAGTCCCCAGTACCCCAGTAGAATATACTTCCCACACACATACAAAACAAACAAAAAAGATCTTAGACACAAAGTCTTTGACATTTTCATTTGTTTAAACCATCACAAAAACTCACTCAGAACACAGAACTGCTGTTGCATAGATGGTCACAATACACACCACCGTCACATTGTTTATTGTGAGTATCTGCCAAACCAGATCTGCTGAAAAAAAATCTAAACATGATAAAATAAACAACTGAGTAACCATGAGTGTGACTCAGAAACAAAGTGTTTTCATCTGTTTTGTGGTACAAAGGACTTTCATAATCCCGTACCTCAAAAATCTCTTCATCCAGGAGCCGTGTTCCAAAAACAATGACCCCATCGGTGCTGACCACAGCATTGTCCCCCCGAAGCAGATCCAGAGTTTGCACCTTCTGGCAGTCCAGGTAAAGGGTCACAGTCTTGTTGATCACGCTGTAGGCTATCCTGTGCCATCTGAAACAGCACCCAGAAAGAATTAACAAACAGTTTAGTCTTAGATGGGGAGTATACTGTTCTGTCTGTACCTAAAATAAGCATTATTCCAAGTTCTATCGCATAAGCATTTTGCTAAGCAAGCAGACAAAAAGACAGTTCTGCAAAGCTCAGGTCCAGCTAATCGAGTAAGCAGGGTAGAACAGAAACACAATCCTAGAAGGCTGTTAAGATTTATGTAAATATCACATGAAATCAAATTAACAACCAAGTTCTGTCAGATATAACAAAGAGGATGAGAACCCTAACCCTCATACTACCCACTTTCCATCCGCCATGTTGATCTTCCTGAAAATAGGATACATTTGTGGAATGGGCTGGCCGTGCTGGTCTTCATACACAAAGACAGGGGACCGGCCCACCTCGAGTCCGACCTGTTGCACCCCCTGGTCATCGTACACTGAAAAAAGGAAGAACTGGGAGCCCTTTTTAGCTCTTATGGTAGCCATCAGGGAGAAATTCTCAGGAAATCTGGAATCTGGAGGTGGAGGAGCAGAGAGGAGAGTTGTTAAGAAATGAAGAGCAGGGCACAGCAGGGGGCATACATTTCATCACATGCTGCCAGAGACCTGGGTTAGGATAATGATGAAAAATATTAACCATGAAAGGGCAGGGTGTAGAAGTGGGAATGTAGGTGGGGTTCTGTCACATGTATTATCCTTTACTGAGACAACAACCGCACACAAATTCTGCACATTTTAATGTTTTCAGACACCAAAAGAAATCATTTAGAATTCCATGGCTGTAGTGGATTAAGAGGATTTTCTGTATGTTGTCATGTAGAAAGAAAAAAAAAAAGTCTAGACACTACCAGGGAATAGCTGTTTAGTGGGAACGCTGAGCTGGATCTTTTTGATGTTGTAAGCCAGGTCTGTCTCCTCTGTGCCCCTCCTGCTGGTGCAGAAACCAGCCTCCAAGGAAACCCCCTCCATGTTCTCTGACAGCCCGAGCGCTCGCAAAACATCAACAGGATCAGCTGGGAATGGAAACGAAAAGAAAATGAACCATCTGTCCATGGCAATGGAGCAGACTGAGGAAGCATGGGGCTCTGTTATTTCATGCTCACAAACCGAGGCAAATTCAGCCTTTTCAAACACGTTAATGCACTTTAATAGGTTGTATCTTGCTTTCTGTTCGTCCCTCTATCTAACACTGCATGACAAAAACTGAAGAAAAAAAACCTAGATGGAAGGAAACTTGTCACACACAGCAGCAGGATTTCACTCTTGTGCATTTAAAACTCAAATTCTGCAAGTGTGACAACTCGCTTTTCTGTCTGGCTCAGTAAAATACTAGTTGTCACCGATCCTAGGAGTAGGATTTGGTGTGGCTGGTAGCTGGTGCCTTCCTGCTTCCTGTGAGTCGAAAAAAGACGAGCTCCTCTGAGGCGGCAGGTGGCCGGGCTTCTGTGGATGTTATTAGAGCATAGGGGGGTGGTACACAATCTAACCTGTAATCCTGCAGCAGTACACCTGACAGCTGACACCTGCACAGATCACACCGCAGTAGCAACCAATAACACATCTGGATTCCATTTAGAAGAGTCTGAAATTGTTATTTGAAGTTTTATATGCAACAAACAGACCAAGTAGGGCTTTTAAACAGTTTGAGCGTGATTCTCTCTCTCTCGCTCTCTCTCTGTATATATATATATATATATATATATATATATATATATATATATATATGCATAGATAGATAGATAGATAGATAGATAGATAGATAGATAGATAGATAGATATACTTTTCATTAGACCTGCTGAATAATAATTAACAACTATGCATTTTTTGCAAGCTTGACAACAAGTGTATAGCAACAGTTTAGATCTTTATTTCTGAGGTGTGGATTATCAAATAATGTTTATTGCAGCAACTGTTGCCCCTGTAGATAAGGGCTTCCTCCAAGACGACAGTGCCCCTCCTTCCAATGAGCCTGTGCTTTATTTGCAATCCGCTGCTCATGTTATTAGATGTCTGCTGATAAAGTGCTGCCGTGAGCATTAGCCAGGATCAGAGCTTTGTGTGCAGCCAGTCTCCCACCAGCTGCTACAGAGAGCTGCTCAGCACTTTGCATTCCAAGCATCTGAAATGAGGATCCTAAACCCAAATTGCCTCCTGAAACTCTTGCTGCACAGAGTTTGCCTTTTATTCTGCTCGTTAATTAAACATGTGGGGAGAGTTTACTATTGCCCAGACACCACTTGGAGAAAAACACAGCATTACATTTTATGGCTTTATTTATTTGCAAAGCAGACTCTGTCTTTCTTTCTTTTCCCCACACTTTTTTTTTTACCAGCTCAACTGCCCTCAGATAAGAGACTTTGGGTAGATTTGGCTATAAATTATAACTCTGTTTCAACAATAGAAAACATGTGGTACAGATATGTGCCCCCATCAGATCTTAAATTGAAATACAAAAATAATTTAAAATCTGATGGGGAACATTTTGGACATGTTGAATCATAAGCCATTCAAATCTCTATAAAAACTGCATAAAATGGCAAAAAGTAAAAATAACACAGTTTGCAATGTGTTTGAGCAACCAAGTGCACAATAATCCACCCAGGTAACATAATTTCTAAGTAACCTTATAGTCTATACATATCTACATCATGCCATTGTGCACAATCAACCTGTGTAGCATCTTCTCCAGCAAACTTGAATCAAAATCTAGAGGTTGCAGTGTGATACACAGCAGAATTTTTCTGTTTATATAATATGTTTCTGCCAGCAGTCAGCATTTTGGTGGCACTGGCAAATTTATTGACAATGAATGAAATATATTGTGTGGAGTACTGTTTGCAGCCATGCAGCAGAACTGTGATGGGCCAAAAAAAAACTGCTAGTACAGCAGAAAAAGAGACAGCTTGGACTTTCAGAAATTTCCTTTTGCTGTCACCTACCAGGGGTAAAGTGCTAATTCAGCAGTGATTAAATATTGTATGTACCTATAAATATACAGGCAAGTTGGAAGAATGCTGATACTATACTACCAAATGGACCAATCATTTTAATTGCAGTTATAAAGTAAGTTATGCCCAACAAACCAAGAGCAGCTGGAGTTTGTTTGAATTAATGGAAGAGAAAGTTAATTGTTGTCCATACATACTTAAATAGATGAGCGTTGCAAATACAAAAAAAAACTGATAATATCAAATTTATTACTTTGGGATTTTGAGTTTATGTTTTGCTAAATCGTCGTAACTTCCAAACTGTTTATTTAAGCAAGTCATAAAGAAAAATAGACTTGTAATTCAATGATCTCTACATGAAAAATGGTGTACACTCATATTTATTCCCGCTGTGTCAACGCTTTTCACTTTTCGCTGAAGGTTAGATACACATCATCTGTGGTCATCAAGTTTAAAGTCTTGCCACAACTTCTCTGTTGCATTTAGGTTTGGACATTGAGTGGGCCATTCTAAAATGTGAATATGCTGATCAAAACCTCTGAATTGTAGCTTTGGCGGTATGAAAGGTGAACCTCCAGCCCAGCCTCAATTTTTTGCAGCCCTCAAAAACAGGTCCTCTTCCAAGTGTGCCCTATAACTTTGTCCATTCACTCCAGAATCCATCTTGTACCACTCCGGCTTCAATCGTTTGTGTCCGAACCAAAAACGGTTTAGACCAATCTCGTTGCAGTATTGGGATTTGAGGCAGGACGTATCGGTACGACAAAAGAAAAAGCTGACGAGCCCACAGCTGAACCAACATAAACATGGCGGCACTGGAGGACGAATGAGTAGTTGCTGCTATCACATCTGATTGTAAGAATCCAGGATTTCTTCTTTGTAAGAAAACTGCAAAAAGTACCTTGACTAGCTTACCTTCATGTGAGCTGCTGCTCACGTTTGAATTTGATACCATGGCTGGCTAAAACCAACCTTTGGTAAGCGGGCACTAGGTATCACTTCACCTAATCAGCTTAGAGAGTTCTGCTCCTCTCCCCAAATGGATTTGATAGGAGCAGTCCCAGATTGAAAGTGTAAAGAATGTTGAGTACTACACATTGTCAATCTGGCTGACCAGGTTAGGGTTGAACGACACTGTGAAATGTTCAGTATTTTGTGTTTGTCTGTAGTGCTGCTTGAGCTTCATGATGCTGTTTGTTTGCTGATGTTCTCTAACAAACCTCTGAGGCCCTTACAGAACATCTGTATTTATACTGAGAATAAATTCTACCCAGTTAACGCTCTATTTACTAATAAAATTACTTCTGAATGCAATTGGTTGCACTAGGGTTTTCTTTGGGGAATGGGAGCTAATGAGGCTGAATACAAATCCTTGTCACAGTTTTTTCAAACATTATTGTACAAGCCTTTGAAAATTCAATTCAATTTTATTTATATAGCACCAATGCACAACATATCCATTTCAAGGCACTTAAAGTCAATTCAATCATACAGCAGTGGTTAAAACACTTTCTATCTGAAGAAACTCAAGAGATTACATTGGGTCATTGCCTTTCAGCATTCAATCCTCCTGGATGAATATGTAATGACAGTACAACGTTGCCTGCATTGTGTTGATGACTTTGCAGCAATCCCTCATACCGATCATGCATGTAGCAACAGTGAAGAGGAAAACTGCCCTTTAACAGGAAGAAGCCTCCAGCAGAACCAGGCTCAGTGTGAACAACCATCTGCCAGGACCAACTGGGGGTTAGAGAAGACAGAGCAGAGACACAAAAAGAGCACAGGAGCACTGATCCAGGAATAATTTCTATGTTGGAAAGGGTAATAGGCGACTGGCTCTATAGGTGGCTGTGTCTAGGGAAAAAACACAGCCAATCAGATAGGTTCTATGACAGTTTTCTTGCCAAGAAGATGAAAAAGAGCAAATGCAGTTATTTGCAGTAAAAGCTCAGCAAATAGCATCAGTGTGTCTAGGAGAAAAACACAGTTAGACTGACAGAAAGGGCCAGCTGTATCATTTATATTATGAAGTAATTGGCAGAAGTAGCACAGCTGATCTGTCCCCGATAGGCCTATGGGGGGCAGATCATAGGCCAATTTAATGCCATCCAGATTAATAAGCTTATTTGGACTCTGGTCCAAAGATGACAACTTCTGTCTTGTCTGACTTTAAAAGCAGAAAATGTAATTCTATCTAAAATGGGGGGTGGGGCGTGGCAGTTATCAAAGGAAATACTTTGTAAAATAATTTGGTTGGAATTGGGTATAACATATAAATTGAAGGATTAGATGAAACTAATGTTTTAGATAACTCAGAAAGCTCAACTGGATCAAAACAGTCCAAGCACAGATCGGGTTCTAAAGATACCTACAATGTTGTCTCACTCACTGAGGGCAAAATAATAGTGTTTGGGAGGATGCCAATGATTTCAATTTTAATGCAGTCAATTTTATTTATAAAGAATCGCATAAAGTTATTACTGCGGAAAGTTGAGGGAATGGATGGAATAACTGTGACTGTGTAAGTTTGGTAATTGTTCTAAGAAAAAACCTAGGAATATTCCTAGGGTCTTTTTATACAACAATAGACTGAAATAAATGTATAATTTTCCTTTCACTTTACATTGTGCTATATTTTATGCTATCTTATCATATATAATCAAAACAAAATACATAGAGCCACATGTTATAAAATTCAAGGAGTATGAATACTTTTGCAAGACACTGTATTAAATTGTTTTTGCTTCAAACATGGAAGTTTATTATGATAACTAATCATCTGTATTGCTGTGAAAGCACCTTAAAGCCCCAGTGTATAAAATGTTCATACTGGCACACCATCTAGTGATGTGCTAAAAGAATTACAAACGACCTCCCTGTTAAGTGCCTAATAACTATTACAGAAGCCATGGAATGTCATAAATGTGACAATATAAACATGTCCTCAATATATCTGGTATCAAGCTACTGCTAATTGCTAATAGCTTCGGTGATCGTGTGAAATGGTTTTTGGCACTGTTGCCAAGTCCACTTTTTTTTTTCTAAAGTCGCTTTGTAAATTCCGTGAGGTGTGGTTTTTGGGCTTGTTTCTGCCGTCACTTATTTGCATAAGTGACTATAAAAACCAGTAAAGAGATCCACTTCTGCTGTTGCACGTACAGACAGTAAACGGTACGTTGATATCACTTCGCCCACATACTCCCTGAGAGGGAGAGAGAGATGAACAAACAAGCCGTCTCTACCGAGAGGACAGAATAGACTTCACTGTTATATTGAATTAACTTATCTGTCCAGCAGAAAGCGCGCAACTTCCACATCCATTTTAAATCCCCGCTCCCTCAAGAATTATCTCCAGCTGGTAATAATAGCCGATATAGACTCTTGTTTTCTCATGGTTATTACTTCTTTTTCTTTTCTTGGTTAGTTTATCTTCCCTCTCGCTGGGCAAAGATGGTCCTCCATTTGAACAGAAAACGACATGATCTACGGTCGTCTTTGCTTGTTTATACTCCTCCTCCACCGACAGCACGTCTTCATATAGGAGACAGACAAGGAAAACACGTATGGCTGACAAGTTTGAAATAGTGACGCAACACGGTGCCTCCCAGTGGGTTCACGGACACCTATGTATTTATAAACTGCAAATTCTAAGTCATGAGAACACTTTCGTTATTATTATTATTATGTTATTAGACTTTGCCAGAATGTATTTATATAAGCATTATTTGATTTTTGCTAATTAAAAGCCAAATTTGTTACACACTGTCCCTTTAAATATACTGTGTCCACTACATTATGATGATAGTTAATATATTTATTATAATCTCAGAGTTGCTCTATAATATATGCCATTTTAGCTAAGCTAAAAGTTAGCTTTTCCTTTGCTCCAAAGTCTGAATCCAACAGACACATAATTGACAGAGAGGAAGAAAGGTCACAAGGCAATATTTGGAACATTGCTGCGTAATGGTGGCCCTAAACAGAAGCAGCATGAGGTTAATTACACAGAATTTACGAGAATTTGGGCACCCATCTGTAGCAGCATCAAAAATTACTTTAATCCAAGCTAACAGAATTATCTATTAGAACCATCCAGTGATGATATTACAGTGCAACTGCTGTATCATTTAAGCTTTAAATAATACAGAGTGACTGATGTCTGTGAGTAGGTTTGAGGTTAAGGGTAATAAAAGACAGCAGACACAGCAGCAAAAAAAAGCAGCAGACAGTGCTTGTTTTAGATAGTCACAGGGACTACTTTGACTAGCATCTGTAATTAGATGAGCATGGAATTGGTCAAATCCAACACACCAATGTGGAAAAAGACTTAATGAGGGTTTAGGTGATGCAGAGGACATGGAAACCAAATCTCCTCCAACCTGAGGAGAAATTGAGAAGTCACTAAGCTGTTGGTGCAATGTGAAAAGCTTATTAAAGACTTTTTACCCTTGTAAAATACTATAGCCTATCCCATGCAAGTATCAACAAGAAAGGTCCACAGCAATGCAAGGCTGCCTTTTAAAGTTTTGGTAGATGCAGCTATCAGTGAAATAATTTAATTATTTTTCCTGTTCTTAGGATCTATTAAGTCACTGTGAATTATAAAAATTCTAGCAGCTTCTTTACCTTTCCTGCAGCACTGACTGTCTGAACAAGTTTCACTTGCATCTCATTATTCTTTGTTGCAATGTCCTTACCGCTCGTTTTAAAATGTATTACTTTGGAGAAAGTTGGGAATGTTGAATAGGGATAAGAGAGATCCAAATCTTCAAAAATACAGGAATTCTACTGATAAGCCAGCTGTGCATGAAGCCATGGCAGTACGTAATTTAAATTTCACAAGATCTCCAAGGATCGGGGCGCTTTTCCAACTACATCAAATGTCGAAGTACTTAGGAAAGGGCTAAAATATCCAGCATGTTCATTGATGTCTAGTAAAACAGTCAGATATTAATATGCAGTGAGAAGAATATTGTGAGGATGCAGAAAATGCTCAACTAAAGCCAAAATAAATGTGGAGATTATTACTTTCCCTTGGCAATCTTTTTCCTCACGTTGTCTTTTTATATCTAGAAGAGAACCACAACTGACAAGAAACATTGACGGGCAAGCCTTATTAGACACTGCATTTTTGAGCACTCCATCTTAGATTGAGATGTTCTTGAGCCCCGTCCCCAATAACTGATACTAAACAGTCTCTATGTGTACTGTATAGCTTCTGGCTCTTTCCCATTCTCTGTCTGCCCTGCAGCAACACAACACAACACAACACAACTCAGCAGCATTTCAGTTACTCATGGACATAATGTGTTGCTTGTGATTCTAAAGCAAAAGTCTCTGAAGACATTCTTTATGACTCACACCACCTACACTCCAGGCCCTGCCTGAGAAGACCCCTCTCACACAGAGACAGTACTACACTGTCAAAAGCGATTCCATCTGGGAACTGGGGAGGGATTTTAACAAAAATGAAGCCAAAGGGAAATCTGTGCACTTATATATTCCCATCGTATCTTAGGCCACACCCTGGAATGAGAGGAGGGGAAAGAACTGACATTTACACTTTAAATTACTTGAGATGCGAAGATATCTTAGATTTGCTATAAAAAATGCATGCTTGGATCAAGAAGACATAAACATCTGCTCAGAGAAATGAAACTCTGTAAAAAGCACAGCAGAAAGAGAATTTATTCAAAGGCGGTTCAAGGGCATCAAGCTCTAAAAGATGGTGATTAATAATGAAAAATTGATGAAAGATCTAGTGCAAGTGGTTGAATAAATCCAGACACATTTTCTCTCAGGCACTGGGAAGAGATAATTTAATTAGAAGAGGATGTGACCCTTTGTCTGGGTCACATCTGTGTGCAGACAAGAACACTGCCAGTTATGAGGAAGTAATGCTTGTAACATGGGTTAAACACAAATAAGATCGACAAACTGAGCTCATGATCTGCATTTACTGTTTATATCTAGCTCAGTTAACAGATTTGCAGGAGGCAAAATAACATTCTTGGCATTTTATCTTTGTGAAACCCCTTTCTGAATCCCTGTACTGTTTTGTACAATAAACTGAGGACTCATTTAACAAATGTCAACTGTAAATATGAAAAATATAAAGTTAATCCATATTCTTCTGTTTTGAATGTTGTGCATTTGAATGAGGTGACACATCGCAACTAAAATGCCATTAAATGCCCCATAAATATCAGTATTTACGTGGTAGAAGAATAAACAGTCATGAACAAAATAATAGTAGACCACCCTTGTTTTCTTCAATTTATTGTTCATTTTAATATGTGGCACAACTAAAGGTACATTTTATTTTGGTTAAAAATAATGATAACAACAAAGATACCTCATAAGAGTATAATCTAAGAGCTGATATCTAGCCATTTCCATGGTTTTCTTGATAATATACAAAATCAATTAAGTACTTGTGGCATTAAACAACCAAAAACAGTGGTTTTTGGCAGTCCGTGTTCTCTTTTCTGTCGATCTTAGTCACATGATTGTTACTGATGACTGCAGCCAAGAAATTAAAGAAAAAAAGGACGGTCCAATATTTTTCCCAGTCTATCTATCTATCTAACTATCTGTCTATCTATCTATCTATCTATCTATCTATCTATCTATCTATCTATCTATCTATATATATATATATATATATATATATATATATATATATATATATATATATATAGAGAGAGAGAGAGAGAGAGAGAGAGAGAGAGAGAGAGCTTGATATATATATATATATATATATATATATATATATATATATATATATATATATATATATATAGATAGATAGATATAGATAGATAGATATAGATATTATTATTCCTTTTTTTTTACCAGTAGTACTAGTATTACTTTATTTGCCCATTGAGGTTCAAAATCTCCTTTAGAAGGGTGGCCAGGACAAATACAACACTATACTCTGTTACACATGAGCTCTTGTAATCAATGATCAACAAAAAAACAAAGAAAAAGAAAAAAATCTAATAACATGTTCAACGGTGTAGTAAAATGACTCCTGTATAAAAACATTAGCATTTAGAGCTTTGACTATTTCAAATGTTTGGGCTTTGTTTAAACTCTGAGGAATGAGTCCCTTGAAATGTTGCTCTTGCATAAGGGAAAACATACATGAATGCTTACAATTAGAGCCATAAAGATCATGTATCAAAATAATGTGCCTTTCTTAGAGTGCTCTACTGAATGTGGGTCAAATGTGGGTCATGTGGGACTGGTGTGTACTGCTGTTGGAGCTACCAGCTCCAGACCCACATCAGTTACTCTTTTGGTGTTGATGCAGGAAGATTTGGGAGGAATCTGGTTTCATGATTCCTGCCAGTTCACATCATCACCACATTCTTGAATCTCCACAGTTTTCCATGGTCCTGTTTTTTTCACCACATGATGAGTCAACTTGCCAATAGTTACTTGGCCCACAGAGAAAACACCTGCCCCTCAAGGCCCTGAGTTCAACAGCCGCTACTCAGAAAAATACAGATTTAAACTTCTGGACATTTGCGGACTTTCTTGAACCAGTGTACATCTTTCTGCATACTTTTTTTTTTAGCATGCTTAATGTTAGAAATGCCTCACAAGAGTTCATACTGCTCTAAAAAGCTTAAAAGGGATCCACTATCACTAACAGGAAATCTAACATAAATAATAAATAAGTGATTACCCAGAGTTTAATACAAAACAGATGAAAGATCCTAAGTCATATTTAATTTCTTTATAATATCATTCTACCCTTCCACAGAGCCTGACTTTTTTTAAGCCATTTCAAGCAATAAAGAGCGATATTTATTTGTTGGTAATGTTACTGCTTTGGCCAGGCAATTACAGGACCACATTGAAACACACAGGACAAAAACACAAACAAAAACATGTAATTTAGGGCGTTTTAGAGGAACCAATTATTAACCTAACATTTGGGATGTGCAATATCAGGAAAGCTTGCAATAATATTGGTTAGTGTCACAATAAAGACATAATTTGTGATGACAAAAAACCCAAATATAGGGTATTAATGTTTTATGTTTTGAATTTATACCAACATAGGTATTTGTCTATCCAGATGCTGGAATAGGGGGAAAGAAATCCCTATTTCTATCTTAAAAATCTTATGCTGCGCCAAAGAAATTGTTTCACCAAATATATTACTGCCACAGAGAGCCTGGTACTTATAATAATAACAATAACAGTTAGCCTTTCATCCAGTCTAAGCAGTTATTTCTGATATGTATATTAACAAAGTGGAATTGTGATAATAATACATTTGTATTACAATATGTAGCCCTAACTAAAATATATATCTTTAGACTGTGGGATACTGGGAGAAAATCCATGCATGCACAGGGAGGAAACTAAGGAGGGAGGAAACTACACCCAGAAAAAAAATACCAGCGAGATTTAACAACTCTGTCATTCACTGTTGGTTTGTTATTGTTGTCACGGTTATCTATTTATTTATTTATTCATTAATACAGTGTGTTGTGAAGGAGCAGTGGGTCGCAAAAGTACCTCATAACAAGAAGGTCTTGGACTCAAATCCCAGTTCGGCCAAGAAGCCTGCCTGCTTTTAAGTATAATTTCTGAGCATTTCCTGAGGAAAATACTGTTGTTTGTTAAACTCTGACCTGTGAATCATTCATGGGTAAAAAAAAAAAAAAAAACACACCCCTAAACCCAAGGGATAATACACATTACAGAAACATGCTTAAACATGGTCTTTAGTCATTCTGTCACCAGTAGTTTGTTAGTTATTTTTGCTCAGTTACTTAGAAATACCAAACACCAATTTAAAGGAAGGATGTTTCAGAACCAGCAACATGATTTTCAAAGAGCTGAACATTTTTAAAAGGACATAGATGAACAACTGAAAGAAGAGAACTTGGATTGTGACTTGTAAAGCCAAAGGCTTTTAACCATTCTTAACCTTGCAAATCAATATGACTGTCTTGTGCATAAATGGTAATAGCTGCAGAATTAAACTAGATTTGTCTTTTAGACGTGGCTAGCTATGGTACCTCACAGCAAGAACGTTTTGTATTTCCTTAAATCAGTGACAGATAAACCAAAAAGCTTCTGTAGAAAAAAAACACATCTGCCACCTTAAATCATACAACTGGGTTTTCTGCAACAAAACCGGTTGCTACGATTCTGTATTGTTCATAGCTGTTAGTTATTTAGATTAGCAATTCTCAGTGATACTGACTTATAGCAGGAACAACGTCAGGTTTGATTTCATGCTCAGATCCGAGTTCTGACTTCTGCGTTAAATAGTATTATTTCACAATGGCAAGACTTTCAGTTTTGTTTATAAGCTTTTTTGTCTTCTCCTCATTAGCTTTCCTACAATAGGCCAACATGATTAGGCAGAAATACTAGACTGAAAATGAGCGTAAAATCGGCCAGAGAAAAATAACAACTTTCAATGTTTTTTAAATAGCCTGGCAAATGATAAATCCGATTAGAAATGTTTACAATAATGTCTGGCTCCATGGAAGAAAGATATATGATACAGATCCCGTTATCGTTGTCATAATTTTTGCTCACGGTTTTGAAAGAAGTGTTACTAATTTGACAGTGATGTGCTCTGGGTTCATGAACTTGGATGAAAACTACCGATGACATGAAGGGACACTGCAAAGAAGAGAGATCCTCTGATGTCTGCTCATTGCAATTCCACAGGAAGCATCTCCAACTAGTCCCACTGAAAGCTGCTTGGAGCTTTCAGTGATCAGAAGCTCAGAGTCGCAGAACCCTGAAGGGAAGGAAATTTCTGGAAGCCAGATGTGCACGGAATACTATAGATTGCAGTCCGGCGCCACAACGTGTTTAAGCATCACTTCCACATATTAAAGACTTGGGAGGGTTCCAAATAGTTTGGCTCATCAAAAAGTGAGAAGCAGTTTGATGTGATTCTTGCGGAATCAGCAACAAGGCACAGAGTTCAGCATATCTGACATATTGCGATGTTAAATGTTTCCAGTGGAATAACGTAGTCACACAACGAGGCACTATTTGTTTTCATTTGCCATTACTTTGCTCTTGGATCAAAGAAAAAACAGTATCTCTGAATCCTTTTGGGAACTGGATGCAATATTGCCAAGAAGACAGGATCAAACAGGACACCGTGGGGGGGGCTTGTATGCACTGTTTCTCCTTGTTAGCAAAGGACAAGACAGGCATAAGTAGTAGGAGAAGGGAATCATAAACAAGGAGATAAGGCATAGCAAAAAAAACCAGAAAAATTCTCCCTATCCCAAGACTTTGAATGGAACAGGGGGGGGAAAAAACCTAGCACAAATGTGCAGAAGCAAAAGAGCAGAGGATTATGAAGTGAACTATGCACGTGTGCAAGAATGTCTCACTTCCTGTCTGTAAACATGACAACAAAGTCCTCTCTCATCTGTCTTAAATGCACACAGAAGGAATATGGGTAAGTGCTCTCCCACTGTAACACACACATGTCGATGCCGAACATTCAAAGACACAAGCGTATTATCAACTGCAAGCACAAAAGTAAGGCCCCAATATCAGCACAGCCACATGTGCTGTGCTGTGCGCTTTGAAATCATCCCGGTCTCTGAGCGCACCAAACACTCATTAGCTGTGGACACAGCAGCCACTGTGCCACTCGAATGTGATTAGGTCAGCTGGCTCGCTCCTTTCTTTCCATCACTTCATTTCAGCCAAAAACAACAAATGCCTCCAGCCATAACCCTCTTTCGGTGATAACCACTCCTGCTGTTGCTCCATCGGGGGTCTCCTAACAGCAGCACCTGTAACGGAAGTGGTCTGCACCTGTTAAAAGCAAACAGCAGCAGCCATATAGGAGCGACGAACAGCAGCGAGCCAAAAGACTTATTATGAGCACCAACTGGTGAACTTGTTTAAAAGGACACGGTGATGGAGGAAGCCACAGCTTTGTTTCCTTGCAGGTGCATGTCAGGAAGATTCAACTCAATCTGCCTTTACACGCAATGAAACTAGACGTGCAGGACATGACTTGAGGTATAGCTGCATAAAACACGCCAACCACTTCAGTTTGTCAGAATAATTAGGACTATGGCAGTTAAGTGTTAATGCTAAACGCTTGAAGTTAAGACCTTTGCAAAGAGGGGGGATACATTAAACAGATCCATGCCAGGAATGTTAATCTACTCCGTTCCTTTTAGTGTTCAGCCATTCACCTCCTTCTCAGACCGACGTTAAACCTTTTCACGGTAAACCGACGTCGGTCACAGGCAAACTCGAACATGACATCACAGCCTGCAGCAGTCCAAGACGCAGAAACCTGACCCGACGCGCAAAAGGGCTCATTCTAATTCAAAGCCTTAGAAACCATACATTAATATGCAAATGTCGCAACACAATCTCGTTTAATCACAATATGCTCGTTGACCCGAGAATTTTGAGGGGAATTACTTATTTGCGCTGTTCCAGGAAACTTTGAGGGAAATCTGAGACAAACACAAATTCAGCAGCAGCCTAAATCAAATCTGCAGAACAAGCTGCAGCCTCCCAAAATGTTTGCACAGCCTCAAACTATTAAAATAAGCTTTGCATATCAGCCAAAAAAAAAGTGCAGCAGAGAAGAAAAAAGTGACGCCTATGCTGTTGGGCTAAAACCTAGTGTTGCTTCGGGGCAAAGTGAAGCAAAGAGATGCCTGGGAAAAGTCAGGGAAACTTGGATAACTTAGAGAGACGGTGCTTTATTCAAGACAGCTACTGAACTTTTTCTATGACATTATTAAATCTGAATGAGGTTCTTTGTTACGCCTCGATTTGTGGTTACTTTACCCGTTTGAGCCGTTGTTAGATGAAGTAGGATAAAAATAAATAGCGTTGTTCTTCTGCGCGCCCTGCTCCTTATGAAGTGGTCCATCCTTTTTCAGCGAGGACCCCCGTCTGCCTCCGCGCCCAGAACTTTGTGGGCTGCTGCAGAACTTCTGTCTGTTAGAAACTAGGCAGCCATGCGTGGAGGGAGAAAAAAAAAGGCGTTCGGTATTTCCACTTCCTTGATTGTTGGGGAAGATTTGTTGTGATGGGTTTTCTCAGCTTCCCTGTGACCCTCTCATTCAATCTCTCCCTCTCATCATTGCTCCCACCTTCCGCTCTCCACCTCTTCCCTCCCACAGGGCGCACAGATGAGCGGTGCGCCGAGAACCCCCCCCCCCCCCCCCCCCCCCCACCACCACCGTTTAAAGGCTTATCAGTCGCACTCATTTGTTACGTGTCACATATTGTGGCCCTGCCATCAGGGTTGCACATAAATAATTTAGGATATTGTCGAAACTGTTTTGTGTGTTTGTTTTTACTTTGGCAATAACATTAAAAATTCTGCAGTCAGGCCAGCTGCCAGATCCAAAACGAAAGTCAAGCCAGCCCTCGCTTGGTTTTTCGTAGGCCATGCAAACACCATGCATTACGGTAGTAAGGCATGAAATTGACCGCAGTTTAAAAAGGGCTGCGCATTTGGTGCCATGGTTGCCTTACAACAACAAGGTCTTGGTTCGAACCCCAGCATGGGGTCGGATGTCTCCCTGCATGTTCTCCCTGTGCGTGCATGGGTTCTCTCCGGGTACTCCAGCTTTCTAGCAAAGCCAAAAGCAAAACTATTAGGTTAGTCTCTCAAAATTGCCCTTAGGTGTGAGCGTCTGTGTGCGTGGTCTTTACTGCCCTGTGATGGAGACCTGGCGACCTGTCCAGGCTGAACCCCACCTCTTACCCAATGACACCATGGAGATAAGCACCAACCCACGACTTTGCACGGACAAGCAGGCATTGACATTGGATGGATGGAATTCATTGAAATTTTAAAAATGTGTAGACTTACACTAAACATTAAACATGTAAAAAGCATTAGGTGAGTCCAATAAAAGAAAACTATCATTTTAAACTGAGAAATTAAGCTGGCGCCCTGCGATAGACTGGCGACCTGTCCAGGGAGTACCCCGCCTCTCGCCCATTGACAGCTGGAGATAGGCACCAGCATCCCTCGTGACCCCACACGGGATAGATGTGTTAGAAAATGGATGGATGGATGAAAATTAAGCTGGCAGTTCAGAGTTCAAAGTGATATGTGGAAATCCCCAAGAGGAGTGTGTTCATGTACAACATGCATAAAACAACTTGAAAATAGCAACTTTAATCCAAACTGCCAGATTTCCAGTCAGATTTAGATTAGACCTCCACAAGACTTTTTGCCCACCCATTATTGTTCTACATGTGCACAGATTTAGAACTATAAAAGTGTGTATCATAGAGGAATCACAGCAGCCTTGACAAGGTCGTGAAGACAGGAACAATCCAAGTTGCTTGAGGTCCAGTATTGAGTTTCTACAGTCCCTGATGTTTAGTCAGCCACGTAACCAACTACTACTGTTGATCCAGTTTGTTCAGTGCCACCATCCTACAGGACATTTTAAAGGCACTTCATGCTTCCCTCTTGAGACAAGCTTTATGGAGATTTTGATTCCCTTTTTCCAACCGCACTTGGGACCTCTCCACTAAAAGTAACAATAACTGCATTAGGGTTTATGATATCTCTGTGTTTCACTCACCAGCAAACCGGCCAGACCTAAACCTTACAGAGAATCTATGGGATACAATCCAGAGGAAGATGAGACACCAGATTTCAGAATACAGACGAGTTTAATGCCACTACCAAAGCAATCTGTTTTTTCCACACCAACTCAGCAGTACCACAGACTAATGGACTCCATGCCAGGCTGTATTGATGCAGTAATCATAAAGAAGAGGCCACGGCAAACTATTGAGTTTATATTGCACAGTATACATGAACATGCATTTCAATATGCTGATATTTCTGGATTAAAAAGCTTTTTCTACTAGCCCTATAACATTAGCACTTTTTTGATTAACCAAATTTTGTGCTTTCATTCGCTGTAAGTCAAAACATTTAGAAAAAAAACACTTGAATCTATGGGCGAGTTTCCCTTTTTGAATTTCATCATTGAAATAAATTATTATTTCAATGATATCCAAATTCATTCAGAGGCAACTTCAATGCACAACACTCTTCATCTGATGTTTTTTCATGGGGTAAAAAATTACAATTATATAAGAGTCATGACACAGATATTTGGGTTGGTGACAACATAAAAGATTCTCAGTCGACTTTATGTGACCTAGATTACCCTTTAACTGCAGTGAGGATTAGTTTTGCTCAAGACATCAGAAGGTGGAGGATGAAACCAACAGGTTTGTCTAAACGCCCCAGGCCAGTTCAAGGATTAAGATTTTTCTTTTAAAAACTGTTTAAATCTTCACCGGCAGTACGTATAGCCTCACATGCATCCAGGTCTCGGTAATGTTTACTCAAGTTGGAGACTGCAACTGTGAAGCTGGAGGCTAAACCACCTGCAGGTCAGAGGTTACTGACTGCCAACAGGACAGCCTCCGGTCAGTCAGCTTGACAACTTCAGCTGCAAGCACATCTGACTGAAAAAAACATCGTTTAAATATTAATTATGCTTAACCGTATATCTTGTAAATGTCTAGTCTGTTTAGACACTATAGCTTAGAAATTGTACACTGCAAAAAAGAGAACTATAAATAAGTAAAACTTTCTTGAAATTAATGTATTTCTCCTGGATTTGAGCAGGTAAATAAGATTATTTGCCAATGGAGTGCGTATCTTTACCCCTAAAATAAGATAATTAGATATACTGCACTTGAAATAAGATGATGGAGATGAATTGTTCCTATTTTAAGTGTAAAGATCTTATTCCATTGGCAAATAATCTTATTTACCTGCTCAAATCAAAGAAAAATACTGTCATTTCAAGAAATATTTTCTTATTTTTAGCTCTATTTTTGCAGTGTATTCTAAATAGAATCAAAAGATCCATCATCTGTGAGACTTAAGTTTAAGTTTAAAATAAACAGAATTGCTAATAAACAAGCGTTATTGAGAAAAAAATTTAATACTATCCCCAATTTCCAGATAAGGTGGGAAAGATTGTGAGGAAGCAGCCTAATTATAAAATGTACAAGTTAATTCAACCCTTTGCATAACAAAGAAATGTACAAAGGGAATTAAGATAAAAAGATATTGTATGTATGTACATATAATGATATGTTATATATTCCAATAGACTCATTTGTGACAGCTGAGGGTGTCAAACGTTATAAGGGTCTTTGGGTATACCTATTTCCTTTATTTTGTTTGACACATCGAGCATATTTTTCACCATTAATATTTATTCACTTTTACAAAAAGTTTAATGCTGAGAGCCAGGAAAAAGCTGACGAAAAAGCTTTGTTGTTGTAACTTTCATGCTGAAAAGGCCAAATATCTTTGTTTTACTGCCAGAAAGCCAGAACTGTTGAAAGTTTAGAACGGAAATAAATCACAATCAGACTTTCCATTGATCTTCAGAGCAGATAAGTAATATTAAATGTCCCTCTTTTGACACTTTTGAATCATGCCCTTTAAAATAGGAAGTCCTTCCACATAAATGATGTCTAGCTTCTGTAACAGCACTTGTCATTCATAATTGCTGAAGACAGAAAACACAATGTTATTTTTGACAAGAACACCTTTCAAAGAGAAATGTCTCAAATAAGAAAAATGACTAAGCAAGCACAGTTACAACAAAAATAACATGTAGGAATAGCCAATAGCTCCATAAATGTAAGTAGTGAGGAGGGTGATTTTCCCCTCACTAACCAGAACCAGTTTGTCCACTGGAAACGCTTTTCACCCCTGAAGTAATTAATCTAGTGATTGTGGAGGTCAGAACCAGGGCTGAAATTTCAACATTTACCTGAATGCTGCCCTGGATGTCCATTCATTCATCACTGTGGAGAATAACCGGTAGACTGTGCTCTCCACAAAGCAAGTTTAACCCCCTCTGAAGGATCCCAGTCCATGTAGGTTTCCAAGCTATATGCACTTTCTAACTTCTGCTTCCCTTATGGTGAATCTAAAGTTTGTGACATGGAATGTGCATGGAGCTGGCAACAGAGAGAAAAAGTTGAACATTTCTAACCAGCCTAAAAGATTAAAGGCAGATGTCTTATTACAAGAAATTCATAAATCAGTTACAACTGTAAATGGTCTTTACTTACCTGAGTTCCCTGTGTTTACCATCTGCTATAACTCTGGACAAAGAGGAGTAGCCTCTTCGTCCTGCTCTTATTTTAATCTACAAAAACATTAGTTTCACAATATTAGACAAAATTATAAATCCTTAGGGTAGAGTTATAATAATAAGAATGTCTATTTACAATCAAAAGTTATGTATTGTCTGTATATATGGCCCAAGTGTTGATGACCCCTCATTCTTTCATAAACTATTCCATGCACTTTTAAAAACACCTGGATTGCTCTCTGTTGTTGGGAGACAGGAGAGTACTTATATTTTGGTCTAAATTAATAAATAGACAGATCTAATACAACAGGGACTCAGTGGAGTTTGGCAATCATTAAATGTAGTCAAACAATACATGAGTGATTATGGTCTTTACAATGCGTGCCAATCTCTTCATCCTAACAACAAGGAATATACTTTTTTCTTCAAATGTCAATCATTTCTACTCTCGTCTGGACTATTTCTTAATCAGCAGCTCACTGCTGTCTGACATTTCAGATGCTGTGATAACTCATATTGCTGTAGATGATCATGCTCCCGTTTCTTTAACCCTAATAAATAAAAAGATAACCCCACAAAACAAAAGCTGGAGATTTAATACATAGTTGCTTAAAGATGAAGAATTTATCAAATATTCAAAAAAAAGAACGGGCTTCATACTTGGATTACAATTACCTACCAGGGACATCTGCATATATCAAATGGGAGCCAGGGAAAGCAGAGATGAGAGGTAAAATAATTTCATTCTCATCTCATAAAAAGAAGAAAACAAAAAGATTCCAGAATTAGAAGAAACCATCAAGTTACTAGAAGCCTCCCAGGAAGAGGGAAAGCTGGGTAAAATCCGTAAAGCTAAATTAGAATTAAACAAAAATATTGTAATGCAAAATATTGTATTAGCATAAAAAATTACAGAACTAAAGCTAACGGAGGTCTAAATCTGCCAAATTTACATCACTACTTCTTGGCAAATAGGCTACAATACATCTCAAAATGGTTAAAACATAATCCCTACAATGAGCCCTGGCATGCATGTTTTAAAAATATGGACATGAGCTCTTCTCTGACAGCATGGTGGAAGTTTCTTAAAATGACAAAGTACACCAATCTGGAATAATCCTTACATCCAACAAAAACATAATATGATAAACTTTCCTTACTAGAAGAGTAAATGTATTGATTACTTGGAACATATATTTGAAGGAACTGAGTTTATCACATTTGATAGATTACATATACAATACAGCATTGACAACAATAAATTCTTAGAATATCAACAAATTAAATCTATAATAAAAAATCAATTGAAGCTCACTAATGGTGGTTTACAAATGCCAATAAATGTATTAGAGTTCCTTGATCTATACTCCCCCAAATTATTGTCTAAATTATACAAAACTAGATGAATAAATATCTCTTCCTATTATGAAATGGAAGGCGAATTTATCAGTAAGCTTTGAACAAAACATCTGGGCTCAGATGTGTCTAAGAACTTTCAAAATGACTAGAAACCCGAATTTAAATGGACTGGTAAATGGACTGAACTTATATAGCGCTTTTCCAGTCATGCTGACCACCCAAAGCAGCTTTACAACTAATACAATACAAAATCCTTCATAGAGTACACTATACAGGTCAAAGATTATTCAGTGTGGGTTTTGCACAATCTAATATCTTTTCACATTTGCACAGACAATAATCCTGACAATTACATACACTATAGTTATGTGCACCTGTTCGGAGGTTCTGGGGCCAGATATGTGAAGACTTGTCTTGTCTGAGATGTAAAATGTTCCCTTCCCCCTCAGTTTGCTTGCACGCTGTGGGGCTTGGTGGCTGATTTGGGGGGTGCCTGAGTCTTGGGGTTCTGAGGGGTGCCCGGAGTGGGATGTCTGGTGGATCCGGCTTTGGGGGGCCTCAGGGCGACCTCTGGCAGCTACTTGCAATGGTCTTGGGGGGTTCTGCGCTGGCGGACATGGGTTACTGACCTGGTAGCTATGCTGCTCCTGGGTGGGTTTGGGATGGATCCCTGAGCTTGGGGGTTCATGGGGTGTGCCTCCCTCAGCCAGGTGTTCTGGCCCGGCTTCGGGGCTCGGGTCCTATGGAATATGTTGCTGGGGGTTTAACACTGCATAGAGCTATGACACGTGTAAGACAAAGCAAAGCAGTAAAGAAGCAACAGTCTTTACTCAGAGGAGCTGAACAGCAGGCTGTCCAAGTGGAGGCAATAAACAAACATAATGCAAAGACTTTTAAAGCTGCTAAAAAATAAAGACACAAAGATAAGTGTGGTAGATGTGGATTATTAAAAAAAAAAACATGCCAGGATAGCGTGCCTGGCAAAGGATGCGGACTACAGGAAGTGTCACAAAAAAGGACATTTTGCAAAGAAATGCAGGTCTACTGCAGGTGTCCATAACATCACTGAGATCCCCAACAGAGGGGGAGACGAAGATTATTGTGCGTTTCTTTGCAAAATGATCTGCATAGAGGTAGATGAGTGGAGTGAAGCAGTGCACCTCAATGAACAAACAACAGTCTTCAAGCTAGACAAAGGAGCCATTATCACAGCGATTCCAAGCAGCATCTACTCTCCACGGAGACATGGAACTCCACAACCGTCATGCAAACAGCTGTATGGCCCTGTCAAGCAAAAAATTTGATGTCAAGGGATGCTTTCAAGGTAGACTAACATTTGTACATCTGTACAGGCCGTTACTTGGTCTTCCTGCAATCACAGCACTTGAGCTCATTAAACGTGTGAATGTAGTCCAAGTGCAGTCAATGGACTTTAAAGCGTTGCATCCAACTGTGTTTTCTGGACTGGGAAAACTCAAAGATCCATTCATCCATTCTTTTGCGCTGATTAGGGGTAAGGTCAAGGGGGTAGCAGCCTTAGTAGGGCGGCCCAGACTTCCCTCTCCCCAACCACTTGGGCCAGCTCCTACAGGGAAATCCCAAGACGCTCCCAAGCCAGCTGAGAAACATAGTCTCTCCAGTGTGTCCTGGGTCTCGTCCCAGTGGGACCTGCCCAGAATACCTCATGAGGGAGACATTCATAAGCCACCCTAAACAGATGCACAAGCCACCTGAACTGGCTCCTCTCAACGTGGAGAAATAGCGGCTCCGGATGACCGAGCTTCTCACTGTATCGATAAGGGAGATCCCAGACACCCTACGGAGAAATCTAATTTCGGTTGCTTGTTTCACGATTCTTTTGGTTCCTCCTTCTCCGGGTAGGTTTTTGGAGAATGGGGGTGCCTATTGGAGCCAGCGGGGGAGCTGGCTTCCTGGGAGGGCATATTGCACCCCAGTCTTTCCCCCCTTATCCCTGGACACCTCCCTCTGCCTGCTCCAACATGCTGCCACACATGTAGGACCTTGGGGTGGGGGGCGTTGCAGGGGAGCGGGGAGGATTTCCCAGCCCCACTGTCTTGTGATATCCTTGGCCCCAATTTTATTCTACATCTTAGACACTTAACTTAACTTAGACTCCTTAACATTCACACAACACAAATATGTAGGGTAATATGGGGGAGGGGTAAAGGCATCTGAGGGATGGGGCTGCTTGTGTAAGTTTCTCCTCTGGTGGCTTCCTCTGCCCCATTCACATTTACACATTGAGTTTTAGGTGGGGTGCATGTGGGGGTGGGCGGGGTGAGTGTGTAGGGAGTGCGCTGGCTGCCTTCCGGAAAGGGGGGTAGGCTGTGTTGGGTGCGCCCTTTTGGGCCTCCCATTTTTATATGCACTTGAGAACAACATGCAACAACACAACATTTGAGCAGCCGTAGGTAGGTGCAGGGTCTTTCTCACACCCCCGTGCTCTGATTACCATCCGGAAAACAGTGTATCCATGCGGGGGCACTGGGGGTGGGGGGGGGGAACTGTTCATCCGTTTTTCTTTATGTAAGGTTGGGTTTGGACTGTCCCCTCTTCTGTGACATCTTAGGTCTCCTCTAGGTGGGGAGCCCATCCCCCAGTCCTGCTCACCTCCGTTAGCTTGGGCCTCGACCCACTGGTGATCCTCGGTGTCCGGGGCTGTGTGCTCGGGTGTGTGCTGGCTCACCCTTGGTGGCTGCTTCACAGGGCCTAGGCCCTGTGCCTCTATCAGGGTCGGGGTGCCCCTGGGCCTTGAGGATATTATCTTGTTCTCTCCTTTTCCACTCCTCTATTTTTTCACCTTTTCTCTTTTATAGCAATTCATCTCATCTTTTTCTCTTGTTTTTTCTCTTCTACCTTTTTGTCTTTGTGTCCATTGAACATGAAATTGTCCCAGGATAAAATCTAATAAAGCTTTATGCATATGTATATATAGATCAAGCGGAGCACTATAGTGAAAGCAGCAATGTTCCACTTGAGAAAGTAAAATCTGCTTGACTCTCTTTGGCATTAAGACAGCAATTCTTAATGTTACACTCCCAGGCAGGGCACAATAAAAAAAAGGTTTCCAAGCTATTGTCCACAGACATCTCTTCTCCATATCAGCATTTTAATCTTCAATTAATTAACATAATTCTACCTATAGACTTTGATATTGGTAGCCGTCGTGTTACATAATAAAGAAAAGCTTTCCAGACTCAACATTGTCAATCTGTTGCAACTTTGCTCTACGTTCTCAGCTTTGGGTCATGGCTCTACCACTGCTCTGGAGAATCACCAGTTGCTTTAAATTAAATATCATGCAATGCAAAACATTAAAGAAGGTTGATATTTACAAGTTCACTGTGTGTATAAAATATCTGATATATGCTAAATGTATAGGAACTCTGGGGAGACCGGAGAGTATGGGTTTGGCTGGGTGGCTGGCTGGCCTGCCTGCCTGCCTGCGGTCCATATGTCTATTCCCAAACTGTTCCTACTGAAAATGGGTTTTGTAGCATGTGGAGAACAAGGAAAAATTACCAACAGACTGCTGAACAGCTGAAATTATAGATTTATTGAGAATAGACACATAGTTCTCTGCCAAAGCTGCAACTGTCATTGGTGCCATTTTTCAAATGATTCAGTGAGATTAAAGAGACGAGTGAAGTGAATAAAACAGTAAACATGTTTTTGTCAAAATATACTACATAAAAGTAGGGAAACTGATGATTCAAACAAATCTCTAAATTACCATTTTGAAAATCTGAACTGTAAAGGGAGAAACAAAAATAATTTAATAAGAAAATTTAACAAAAAGAAATAACTTCCTGGCCCACTTATGGGTTGATAAAACCTGTGACATCCATTAAAATCTGTCTGAAAGCTTGAACCTACAGGATATAATTCTCAATATATGTGAACTGAATTAAGCTTGCCAGAAATTTAATTGATTCTCAGACAGTTTTATTCAGTAGAGACATGCTCAGAGATAAGACGTGTAAAAACCTCAGCTAATTGGAAAAGAACCAAAGATAATGTTTTTGCAGTCCAGGCAACAACGGACTTTTTGTCAAGGAAACCCCAGAGAGCGGAAAAATGGAGCCAAACCTCAAGGGAGAAGATTCAGAAACCACAGAAAAGGGAAACACATCCATGAAGGTTTGCAATTACCGCTACAAATATGTTTTCAAGCCAAAACAAATGATAAGTCATAGTAATTTCATATGAAAATCACTAACCCCCTTTTCAATGGTAAGGAAATTTCAAACATTCAAAAGCTCTGAAATTTCTTCGCTAACGATATTTTTACAGAAACACCAAAAGATTGTTTTAAATTGAAAAAAATAAATATAGAAACACGCATGCTGATCTGATTAAAAAGTAAATGATGGAAGTGAAAGATAAAAGGCGGCTTGGCAAAGAGTTTTAACTAGACAAACTGATGATAATCTTGTGTGTAAACGCCCCTGACGTCCTGCAGTGTCCCCTCTCAGCACTGGTTTAGCCAGACTAGAGTGAGGACCACATTCCTGGCAGCTTTTAGCAGATAGTTACCAGAAGTCCAGCAGCTAATCTAAAGTATTGGTGAGAAATATTTGTAGAGCATGTGCTGCATAGTTTTACCTAACTACAGGACAGGTCCAATGTTTGCCACATACACCACACATACACACAATAAATAACTAATGCCAGGACAAACAATCTTTTAGCAGTTTAAAAACATTAACCACACCAAAAATCTGGCTGTTTTTTTTTTTTACCACATTAATGATGTGTCTATGTTGTGTGTTAATTACATCTGACAAGATCATTCCAGTCATAAATAGATAGACTTCGTTTCCCCATACCCGTATTTCATCATCCTATGTTATTTGAGAGGTTTTATTTAATCACAATGAATAATAGAAGGTAAATAGATTATGTTTGTCAAGTCACTAAAAGCATGTTCACATTGATGGGAAGACTGCCGGCATAACCTCAGACTTGTTAGCAATCCTTTTATCAGGATAATCAAATCAGCAGAAACCAACAAGGAAAGGTGTTTATTTTTACTCCAATTAACATACGGGAGGAAACATCAGGGCAGTAATTCATACCTGAAATGTGCTTTGGCACGTATTCATGCATTATTGTTAGAGGGAGAAAACTTCAAAGTTTGGGGAAAGCAAATCATTCTCTGGCTTCCAACGAGGAAAAAAGTTCCAGCATGTGATTTCTATTTAGTTGTGTATAATTTTGATTATTTATTGCCTTATTTTGAAAGTGGATAAATTAGGCATTCAGTAATGAAGTTACACATTTATCAGCTATGAGATAATGTGTTTTAAAGCAAAATCCTTTATTTTTTTTGTCTTTTTATATGCTTTAGTAATAGCATGGAAGTTGTCAGTCATTACCTTGCCCTTCAGGCCTTCTGTCAAGCCTCCTGCAGAGCAGCAGATGAGCAAAGATTAGAGACCATGATATAAGCTTTCTTTTGAGTTTGCCTGGAGTTTATTCATTGCCCGGAGAGCATGCCTTAACAGGACAATTGAGCAGCTCTCAGTAAAAAAGAATGTGTGTACGATTTCAAAGGGGAAGATGCTACTGACGCTTTCATTTTGCCAATAAACTGATTAATCTGTCACATAAATATGCCATACGTTTATTTTTATATTATAGAAATCCTTGGGAAATTAGAGTTTCCCAATGATTATGGATTATGTAAATCATTTATTCCTGTAATATGAGATACATCTTGTTTGTATTTTTGATACATTGACTTTTAAAAATAGCATGTATTTCTCTGTGTGTGTTGAATCTTGACATCCACTACATGCTATTTATGTTGCTGATTTTCCTCAATAAAAGGGCCTTCTTGTTTAAAAATCAAGTCTGGGACTCACAATCCGTTTTATTACAGTTTACAATTACCCTTGCCCTTAAAACTTGTGTTAGAAAACTTAAGACTATGCCATCTGGTGAGTACTGTGATAGTATGTATAGATATGGTGTGCCTGTGTTCACATTAACCTTAGATAAACTACACATTCTAGCTCCAAACCATCATACTACACTAACTTTGCATTTTATATTATTTCATTTCATACATTATATTTACATTATTTACAATGTAAAAATAACAAAAATACAAAAAGGCACATCAATTATCAAACACAAACCCAAAGTGATCGAAAACGTGTGCAGAAATTGTGCTTTTTTTCATCAACCCTTTATCACCGACCCTATGCACAAAAAGCATTGAAGGTGTATCTTTTTTGTATTTGTATCTTGCAGAGTTAGCAAAACATTCAGTAGCATGTAATAATAACTCATTTACCAGAGCACCATCTCTGGTAAAGGAAAATGCTAAAAGAAATAGACGAAATGAGCTAACCTGTGACCACAGGCTTACCTTCCTCTTCAAATCTCAAAGTACATTAACGCATTAAGCTGTATTCATTCAAGGTGTACAAGGACTTTTAAAGCACTGAATGATTTAATTAGGTCAGTTTTACAACATGCTGCAGACAGAATTCAGATAAAGAGTACTATCTTTGCCTTTTTTTATTTTGATAACAGAGCCAAACATGGTTGGAAGCCTATTGCTAAAAGGGATCAAATTCAATTGATATACTAAAGAAGTAGAGAAATAGTGTTTGGGGATCATGGGGGTTTATTTAACTGCATTACATTAATATGCTGTTTTTAGCTTTTGTCATTTTGATCTGTTTTCTCTCTTTTTTAGTGCTTTTACAACCTATGAGTGCCAGTTGTGTTAGCTGTTTGCTCTTACAGGACACGTTTGAATTTGTCTTCTTATATTGTAAAATGTGCTTGAAACAAATGTTTAAAAATGCCATATTCGCCATAGAATAGCAAAATTAATCCACGTAGAGTTTTTAGTTGGGTTGAGTCTCCTTGCCGACCTGTGTTACTCAAAGTGGCAACAGCTACTTCTTGTCTTTTAGCAATTTCTGACATTTCCTTCTTCTCCCCTGTTTCTGCTTCATTCTCATGGAATGACCCCCAGCTACTCTTTCTCTTGGTTTCTTTCCTCCCCTTTATTCTCATGAAGTTTGCATTCCACACCTCATCTGCAGACTGGACAAAGGAGCAGAAAGCGCCGCTCCTGACCTGTGGCAAACATTCCAGCTCTCTATTCCAGTCCCTTATCCTTTCAGTGGCATCACATCACCCACTGTGTGTCTCTTTTCCTGCATACAGCATAGAGATTTCATTAATACGGAGACCTAAACAAGCACACAGTCCGATGCTGAAGGGGATTATTGGTCATGATTACCATTCATCTTACATTGTTTATACAGAACAACATGTCTAATCGCATTTTAATATTGCTGAATGCAACCAGATCTGACCTAGTCAGCTGAAAAAGCAGTACAAGTTCCAGGAGCATCTGTTCATTTATCCCAATAATCAGAATACAGGAAATTGATTATTAAATTATACAGAAAAAAAAACTTTCAGACTGTTGGAGGATTTATTGTGGGGGAGTTTGAGTTCCCATTGAACTTAGAAACGATCTGAGCTCAAGGCGATGCAGGAATTTGTTCAGAAGCGTCGGGGGGAATGTGAAAAGTTCTGAAGCAGTGTAGCAAAACTTACACAAGTTTTAAAATAATTGTGCATCTGAGAAAGTGGAGAAACAAAAGTTTATGGTGTGTTTTAAAATGACTGCAACAGCAGGTGGCTTTAAAAAGCATGTGTGGACATGTGTGATTTTTCTTTGTTCTGTCTTTCCAATCTCATTCAGTGTCTTAAACATCCAAAATTACTCAGCAATAGCTCGAAGGCTGATGGACACCAATCAGCAGTCTGGCAGTCCTTCTTTTCTCCTTTTTGTCCACTTTAAGTAGAGGCACTAGGAAAAGCCTAAGAGGAATGCCCTGGACATGGTTCCAGTGGAGAATGCGGCTTTTGTCACACCTCATCCAGAAGTAGATGTTTCTGGAGAATCCTCAGTCTTCCTCTTACTTTAGGATGTGTCAAGATTAGGCCTCGCCTCAAATAAAACCTTACAATGCATGAAATATTTGTTTGCAAGTGACAACCCCTGTCAGAATTTGTCATTCAGTTTTTCATTCATAAATGAAAAAATAGATTCATGATGTTCTTGCTGCCTTGAAGTGAATGTTGTCAGTTTCAATTTAAATCTTGTTTATCTGGCTCTGTGAAAGTAGATTTTTGTTCCCCCCATTTCTGTCTACCAGTGGTAGACGTTGGTTCCTTTGCTCAAGGATGCTGGACTATGTCTGGTGATACTCTGCATTGTGTTGTCAATATATATATATATATATATATATATATATATATATATATATATATATATATATATATAAGGGTTACATGATATTAACAGCATGTCATAGCTATAAGGACATAACATTTGGATGTTAGGTTTTGGCATCAGCGGAAAGAAACAGTGAAGGTCAGCTTTGACTTGTTTGTGGCTATTTTCAGCATGGGGGCTGAGAGAAGATATTGCAGCTAAGGTCAGTTTTGATCAATTTTGACTATAAATGCCAATTTGTTTTTTGTTTTTCTAATCAAAGTGTAGTGTTTTGTAGAAACATTGACTCCTTAAATGAAACAAAACAATCCATTTCATGTTATAAGCAGCCAAAGAATCAGTCAAAAATAGAATGGGGAGAAAAAAAAAAAAAAATATCAGATGTTGACAAAATACAATACTAATACTATGCATTGTTAATACATTGTTTAGTTATATTTCTACCCTTATTATTCTTAATTTGAAATCCCAGACTGTGTACTGTATATTAGGTTGCATAATTCACTGTGTCACATACAGTCTCCCTCCTCCCTCTGTGGTGGTGTGGGGGGCAAAGTCCACATCTTACCGGGGACCTGGGCTCAACTCCTGATTGCGTCAGGAAAGACATCCAGTGGAAAACCTCTGCCAAGTTTGTGTGAAACTTGCAATGACTTGCTGTGGTGACCCCTGAATAAGGGAGTTTTTTTTTTTAATAAGATAGTTACCAAAAGGGTAACTCACATAGACTCACATATACAGTCCTATTCAATATATTACAGTATTATATCAGACTAATAAAAAGCATTTATAATACAGAAATTTTGACCTAATACAAAGCTTGCTAAAGAGTTGTTATTATCAAAAGGTACTTTTAATGTGACAAACAAGCTTCATAGAAACATGTTCTAATTTTATAAATTTGACTGTGTCATGATCCATGGGTGTCCACTTCTCGGTTCTTTCTTATTATTACGATGGTCTTGCAGTATTCAAGTTTGGTTTCTTACTTAATTCTTGTATTCTTTGCTTTATGTATTTTAATGTGTTCTCTTAAGTCAGTATTAATGCTTTTTTCCCCTCGGTTTGCAACTACTTTTTGTTTCTAGTTCAGCTTCCTGTATGAATTAGTCTCTCTTTCGTTCGGCCTCCAGATTTTCTCTCTGCCTTGGCTGTTCCACGTTCCCCTGATAAACTCACCTGAATCCAATGTCATTTTCCACTCTTTCCTCACAATATAACTATACTGATTTTCATTCAGTAAAGTTCCTTGCTCTATTTTGTTTTTTCATTATTAAGACCTTGGTTTTACCTTTTTCTAACCATATACATGGCATATGACAACAGCACTTCATGATCAAACTTTTTTCTCTTGTTGAAGGAAATTTGTCTATAAGCAACCAAACCATCCGAAAACGAGTACAATAAGCAGTGTGCTAGAACAAAGTTAACCCCGAGGAAAGAAAGCAAAAAAAAAGCACTAAATGAACGCAGAGAGACAGAAAGTAAATTGCTGATTTTTAATGACTTAACAAACACATGACGCTGGCGTCATGATAAATTACAAACAGCGCAGATTAGAAGGCTGCTATTTAAACCATTCGCTCATTTATGATTGTGGGAAGCAAAGATCCCAACTGAAATCTCATCAGCGGGACACCAGAAGCTGCATTCTGCAGTTTGCATGCAATTGCATCACATTTAGCAACAAGCCCAGACTAGACAGGCTTCTTAAGGAGGCTTCACGGTTTCACTGGAGAAAAGGAGGATAGACTTGGCTGGAGTCATATCTTGGCAAGTTTGACCTCTAAAAGCCTAGGCTACTATTAAACTAAAGTTTGCTAATCGAGAAGACCTGACCTGACGGTGCAACTCGCTTTCTAAACACACGATGGCAGTACAGCACAGATAGTTAAATTTTTACACTACCTTTAGAACAACAGGTCATGAGCTACAACACATTGAAGCGAATTAAAAACACAACTAAAGATAATTGCAGCCATTATTGCTGCTAATACACTTTATAAATAGGAATAACAAAACTGCAGATTCGAGAAAAAAAATAAAAAATATATCAGTACATGTTGCTTAAAAAATGTCCTCAGCTTCTTGTTTAAAACATCGACATCACATTTTAATTAAATACAGTATTTACACTAGATAAATGGTGTGGGGATACCGAGTGAACATTACAGTTATGTGTTGGTGGGGTCAACAGCTCACAAATCAAATAGGCTCTGCCCCCTCACAAAAAAAAAAAAAAAATACACGCACTTGCGCGCATGCACGTCCACACTTTTCTGCGGGATCAACAAGGCTCCACTTTTCCAGCCCAGAGACACCTATTTTAGCTGTAAACTGCAGCAGGTCTTATGTCACGCCGTTTTGGGTTCCAGATTGCACTCAACACGAACATGTGACCGGTCTGGGCAATCACATGGCCGCAGTGGCTTGCTTCATGATCCGCTTTAGTTTTTTAAAAGTCCGGTGATCGGTAGCTCCCGCAGCAGCTCGGCGACCATCGGGGGCAGAGGAGCGCTGGAAAACACAGCGCCTACCCGGACGGATCATGGCGAACAGCGGGCAGAAAGTTGTGCTGATCACCGGCTGCTCCTCGGGCATCGGGTTACGAATCGCCGTCACGCTGGCCAAAGATGAAAAGAAGCGTTACCATGGTAAAAAAAAAAAATAAAAAAAATAAACGCCTTATTCTTTATTGTTTATCTGATCGGACCTTTAGCAGGGCTCTAATAGTGGTTGGTTTGAAAGACTAGTTTGTCCGTGTTTACTTTCCTGCAACACTCTGCTGTCTCACCCCCTATTAAGTTTGTTTTGATTGCACACGCTCATAAGTGATTTTTATGTGGAGCCCAATCCAACATGGGAATCATGCAGTTTAGCCAGGGCTGAGATCCAGTCGCCCCTTTGCCTCACCTATTGTCATCGGAAAGGGCTGCTTCCAGGGTAAGGGCTCTGCAAGGATGCCGCTTGCCAGGCAAGGATTCAGAAAAAGGGAGTCTTGTCAGTTCTCTTTCAAGTGACTTCTCCAGCACAAAGCCCTCTTTTATTGCTGAGAATTGTAGAGGGCCTGCTCCAGTTTACTGCCGTGTCTAATGTGCCTATAGTCCCCACACTGGAGCGAATGTGAAAAGGGGGGACAAAGTTTGAGACCTGTACAAGTATGGGTTCACTCTGGAGTAAGGGCCTCGTTTGATGTCTCCATTGGTACACAGGGGAGTTGTGGTGTCCCACTTTGACATTGTCTGTCTGTGTGTTTCATCTCAGCTCCGTAGACATCATTAATCTGAGTTTAGGACGTTAAATTGAATTCAAAATCTTCTTTTTCTTTTTTTGCTTTTGTGCAGCAGCTCAGTGTGCCAGCCCGCTGTGGGAGGTTTTCTTCAAATCCTACGTGAAAAGATTTTGTCGTTAGCTGTGGATCTCCACAGAACCGATATTGTTTGTTGCTCTCCAATGAATGTGCCGGCAGAGAAACCATCCATCTCGCCCGTGTCCTGCAATTGCCATCATAGGTGAACGAAGCCGTCGCTACCAGTGCTTAGGCTGGAACAGCTCTGCGGCGTTTGGTTTTAGATCTCCTCTTCTTCTTTGAGCCGTTGGGATCTGATGAAATTTATTGCTGTGAAATGGATGAGCAAAACAAAAACAGCTCGCTGCTCCCACCCTCCCACCACAGCCTGAGCGTGTTCCTCGCTGTGAGCTGCTTTCAGTAAAACCTCATCTGAGAAATGGAACTGATCTGCTCCGTTCATTAGGAAGCCCAGCAGAGATTAGATATTGCATTGTGCAGTGAGTAACAATTAGCTGCAGTGGCATGCAGTAAACTCTTAAGAAGGCCCCTGAAAAGCCTTTGTTCTTGTTTTTGTTTTTTTTCTCCCCCCCCACTTAAATGCGGCTCTTTCCAGACTGTTTGAGCACCCCAGAACTATTTCCTTCAGGAACCAGAAGAACAATGGATCCCTTGTTTACCTCTCTTTCAACACGTAAATCCCTCTGTTGCTTACACGGATCCTTGCTTCTTAAATATTAAGAAGCAAGGATTGCTTCTTAATATTCAACATAAAGCTTAATAGCTTTATGTTGAATGAACATGGTGTATGTTTAACAGCCTTTGAAGACAAATAATACAACTTTTACCAGAAAATCATTTTGAAGATACAGGTCCACCTTCGTTGGTATGCTTCAAGAGATATTGCCATAAAATTGGTATCCAGTAATCCCATTTTCACCTGTTATGTTCACAGAGGAACCAGATTAGACCTTGCTTTTATCTACGAAGGACAACAGGTAGACTTCGATGAATGTGGGATTAAAAAGTTGCTTACTTGTGCTTATTGTCGTTGTGCAACAGCACTGCCACCCATTTCGCCTGTTAGGCAACATCAGAATACAGGATGGGGAGGAAGCCAACAAATCCCCGGCAGCACTGTGCTGATAACTGCTATTTGTGATAGATTTCTGCGTAGTGTGTTAGGTTAGCCCTGTCCTGTGTTTAAAGTTCAGAGCAGATCAATTATGTGTCCTGCTGCAGGTGTGGCCCTCTGTTAGGAACTTTGAACCCCCGGCTGTTTCACTCACTCACTCACTCGCCGCATGCAAGCGTTTTCTTGCTCATGTTTCCATTCTGAAAGTTTCATTCGCGGGTGCTTGCGCAGTCCTATGTGTCACTCTGTCCGAATTGCAGTGACTCATCAATAGCGTTGCTGGCGTCAGAAAGTAATTATCTTCTAAATCAGTGAGTCCTGCATATCCATTCATGTTAGTTGCTGATGCAGGCTGTGGTGAAACAGCACAGTCTCTGGGGGGGGTACAGATTCGCATTTGGAAACAAAAGACATGTGATTGAAACAGGTGTTGTTTCAGTGGAAATTACTGAGAGACTTCCAGAGTTTTCTCAGTTTTTATGCCAAATCATTTTGGTTCGTTCTTTTATTTAACCCAGACCGGCCCAAGTTGTGTTGGTGCCTCAATTTCCCTCTGGGATTATTAAAGTATGTCTGATTCTGATTCTGATTAAACAGAACAGTCACTGGCTCTAAATTGCTGCATTTGTCAACATTTACAAGGGACTAAAAAAAAAGCCTGACTAGTGGTGGTCCCACAGTGGTCTCAGACTAACCTCCAACTTGAAATCATGTTAAAGCCATCTTGCACAGTGTTGGATGATTTTCAATTAACCCTAGATGAAATGCAATTCCTTCTTTTCAGTTGTATTGTTTTTATGGCATTTTATTGATATATTACCCTTTGTCTTTGTCAACCAGTCATCGCCACCATGCGAGACCTAAAGAAGAAGGATAAGCTTGTGGAAGCAGCTGGAGATGCATACGGGAAGACCCTGATGTTGCTGCCACTAGATGTGTGCAGCGAGGAATCTGTCAAGGAGTGCATCAACAACGTAAAGGACCGCCACATTGATATTCTGAGTGAGTGGTATTCACTAACAAAGACTCACCACCTCTTTCCTTTTAGATCTACTATCCATGTGTGTATAAACATATTATTGTACATGTGTTTTGTCTTTTGCTATTTATTTTAGAACGGGACATAGATGTACTGTATTATTCCGAACGCATATAAGCAATAGCGAAGATACTCTCACTTTCCTGCTGCTATGTCAGAATCAGAATTATCTTTATTTGCCCATGACTGTGTCAAGGAATTTGACTTTGGTTACAGCGCTCACAACATACAGCATTTTGGCATACAACATAAAAACAGTATTTTATTTTTTTTTTATGTAGACATAAGAAAAAGGGGAGGTGTTGAAGTCTGAAAGGGGAGTATGCACATTGTTGTTCACAGCAGTGTAGCTGCCTAATCAGGCTGTTTGGTATCTGTTAGTAGCCCTTTTTCCTCTCTGGAGATCTAATTGTCTGTGGCAGTTTGGGCCTGTCCTGTTTGGTGGACAAACCAGACTACACAATGCTGTACGATCACGGGATAAACTGTATGATGGCAGTAGAAGATGATATAAAAAGGAATATTCACTGTTTGACACGACCTTTTCATAATTGACTTGCTATTAAAGCTTGTAATGTGTTATAACAGCAGTGTCTCGGACCGTTGAGGCCCCAGTTTCACTCACTGTGGTTTTGCAGCTGAGTGGGTGGAAGGAGGGGATGGAAGTCTTGAAATTCCAGTGGCCAGATAGATTTTGCACCCAGACAAAAAAGGCTATTGCATACCATCGCACGTATAGATAGAAACACCTATCCTAGAGTTTCATGCCTTTAGGCAACTTCACTGTCCTAACTGGTTACCTTAAAGGACAAGCTAAGCAGGAAATATTTACAGAATTGAGAAGTTTTGTTTGGTTAATGGCACATTTTAATCGATTTTAATGAGCAGTGTGTTGCATGTTTTCAGATTAGTGACCCTTGAACAAGAACCTCTTTGCAGTAGTAGTTAAAACCTTTAGTCTGGATAAAGCATCTATTTATAAACCTGTTCCCATCCCCTATTACACCCCCTTCACATAATTACTCAAAACCCAGAGGCCCCTCAGCAAGGACTTCTGTTACATCACACCTCCCTGAAACTGTCACACACTGACATCTGGTGGCACCAGCAAGTAATGACTTCTGTGATTAATGTGTGTTTATTCTTATGAGACAGACTAAACAAACTGCAACTGTTTAGAAGCTGACACTGTTAGAGTATTGCCTGTATGAGGAGAGTCCTGTCCGTGTCGTTTGCAGTCAACAATGCCGGCGTGGGCTTGCTTGGACCCGTGGAGAGCATCAGCATCGACGAGATGAAAGGAGTTTTTGACACCAACTTCTTTGGTGTGGTACGCATGATCAAAGAAGTGATGCCAGACATGAAGAAGAGGCGTTCAGGACACATCGTGGTCATGAGCAGCGTCATGGGTCTCCAGGGTATGAGCTCTCAAACGTGTATAATAAAATCTCTTTGTTCTCAAACGTAATCCCGGAAAGAGGTGTTCATACCTCACAATTCTTACTGTGACAGAATGGGGTTGAAATACGGATTGTTGTTAATCAGACTTTGTATTGTAGTTGAACACGCTAAAGCCACATTTGTAGCACACAGTTTTTACAGATTGATTATGTGACGGGGCAGGGATTAAATTCCATTCTTTATTTAATAAGTAGTTGTTGATTCTACAAACAGGGGGAAAAAAGGCTTGTGCAAAATCTTTTTTGAATAACACTTGTATTGAAATGGCTTCATAAGCTTCTTATAGGTTAATTCACAACACCTAAGTGAATTGGAGATACACCTGTGGATACATTTCAGGGTAACACTTCAGAAATGCTTGTTCTTTTTGTGTGACATCATGTGGAAATCAGGTAAAGCACGATGATACCCAAAGGCACCACATTCATCTGGTCTAGCAATTACAGATGAGTAGAAACCCCATGGGAAGGGTCAGCCGTCGTTCCGTTCAGGTCCCAGAGAAGAACCTGCATTAGGGTGCTTATTAACACTGAACAAAAGCAAAAGACCTTGTGAAGATTGCACTGGAAAAATGGAACTAAAAATAAGTAAAATCTTGAAATTAGGGCATTTGTCCTTGATTTGAGCTCATAAATAAGATGATCTGCCAATGGAATGAGATTTTTACACTTAAAATAGGAACATTTCGTCTCCATCGTCTTAATTAGAGTGCATTATATCCAATTATCTTATTTTAGGGATCAAAATACTCATTCCATTGGCAGATCATCTTATTTGTGTGCTGAAATCAAGCACAAATGCCCTTATTTCAAGTAAATTTGACTTAATTTTAGTTCCATTTTTGCAGTGTGCTGGCTGAAGCTGGTAAAAGAGTCATCCTCCACAGTGAAATGAGTTCTGAATCAATATTGGCTGAAAGGTCACCTACTGAGGCAATTACGCCATTATGGCACTCCAAAAAAATAATAACAACAACAACAACAACGGCAGATTACGGTTAACAAATCCACAAAGGGGCAAAGATTTTACTTTTTGGAGAGATGACCGGTCATGGGACATTGTTCACCTCAGCTCTTCTGGTTATCTTGAACAATTTAGACTTAGACAAACATAAAAGTATTCTTCAGATGTCTCTGTGGAAAAGTGGGCAGGGGAGGCACAAAACTGACAGCCGATTGACTGATGACCCCTGCTGGGGCTGCCGTGTCGGTACGCAAAGCATTATCTCTTCATTTCCCCTGTTCTGTCATTTTACTATTAGCACTTTATTGCTGATCTTACAGCATGATGCTATCTGCGTTTTTCATATTTTCATAATCTCCCACGTTCCTATTCACTCTGGCTATTTCCACCTTTAGTAAATGTCTCCCATCCGCAGCCAGGGGAAGCTGGCAAGCCTGACAACACAAGCTTAACCTTAAATTGTGGCACTGGCAGCATCCTGTTGTAGTTTGGGTTCTGTTGCAAGAATGAATTGTGTACTTTACAAAATAGATGCCATCGTGAAGAAATATCGTTGTGTGGATATATCGAAGCAACATTCTGAAGACATCAGCCTGGATGTTAAAGCATGGGCACATGTGGTTATCCCTGTTGATGGTGCATCTTGTCCAACCACACTTTTTCCTTCCACTCGACCTTCTATAAATATGCTTGGATACAGCACTCTGTGAGCAACTAACTTCTTCAGCAACTGTGGCATGCCCTCCTTGTGGAGACTGTCATTGACTGTCTTCCCAGCCTGAGAGACCGATTAAAGGTCCAGGGAACCTTTGCAGATGTTTAGAATTGATTAGCTCATTAAGGTATGACAATGTTTTAGTTTTTCACAGTATTCTACTTTTCTGAGACACTGAATTTTGTGGTTTTATTATCTGTAGCCATAATGATAAGAATTACAAGACATAAAGGCCTGACAAATTTAAATCTCTGCATAAAAAACCTCTAGAATATACGTACTGGATGAGTTTCACTTTCTGAAATATGTATGGAAAGATGTTGGAACTTTTTCGTGATATTAATTTTTTTGAGATGTACCTGTATTTTACTGATTTAGTAATATGATAAATTGATATCCTTTATTCCCTTGTGTCTTGTTCTCAAACCAGGAGTGGTGTTCAATGATGTTTACACAGCCTCGAAGTTTGCAATGGAAGGCTTCTGTGAGAGTATGGCTGTGCAGCTGATGAAGTTCAATATCCGGTAGCTTGACCTCTTTTTTTTTTCTACCATCTTCTAAGTTTATCTATATTTGCTTATTTATGTTCTGAGTTTTTGTTGGTGTTTTCTCTATTCCTCTCTGTATCTGATTGCCTCAGGTTGTCCATGATTGAACCTGGCCCTGTGCACACTGAGTTTGAGACAAAAATGATGGAAGACGTGGCTAAGATGGATTTCCCGGGAGTCGATGCAGACACAGTTCGATATTTTAAAGACGTTTACCTTCCATCTTCCATAGATATATTTGAAGCCATGGGCCAGACTCCAGAGGACATAGCTAAAGTAAGTTAGAGGGAGTCTGGCTAAACTTTCGTGCGCACTGACTGATATGAAGTCTGAATAATCCTCGTCTAAAATTGACTGTTTTATTTCTCCAGTGCACTAAGATGGTTATAGAGTCGGAGAGGCCTCGCTTCAGGAATCTGACCAACAGCCTCTACACACCCATTGTGGCCTTAAAATACGCAGACGAGACCGGCGGCCTGTCTGTGAACACCTTCTACAACCTGCTTTTCAATTTTGGCCCTCTCATGCACATCACCATGAGCATCCTGAAGTGCCTGACGTGTAGCTGCCTGCGCAGACGCACCATCTCTCCCAACTGAATCCACTGTTCAGTTGTGTCCTCTGCCCTCACCCCTAGATGTCTATATTTGAGTTTCTGTGCCGAGAAGGTAATGTAGAACATGAAGCTCAAAGTGAGGGGGCTACTTTTAGTTCTAAGACACTACTATGATAAGCTTTGACAGACGATGCGCGCAATTGCACAAGTTTTCTTCTGAGGAGATGGCGAATCCAGGGCGCCCTAAGTAGAAAGGCATATGTCACACAACAGCAATACAAACAACACAAACATTGGCTTATTGTAAAAATTTTCATGAAAAAAGCCATATTTTACTGATTTCTTAAAACGAGGAGCTCAGAGGAAATGATTAAAAAAACATGAGGTATAAATCTTATGGACTAATGCAAAAGCACAAAAACTGAACTCAGTTAATATGTGAAACAATAAAATTATAAGAAAGAGCGGGTTAGCGATAACTTGCAGCCAGGATAACTTTATGCTAAAACTCAGAGTTGTTGTGTTTTTAACAGAGTCAGAATAAACAAATATGCTTTTAATGTATTGTGTCTGTAATTCTATGTTTGCTTTATTGTAGTGTTCTTGTGGTCATAACTGCTGTTTGATCATGTTTTTAATCTTTTTGGTAAATTGAATGTTTGTTTTTTGTTTGTTCTGTTTTAAAAGTACAAAAAAGGTCTAAGCTGAATTCTTTTTTTTCTAATTTTAAGGTTGATTTTTAAAATAAACAGTGTTCTGACTCACCCCATTAGGTTTTTTTTTTTTTTTTAGGTTACAAACTAAAAGGTAAAGCTGTGTTTAATTCAGGCTGAAGGACATATGTTGTACCAATAGGGGGCAGTATTTTACTGTTTAACTGTCACTGACGGAATTTATAAACTGTCAATTGTCTTATTATATGTTTGAATTATATGTACTTGTTTCAGAGTCTTACATTTTTTTATGGCTCATTACTGGCACTCCTGGACACAGTTTCGTGCGACATTAGTATATGTTGTGTCTGGTTTATCATTTAATCTGTAGATGTGTTGCTGTCCTCTGTTTAGCTGTCCGAAATAGACAAGTGCAGTCTTTACGATATGTTGCAGCTATTATGTGTTCATAATCAGACTGGATTATTTTACTCGTCTTTCACCAAATCTTCTTTCAACAATACACCCTAAGCAGGGACACATACACCACTTTTTTTTTCACTGATTCATTTTGGAAGACCGATATTTGTCAGGAGCAGATTTGAGCAACAAACAAAAAAATCTCAGTAGACAAAGAGGTTTGGAACTTATTTCCATACAACACACATTTTAGGCCACCAGCAGAGCACATTCTAGTCTTTGCATATGCATTTTGTGAGAGTGCCTGGTTGTGCACATGCGCACATATTAGCATGCATTTGCATGCGTGATAATGTGTGTGTCTGTGTGTGTTTGGGAATGTGTTGTATGAGCATGCCTATGGGCCAAGTTAGTGATCTGTTGATGGATATAAAGAGGTCATGGCCTGCCCCCCACACGTCCCCAACCCCATCAGAATCCCTCCCTTGAACCCCCAACCCTCACACACACACGCAGTTTTGTGCCGTGTGAGAGAATGTGACCTGGTTCCCATCCCTGAGGAGGGGTGAAAACTAATGACAACCTCAGACACATTGCACACCCTTGAGCCTCCCTCTCCAGCTGGCCCCTTTAGCCCGTCATGCCCGGACCCCAGGGTCCTGGTCCGGACTCCTATGGGCCCCGCAGTCGTGTGGCCTGTCCAGTGTAGCGTACACTCACTTAACATGCCATACTCCTACTCATGCCTTAGTAATAAGTTAGTTATACTGAGTCAGGGAGAATGCACCGAGCTCACTGTAAGAGGATAGTGCAACTGGTGCTAAACCTGTGGTGTTGGAGTAGAGCACAATGGATTCTGTGCCTCGGTTCTGAGCATGTGTCTTCATCAGAGGCGACAGCTCCACACAATGGAACAAAGACACTGTCAATCACAATCAAATGTGCGTGTGTGTGTGTGTGTGTGTGTGTGTGTGTGTGTGTGTGTGTGTGTGCGAGCACACTGGTGAGGAAGGAGGATGGGAATCTGAGGAGGGTGGGGGAGGAGTCCTGATGTCCTGAATGTTCATAGGGGTGCCAAGACCCAAAGTGGGACATGGAAGGCTATTGGCAGGGGGTGGGCAGAGAGTTTTGGTTTGCAAGGGCTAGGCTGTTTTGAACTTGGGAAAATGAGATCTGAGATGCCTGGAAATGAATGGAAGACCTATTCCCAAGCTGAATAAATGCAGAAGTTTCAGCAGTCTCGTCAAACAAGAGGTCTTATCAAACCATTGTTGTGTGCTTTTGTTTTACGATCAAGAATGTCATTATAATATAATGGGGGTACCTTGATGTAGTTGTGTAGATTATCAGACATTGGGGTTGTCTGCATCCGTACTCACTAATGAGTCATTTGCATTTTTTTAAGGATAATGCATTTTACTAAAGAAGACAAGCTACTAAAAACATGCTTGTATTCTTCCATGCCAGGTTAGAGTATTGCAAGAAACGAACATTAAAAAGACAAAGTGGAAGAGGAGAAAATCTCACAGAGGAGGCACCAGAGATAAGAGTGTTGGTTGAATGCTACTGTTAAGTGGAGCTGGAGTCTAGACAAGCGTGCTTCAGACTGCTCCCAGGTCGGAATGCTTCTAAATCATGTCCTACTTATCTGTTTCTGTTGGGTGCTTTCACCCAACAGTTTAAATAAATCGTAGTTTTAATCAGTAACAGAATTGATGTCAAAGAAAAGACAAATGAGCGCTGGAAAAAAAATAAAAACAAATTGGGGGTTAATCATCATTTAGCGTGGCTGCATGTGTCTCCAAATGTAGCCACATGGGACGTATTACTATCAACAGAGTTGAACCCAGACCTAACCGGGGGCTATCAATCTTCATGCAGTCAAAATGGGGGAAGCCCAGGTTGCCCTGTGACAGCAGACTCCACAAGGAGAAACAAACACAACTTCGTCTCTTCCCTGTCCCTTCTTACTCTCCATTTCTCTTCCCATTTACCCTCACTCTCTCTGAGGCCCATTTGTCGTCTTTTTCATCTATAACTCCACACGTAGTAACCTCTCCCAGACCCAGTGTGGATCACTTGTGTTAATTCACACATGTATAGGGTGGTCATCATTTTTCATTCTGACTCCATTTGCCTGTTTGTAAAGCCATCCGGGAGCCAACTGGAGCACAAGTAAATCTGAAGTATCTCGGCTCGCTCTGGCCAACCATACGCATTGTTTTAAGGACACAGAGGTTGTATTGTAACAATCATTACAACATCAGTGCTGTTCTCTTTCCCCTACTGCTTTTCCAGAACATAAACAATCCAACAGGAATTTCCAGACTGGGATTTGGGTTCGTCCTCGGGTCCGTCTTGTTTTGTCCCGCTCCTTTCACTCTCTTAAAACTACCAGTTCAATTCAGAGTGAATCTCTGTGATTAGAGGTTTTAGCCTGGGTAAATGCATAGTAGATTTTAAAAGAACAGCTTTAGTGGTTCATTGTCCAGGGGTTTAAAGATGATGTAATCTGAGTTGGGGTAACTTGATCGTGTGTTTTTTTTTTTTTTTTTATTCTATGAGGTCATATGGGTGTAATATTCCATTGAATGAACACCAAAGCTGTTGTGTGGAGATATTGCTCAAAACTTGATATTCCTGTTTCTTTGCAAGACAAGGCAAGATGCTTCACTAAGTTAAACGACATGAAACAAAATAGAGCAAGATAGAAAACAAGAAAAGTAAGAATAAAGTGAGCATGAGCACAAGCATGCTCTCTTTTCACATTTGTCCTCACATTTTTCTGTCAAGCATATAATTTCTCTTTTGGTTCTTAACCTCTGCAACCACGGATCAGTTGTTTCTCTCTTTCAATGTTATAATTAGATGTCTGGGAATATGATGGTTTTTTTTTTTATTTACAGACAAATTACAACATGCTTCCCTTTCTGGTTTGACCTACACCAATGGGGGAATACTCTCAACCAAGGGAACATCATCCTATTAATTTGTTTCCCAAGGATGGCACTGTTTTTCTATCATGCCTCTCGCTGTGTGAGCCTAAGCTTACCGGGTGTTTGTGTGCATGTGTGTATGAATCAGGCAGACAAGACTCAAAAGACAAGACACCAGTGGTGTCCTGGGATTCAAGCCAGGGTTGCCAGGCAAGGCAACCCTGGCTGATACCCAGCCTCATTTCCCTGCCAGAGAGAAAACTTCACTCAGGATTAGAGCCACACTGATTTGATCTATTCACTGTCGCCAAACCATAAAGATGAGAAACCAAACGGGGCGCAGGCACACCCATGCCAGGATGCCGGCCTTAGCTCAAAGAGCCCACATCATTGTTTATTCAGCTTGAGAGCATCTCATCTTGGCAGCCAGGGTGAGAATGGATAGATATGCCGAGTGGAAGTTCATCAGAACATAATAACATATCTTTTGGGCCAGCTTTAAAATAAAGAATAAAGTATATGGTTCTCGTGAACACCAGACTGAAATAACCCTAAAAGCTGTCTTTTCTTATTTTTCTACATGAAAATACAAATGTGCCCACCTCTGTTGACTGTTAAAAGAAGTTTCCAGATTTGTCCCATGTAAAGGGATGTCTTTGTTTGTTATCTCTATTGGTGGGCCGCCTTCATTTGGCTCAGCCTAATCAGAACACAAACACGCCTCTGTCATTTGGCTGCTGTCCCTCCCACCCCCACATTTTCCCCTTTCCCTCATGTTGTATTTATCAACACTGCAAACAAAAAGATTTTCCTCCTCCTCACTTCATTTTAATTTAGGTTTTCCTCACATGCTGACATTTGATTATGGGCATTTGAACATGTACAGCAATCACTCCCAAAAAAAGAAATTTTTAGATTGCATGTTTGCTTTTTTCAAACTTCTTCTCACACCCCAGGCTGTAATTAGTTTTTCTCTTGTACTTTAGTTTTTTCACTTCCATCTAAAGTTCTCATCTACATTATAGGTGTCTCCCCTATAGTAAGGTGTAGTAAGGTGTGACATACATCAACTCTGCTTGTTTGTGCATTGCCTTGTTTGTGTTGCTTGAGGGAAGAGCTGTAAAGTCCCGTATTTTAGATAAAAGCAACGTGGTTTAATCATAAGTATGTTATAGTCAGCATGTTGTTTTCTTGTGACAAAAAAATAAAATGAAAACATCAAGGCTCTACTTCTCACCATCAAACCAACTATAGTGTGCAGCTACATGAAATTAATGTAAGAATAAGAATTCCTTTATTGTCCCGCAGTGGGACAATTATTATAATTACACACAATTATTAACAATGAGAAAAAAAGAGAAGAAGAAAAAAAAGCACAAACCAGTCTAATCTAAAGTTAGGTCTAAAGAAAGTAAAAGATAAGAGTAAATACCAGAGTAAATATTGAACAAAGGAAAAACAATTTGACCGTGGAAAAAAAAATACAGCCTATTGACATACCACACAATAGTAGAATATGCAATATTTACATAACGTAGGATAATATAATATGCAATATGCATAATAGTGCAGCAGCATTACTAGCTAAGGCATGTGCAAGTTTCCCTAGCATCTGTTAACAGTGTAAACAATCAATGGTTGAATCAGAACCTGTGCAACTATTAGTATGATGTAAACAATTAGTATGTCTGTTGGGAGCAGCCAAGATTATAAAGTCTAACAGCAGCTGGGAGGAACGACCTGCGGAAATGCTCCTTTGAGCATCTGGGATGCAGCAGTCTGTCGCTGAAAGAGCTCTCCAGCTCTGCAACAGCTTCATGCATAAGGTGGGAGACATTGTCCATCAGAGATGTAATTTTCCTTACAGTCCTTCGGTCTCCCAACACCTGCACTGGGTCCAAAAGGGTATCCTAGGACAGGGCTGGCTCTCCTAATGAGTTTATCCAGCCACTTCCTCTCAGCTTCAGATAAGTTGCTGCTCCAACAAACCATAGTAGATGGCTGATGCCACCACAGAGTTAAATAAGGTCTTCAGGAGCACCCACTGCACTCCAAAAGACCTCAGCCTCCTCAGCAGGCAGATTCTGCTCTGACCCTTCCTGTAAATAACTGCAGTATTATGAGTCCAGTCCAGTTTATGGTTCTGGTGAACACCGAGGTACTTATAAAAGTCCACTATCTCAACATCGGTTCCCTGGATGTTCACCTGTGTCAGTGAGGTGGGTCTGCACCTGCGAAAGTGCACCACCAGTTCCTTTGTTTCCCCTGCATTTAACATGAGATGGTTCTGCTGGCACCAGTCTACAAAGCTCTGGATCCCCTGTCTGTACTCAGACTCATCTTCATCTGTGATGAGACTGACCATTGCAGAGTCATCAGAGAACATCTGCAGGTGGCAGCCTGGTGAGTTGATGGAGAAGTCTGCAGTGTAGAAGGTGAACAAAAGCGGTGCCAGCACAGTTCCCTGCAGTGCTCCCGTGCTACAGATCAGCCTGTCAGAGACACAGCCCCGTGTCCTCACATACTGCAGTCAACCAGCAAAGTATTCCAGGATCCACCACGGAAGTTGGGGATCCACCCCTGACCGCTCCAGCTGGTCTTTCAGGAGTCCTGGTTGGATGGTGGTGAACACACTGGGTATTCCTACAGCAATTACCCCGCACATGTGCAATGCAATTATCTTTACTTCCTTTGCTTCGGTTACCACGGTACTGCGCCACCCACTGGCGTATCATGCATATTACAACGCCTATTACGGCTTTGTTCAGCCTCATGTGGATGTGGCCTCAGGCGCTCCTCAGAACAGGAGTAAAAGAGGGGCTGTTGGGCATCCAAAACGAGGAATTCATGCCAAAGCATTGCAGTTCCGCTTTATAAAAACCATAACTAAGTGATTCAAATGTGAAAAGGAAGGCGTTAAGGAATCAATTAACGCTAGAGTCAAGTTGTTGGACTGTGGAAGGAGGCCAGAGTACCTGAACTGGGAAAACAAGTAAACATCGTGCAGGAAAACCTCAGGCTATGATTCAAACCAAGGACCTTGTTGTTACAAAGCAGTAGTGCTTCAAACTGCCCTACTGTGAAACTAATAATAATAGATGTGCAGCTGTATTTTTATGTTTTGCAAAACAAATGAATCCGGTCTTGAAAATGTCGGAAAAATGGTTTTAAAACAGCTTTCTCGATCCAGTAGGGGAAATTAAAAATTGTATATTTTCTTTTGGTGATTTTGGAAGAAACTTTGTTCAAACTATTACATTAGCACTTTCACAGAGTCAGCACCATTCAGTCTACTCCTCAGCTGTGTGTGTAAAATGGGATTTTTTTTGAGGTTCTGTGGTTTGTGCTGCTCCTGTCTTTGAGAGATAACTTCTACTTGTGCGATATAGTCTTCTTAAAAAAGTTTTTGCCCCTTGTACAGTTTTGTTTTTACTTTTTTGTCACACCTAAATGTTTTAGCTCATCAAACATATTCTAGTTTACAACAAAAATAGCCAGGATGAATATAAAATACAAAATTCAGATGTTGATTTTATTTACAAGGGAAAGGCCTAACCAAACCAAGTTGGATGTATGTGAAAATATAATTATTTATCTTTTTGAATGATGAATTGACTGATTAACCACACTCTTGGGAGAGGGATTCAAATTATCTGGCCTTGCTTTGACCTGATAAATAGAAGTGTAACAATACATTGACCCACATCAATATATCAAATAACTGATTAATGATCCAATTATATTTATGTAAAATTAAAAGATTGATCACCTTTATTTTAAAATTCGCAAGGCATGAGACTATAGAGAACAGGTTATTATTATTATCATTTCATCAATCAGATCATTTGTTTGGTTGTTTTGTGAGTTGATATCAATGTAAATAATAGAGTTAGGTGGGCAAACGATTGATAGCAGACTTGTGAATTCAATCTAAAGGAAATCCTATTGCAACCGACTTTGTGATATCGGCAAATACCATATCACATCTTATCAAATCAATATAACATCATTTTGATAAAGCTAGTAAATTCCACCCCTACTGATTAATAATTTAAAACCTTATCGGGGTTTGAACTGTTTAGATGCAGTAGAGTTTTGTGAGTTATCTAGAATTTTAGCTTCATCTAAACCTTCAACTTGTATGTTAGACTCAATCCCAACCAAGTTATTTAAGGAAGTATTCCCTCTGATTAATGCCCCCATTTTAGACATGATTAATCTATCATTAGTAAATGGATTTGTACCACAGGCTTTTATAGTAGATGTCATTAAACCTTTACTAAAGAAACCCTCTCTTGATCAAGATTACTTAATAAATTACAGACCTGTATCTAATCTTCTTTTCTAATCTAAAATTCTTGAGAAAGTGGTGCTAATCAAGTATGTGAACATTTATAAAGTAATGACCTATCTGACGAGTTTCAGTCAGGCTTCAGAGCTCATCATAGCACTGAAACAGCTCTGGTGAAGGTCACTAATGATATTCTCGTGGCCTCAGATAATGGACTTGTGTCTGTACTTGTCCTGTTAGATCTCAGTGCTGCTTTTGATCACAATATTCTCCTAGAAAGAGTTGAAGAGTTTAAAGGAAAAGCATTAGGCTGGTTAAAATCTTATCTGTCTGACAGATTCCAGTTTGTTCATGTTAATAACAAATCTCCTTCAGACTCTAGGGTCACCTGTAGAGTACCACAGGGTTCAGTCCTTGGACCAATTCTCTTTACTATATATATGCTGCCGATTGGTAAAATTACCTGACAGCATCAGATTAATTTCCACTCTTTTGCTGATGACACTCAGCTATATTTATCCATAAATCCTGATGAATCCAATCAATCACTTCAACTACAGGCATGTCTTGATGACATCAAAACCTGGATGACTTTAAATTTCCTGCTTTTTAATTCTAACAAGACAGAAGTTGTAATCTTTGGACCAGAGTCCTCAAAAAATAAACTTCTTAATCAATCACTTAATCTGGATGGGACTAAATTGGCTTCTGGTAATAAAGTAAAAAACCTTGGTGTTATTTTTGACCAAAACATGTCATTTAAATTCCATATTAAACATGTTTCCAGGGTTTCCTTTTTTCACCTCCGGAATATTGCCAAAATTAGAAATATTTTGTCAAGGATTGATGCTGAAAAATTAGTCCATGCATTTGTTACTTCTAGGCATGGACTATTGTAATTCTTTACTATCAGGAAGTCCACAAAATGCTGTTTGAAGCCTTCAGCTGATCCAAAATGCTGCAGCAAGAGTTCTGATGAAAATCAACAAGAGGGCTTGTTATGAATTACTGCAGGTGAACCCGATACTCAGCTGGAAACAGAGATGCGTTTAAAAGGTTTATTGAAAGGATGAATAATGGAGGATGAGGCAGGCAAGCAGTAACAGTCTTGGCAGATGAGTCTTAGCTGAATGAGCAGGCCAACAGAGATGAGCAGGGAATCAGAACAGGTGGTGTATGCAAGGAAACCAAGCGGCAGGGACTTACGGAGAAACAGGCTGGGCTGCAGCACGCAGACACTGGCAACTTAGCTTGGCTTGATTTAGCTGAATGAGCAGGCAGGCAGAGTTGAACAGGCGAAGTGAACCAGGGAACCATCAGAACGAGCATAGCAAGCGGCTGGAGCTCACTGGGAAAAAGGCAGAACTGCAACATGCGACACAGGTAACCTTAGCAGAAGAATCCAGCTGGCTGAGCACACATAAGCTGGTAGTGCAAGGCACATCACACTGGATAATCCGATACCAGAAGAGTGAAGAGAGTGAGACGTTCTGGCAAGGATGAGTAGGCTGGGGCAGGTATATGTAAGCAGATGCACAGGTGACCAGAGTTGAATCTAATTAGTGGCAACAGGTGGAGATGATCCAGAGTAGGGTGGTGGCCGGAGGCAGACTGAGCTGATTAGATAGTGACTGGTGGCTGAGAGGTGACAGGCGAAATGAGAGAAGTCTAGAAGAGCCCAAATGCAAAAATCAACAAAAACCCAAATCATGACAGGAATCATATTTGTCCTACTTTAGCTTCCTTTCATTGGCTTCCTGATAAATCAAGAATTAAAAATGCTCCTTCTCACTTATAAAGCCCTTAATAATCAAGCTCCATCATACATCAGAGATCTGATTACCCCGGATGTTCCTAACAGAGCACTTCGCTCTCAGACTGCAGGTCTGCTGGTGGTTCCTAGAGTCTTTAAAAGTAGAATGGGAGGCAGATCCTTTAGCTATCAGGCTCCTCTCCTGTGGAACCAACTCCCAGTATTGGTCGAGTGGGGCAGACACCCTGTCTACTTTTAAGACTAGGCTTAAAACCTTCCTTTTTGACAAAGCTTACAGTTAGAGTGGCTTAGGTTACCCTCAGCTATCTCTGTAGTTATCCTGCTATGGGGTTAGGCTGCTGGAGGACATCAGGGTCTATTTCTCTAACTCGGCTGAGTTCTCCTACTGTTCTCCAAGGGCCATTGTTTGTTGTTATTTTAACTTTTAACTTTTTGTTCTAATTTTCTTCTTCATAGTACACCTGGTCTGGCATTCCGTTAGCTGTGATTTCATCCAGGGAAGGCAGATCATCCGCTATTACCAAACTCAGGATTCCTGAATCAATGTGTGCTTCTGTGCTTTTTGTGTCTCTGCTCTGTCTTTTCTAACCCCCAATTGGTTGAGGCAAATGACCGTTCAAGGGCCAATGCCCTGCATGGTTTAGACGTGTCTGTGCTCCAACACAGCTGATTCAAATGCCTGGATCATCCTCAGCATATAATCCATCTCTGTATGAATCTAATAATGAAGCATCATTGGATTTATGTGTGTTGAACCAGGGAAGCATCTAAACCATGGCGGATGTTTGTCATTGAGGGGCAATATTTTCTAAAGTGCGCAAAGGATGTATAGATCCTGAGCTGAAATTTGTCAAGGAATCTCTATGTCAGCTGCTTGTGTTTATTCTTTGCTTACTCCAAGTTTATAAAAGCTGCTTCAATTGTAACCACAATGAAAAATATGAACTGTATTATCACATCATTTTTGTTTTGTTTTTTATGATAAAGCTCATCATACATTTCGAATGTTGGTATCTCATGTCTTGAAATTGGGTCATAAAAACATTTGAAAATGAAAACGTTTTTGATGAAATAAGAACAAAATGTTTTTGTCTTTTTAGCAGCACTTGACTTTTCCCCTCTCCATATTTCCCCTGACCTACACAGAATGCCCTTACTGTGGTATTTGCTGGAGGTCAGGTCTGCCATGAGCACTGGGCAGGACCCCACTCATAAGCTCGCCCACTCCCTTGGCTATAAACCAGGAAAGAACAGAGTGATGTGTTCGGTTCATGGTGGGAAATGCATCCCCTGGTATGTGACTTTGAGAGGACTGTGTGGGACCAGTAAGAGGGTCTTCCCTTTCTCAGGAAAAAAGCCTCTCCTCCTGAGGCTGTGGGAAGGTCAGGGGTCAGAAGTCCTCTGTGCCCACTCTGCAATGCACAAAACCCACAGATGATGGTGCAATTCCATCCACAGACCCCCGAGGGCAAGAGTGGGAATAAGCGACAGCATACCATACAATTCTTCCTGTGCTCAGCCTAAAAAACAACCAAAAACAGATTTATCTGTGAGAGAATGTTACAGCGAAGGTTAAAGAGAGCCTGAAGCCCCTCATCTTGATTGTTGGAGTTAGATTTCAGCAACAAATTCTTCTTCTTTAATCTTCTTCTTCTTATTATTATTATTATTATTGTTATTATTACAGATGTAGTTGTTTAAACAAACTGTAAAAGTAGTTAAAAGTACAAGAGTAAAATGGACTCAGTTGCATTCTTGAATGTATGTTGTTCCCTTTAAATCTTTGCTTCTGGTTTTCCTCCCATTCTCTTTTTATTTAGCTGAATGCAGCTTTCTTGTGTGTGAGAATGATGTTGTATCCAATCACTGGGCAAACTCACCAAACCCCTCTCTCCAATATCCAGAGCTCTTGGAACAAACAGTGACAAGAGTTTTGCTCCATGGATAACATCTTTCACACTTGCTTGACATTTGTTTCATGACTCCTTCACAATCGAAGCCTATCATCCCACTCTCCAGAAGGACTGTCGGTGAAACCTGCATCTTGACCTCCACCACCCGTACCCCGCTTCCTTTCTCTTCTTACAACGCAAGTCCTCACAGGCAAATAATAAACAGATGAGTAGGATGGGAACAGCTCCCAGTGAGAGCATCCACGCACTTAGGCAAGCGGGAATCACTGCTCTGGTTCCCAGGCTCCAAGCAAGAGGACAGGCCTCAGCTTGACTCCTCATTCACTACCCAGAACCAGTAAAACTTGTCAGAAATCACCGTTACTTGTCACTCTTATGCCAAGACTTACTATACACCAACACACCTCTTCACAAGTCTGGACACATAAACGAAGAGACAGAGATTAAAACAATAAATCTGACTTTCTGTGAGGAATATTCGTCATGTCTTGTTCACAACATGCAGTTTAGTGACAAACATAATCCAGTGAGGGCGTCCCAAAGCTGATCGTGAACGGCTGTGCGTGGGCCCAGACCCACGGCAGATTAATTTGGAGTAAAATACAGACCAGCTTGCTGTAACTACCTCTTTTCCCCATGCTCTCTCTCTCTCTCACACACACACACACACACACACACACACACACACACAAACCTTAGCACAAAACATACACAACCCTTTCATGCACAATACATTCAAAGAGCTGCTATAAAGACTCAAAACACCTCAGTCGCATTACCCAAAGATGTCTAGCCTCAGCCTCATCAGCATTCCGAGGCGCATTCAGAAACAGAGAAATGTTCTCTCAAATACAAAGGAAAAAGTACTGGCTTCCACCCCTACCCCCTCCACCCGCTCCCTCTTTTTTTTTATTCTCTCTCAGTATTCTGGCAAAGTCCGCTTTTGCAAATTAAACACAGATCTCCCATAGATGGTGGGCTGACAGCTCCAGCTACGTGCCAACACTACGAAACAACTGGAGGTCAGAGGGTCTAGGAACACAGGATTACCCCTTCATGACTCCCTTGCTCCCGCTATGTTTTTCTGTTGGCCCTAACTGTACCTCTGTAGCACTGGGATCCATCTGTGGGTCATCGGTAGATAAACATAGCAATCATAGTTGGTTGATTATGTTTGCAAAAAGGCTTTGACTGAAATATTTAATAGAGGACTGACAGATGCTTCACGAAGGCACTGGCGCACTTAAAATACCCACAGAGCAATGTCTCTGCAGACAGATTCAAGCAACAAAACAAAGGCTGTCTGAACCTGATGAGGGTTGCATGCTTGTATGAATTTTCTGTGTAAAAGGTCAGTACTGCGGGAGTGCTTGGCCGCTACCACGCAGTAAAGGGCTTCCTCACGTCAGCTCGTGTCAAATCAACCGAATCATCAGCTTGCTTTTTAAACGCACACTCCCTTCAAGAGCCGTGCGCAACCTGTCGCCATTCGTCCTTCTGACTCACATCTCCCGGTTTCTGTGTTTTGCGCCTCGGCATGTGCGTGCAGAGACAGGAGCATCTTTCAACACAGCCAGCCGACGAGGAGCCGCTCCAGTCAATAGAAACCAGGAACATACTGCGGAACAAAAAAAACGGACGCCCCCATCAAATATGGCTCCGTGTGCTCACACAAACGACAACGCTCCGGGAACAAAAGCACAAAGAAAATGTGCGCAGGACGCAGCGGCCTGTGGCAGCAGTCTGGTCACTGTGGTGAGGGTGGTGGAGTGTTTCGGCTGTGGTATAGAAAACAGGCCCATGTATGGTGAAAAGTCGCAGACCCTCATTCCTCCTGTCTTACGAAAGGCTATTTTGGGCCATTCTGAAGTCTCCCACGCAAGCACAACAATTTTGGACTTTTAGTTCATTTATTTATCTTTTATGCTTTTCCGTCTAATGAAGCCCAAGAGAGGCTTTTAGTTGTTTTTGGCCTTTCGGTCAGAAAGAAGGGGAGGAGAAGGGGTGTGAGAGTGTCTGCACGTCTGAGGCTGTGACTACTACTTGAACAATTTTTACATTTGGAAATTTGAAGCCTCAACCCAAAGAGTCATGACTCAACTTTCACAATCGTCGCCAACTTCCAAAGCTCTCTGCGCTGCAGCAAGGCCGTATGACAGGAGTTAAATGTTGGAAGTGTAACAAGTCTGTTATTTATTTTCATTTAAATATATGGAAGAGGAAGAGGGATGGGAGGTATGGCAGGGGTGTTAACTAGGGGAGACCCTCGGGAATGAAACTTTTCTCACAACCTCGATAGAGAAGGCCAAAAATTAGGTTATAACCTATATTTCCTTTCCAATTTCCTTTGTCTGAACGTAGGTCTGACACACAACATTGGACCACCCCACCCCCCTCATACACACACATAAAAGCACAAAAGAATTAAAGCAGTAGGGCAGAGAAAACCTGAGAAGCATCTTTCTTTCTGTTTATACTGCTCGTTTACTTCCTAGCTCACAAAGCTGTTTTGCCGTCGACACTGCCTAGCAACCTCTAAATATGTATTTATCATTTCCTAGAATAGGAAATGTATTTATCTTTTTTGGTGCTTGTATGTTGCTTGGGGTTATTGTGGCAGAAAATGCGCTCTGCTGCTTGCGTAATTGAAGTTGTGTGCAGGAAACTGCTTTATACCTCAATGATTCTTTTGCTTTCAAGTGCCTAATGATGTTTTTGGGGCAGTACGTTTATATGCGCCGAGCTCCAAAGAAGACAAGGTCACCGAGGGTCATTTGGATTGTGAGTTATGGACCATGACAGACTTTATTAAATATTTCTGTTTGACTAAGACCCTCATCGAGTTGTGTGTTTTTGAAACATTCAACGTGAGGACACAGGGGGGGCTTTCAGCACCAGTGATGTGTGACACATTGCTTTTGGTGCTGTTGACAGTTGTACCATGACTTCAAACTCTCAGCTGTAACCCACATTTACAATATACTGTAAATACTCAGCTTCCAACTTTAGAAAAAGTTGAAAGGCTTTTTTTTTTTTCGACCAAAGGGCCCCATTGCAGTGTGGGGATGTATAAGTAAACAAACACAGTAAATAGACTACTCACGCTGTAGAATAATACATTTATAAAGATGAATTCAGGCATAATTTACAACTTCCAGGAGCTACAGTCTTACTTTTCTCAAGGGAAAATATGCTGATACCATCTTTTGTACAAATGTATGCGTTGATAATAAGCATTTCAAGTGTGAAGCAACAAAATGCAGCACTCTGTTTTACACAGTTTTACACTAACAAACAGGAAGGAAACTGTTTTTAAAGCAACATTTAATCATGTGCATGATGACTTTGGTGCTTGAAAATAAAAAATATTCTGGCAGCATGACGTTACAGTTGTTTCACTGGAACAAGAAGTTTAAATCCTGGCTGGGGACTTTGTGTGTGGAATGTGCATGTCATCTGGTGCATGTGTCGGTTCTCCCCTGATGTTCTAGCTTTCTCCCATAGCCAGCTCAATCATGCAAAAATAAAAGCATTTATACAGCCCTGTTTAGTCCTGTTTCTTAACACTTTAGCAAAAGGAGGTGGTTATTTCAGTCACATTTTAATATTTCACTAAGAAATTAAACTGGAAGCAAATATTTTGCTGTTTTAATATAGAAAACAGCAGAAAATCGGTCAAAAGTTGTCAGGAGTAGGAGTGGAGTTCCACTCCATTGCAAATGTCCAGGTGCATATTGTTCTTGCTGACCATGTGGTCTTCCACCTCCTTCGCAATCCTGTGTAGCGTCTACCGCTGATGCATTTTCACCCTTCTCTCCTGTCAGTAGCTTTTCTTGCTTAAAAAAGCCTTTTTTTAAGCACTTTCATGAACCCCGATGTGGGTCCACGTCATTGCACGAGAGATAAGACTTTGGACGTGGAACCGTTTGTCTGGTGCCACCTTAATCTGAGAGGCCCCATGAATGAGCCAGCATAGTTCTCCTGAAAGTGCAACAATAACACACCTAACACACTCGATTCCCCCTCTTTCTCTGCTGGAATGAGTGTGAAGGATAAACTGTCAAACTGTCTCACAGAGATCAAGTTCCATAGCACACCTAAAAAAAAAAAAAGGGCTACTGGAGCAGGATGAAGCTTGCGGTGTAGATACATTTACAGAAGGTAGGGATATGACTTCACAGTAAATGCACAAAATAATTTCTCACTGTCAGATTAATTGCTTATCCTGTGGCAGACTAACCTTCTGAAATGTTCCTTCCTCCTCACAATGCACTAAAAGAAGATTATATTAATTTATTGACCTTATACAGTATTACTGAGGAATCAGGCTTATATGTCTGCAAGGGGACCACTGCCTCCTTTGTGCAGTGAGCCTACAGCTTCCTCCTTTGTTTTCTACCTCGAGCCTCCAACTCAGTATGCATCCCACAGAACAACACTGCTGGCTTTTCTCAGAGTGTTACTGTGCTGGGAATGACTGGCGAAATGGGAAATCCAACTAATTTATTCACTTGGGAATTGAATTTCCCAAGTGTTTAGGACCCCCATCAGGATCGTAGAAACGTGTGTGTGTGTGTGTGTGGGAGGAGGGTTAGAGGGGCAACTTATGGTTGCAATTTGAGGATGCTTTTTTTAGGCACTCTTGAATGTGGGAAGTCAAACTCATTGAGCCTGAGGCGTCAGTGAAAAAGAGCAAGCTTGAGATCTGGGAAAGAGGGAAATTTAGGTCTCCTGGTGGAATTCTCCCACTTTCAACCATGAGGGGCTTCTGGGGTTTGGGGTCCATAGGTTTGTTGAAAGTTGGGAATGCTTATTTACATTAGCCTGATGCAGTCTGTCACAGTAAAGAGAGGAGAGAGCCTCACAAAGTTAATCTACAGGAAGCGGAACATGCATCCCACACCACATGCAGCTCTCTCTAATGTGGGAATCGCGAGCCACATGACGTTGCAAATGCTGGAAGAAGGCCTGGACGAGAACCACAGATTACAGTTTAACCAGGGGGTAAAAGGAGAAGAAAAAACGGTGTAGAAAAAAAAACGGTGTGATCCTGATGGGTTCTTTGCATGTCTGTGAGTTAGTGAGTAAAGAGTAAGAAGGAAAAAAAAGAATTAAGAGATGGAGACCATGCATTGCTGTAATGACATAAAGTGCATCTTAGCTCTTCTTGCTGGTTCCCAGAGTCTGAGCCAGCTGGATGGTTGCTGTCAAAGTCTTTGCTGCACAGCTGCCCTCCGAACTGATTAGAGCAAGCTGGCTCACTTTACCGGCCACCATTGTGCTCTTTCATCCAATCTCAGCTACTGCAAAGTCTGAAAAACACAGCTCTGGTGCTGTTTTTCACCGTTTTTCTCTAATGTTCTCAATTAAATCCAGATAACGTGTCAATTTAGACCAGGGATCAGAACAGAACAGAGCTTTCAGTTGCACGTACTTTTATGTGCTAGTTAAACGGAAATCTGCCCATCGGTACAGGGGCCGGCACAGACTGGAAGACAGCTCAGTGAAAAAGAGCATCAAATCAGCGTGCTAATTCACAGTAAATCCCCTAAAAAGACCCGGTTCCTTCCTGTCACTCACATGCACGCAGAGGTCGCGACCTGCCCCAGTGTATTGCTGCAGACGTTTTTTGAAAACGTCGAGGTCCAGCCGCAAGCCTCAAGGCGCAGCATTAGAAATCAGATACCCACAAAACAGACTTGGAAAAAAAAAAAAAAAAAAAGAAGAAAGGGTTCGTCAAATACACAGGCATGCAGATGAGGGGTCTTGTTGAGAAGAGAACAGAGGATCGACTAATGTAGAGGTCACACTGGCTTTGTCTTAGAGAGCAAAGCAGGAATCAAGTGGGTGGTAGCAGGTGGCTGTCAGATTCTGTTACCTGGCCTGCAGAGCACTCATGAGTTCAAAGTGTAGCGGAGTGAAGCTGTCGCTGAAAAAAAGAACACATGGTTCAACACAGCACAGATGTTTCATGTTTTCCTGTACCTTTTAAGCAGACCCGAATATCAGGGTTCTAGAGGAAGTTAAACTACATTGTTGTATCCCGTAGCATATGATGAGTTCTAAACTAGAAATTAACGATAGGCAATATGGATGTTTACAACAAGCAGGATTTACAAAGGAGACATTTAAATAGAATATAATTTCACATTGATGTGTAAGTTTATTCAGCGCTGTGAACAAAATGCATGCTTGATTGCGAGTTGGTTAATCAGATTCAGCGTTAGTCGAGTTATCTTGGCTGCTACGCTCCACCAGTTTGCCCATTCTGGGGGCGCTTAGTGGGAGTGCAGTTTCCATGCAGCCATGAACTCTAAAGGCGAAGTCGTGTTGTGCCCCTGCAGTACTGTGGGAAAGTGCAGCGTTTCCTCTGCTTATTTGGACCAATCTGGTTATAAATGGACATTCACAAGAAGGCAGCCCTTAAAGGACAGCCCAGTCACATTGGCCTCTTTAATATTCCCCCATCTCAAGAGACCCGAGTTCTGACAGAGAGGTGCTGGGGGCCACACATTTTTCCATTCAGGAGAGAAGGGAAGGGAAGAAAATCCATGTGAATGTTTGAGATGTTTACAATGCAGATTTAGATTGTCTAATATGCTTGTAAACTTTAGCAGTTTTGTTTTTTTTCTCTTGTTTAGCTGCTTACATCCTTATGATAGTAAGTTTTCATTAATATTTATTTATGTATACACAATGAAGGAAATGATAGAAAAATAGCAAGAAAACAGCCCAGTGAGAATGTTCTGATAAATACTGAGCTTGTCGCTGTCTTGCAGTCTCAAACTGCACTGGCCTTGCTGGAAAGCATTCCAGACCCCACTAGATCACCACAGACATATTCCATATCATGAGATTACAGGCTTGTTGAGGTTAAAGCACCCACAGAGAAGCTTCATTGTTGTGCATGCTTTCAGATCACGAGCCAGACGGCGGAGAGAAGACCGGTCCAGGATGATGTTCCTGGCTCAGGTTCAAGATTGGGGCAACAGCTGCATGGGTATGGGCTGCCAGAATCCTGGGTCTGAGCTGAGCCCCAACAGGTGCCCCAGAAGTGCCTAAAACCCCGGTCTTAGAGTTTATCTTTACTTGTAGAGACTGGTCTGATGGCACTGCTGCAGGCTTGTTGTTAAAATCTAACAACCATCTGTGTCCAGAGTGGAGGATGGCAGAGGATCCGGCTTCAACAGAAAAAACAGACTGGAAACAGAGCAAACTAATGCCAAAGATTTAGCAATGAACATACAATTCATTTTGTTTGTTTAACCTTTGGAACCTTAAAGATCTATTTTAATGTACATCATAGAACCATGACTCTATCCTTTTAAATCAATCTCATACACTCAAATTCTTGACCAGAAATGTAGAGTCACATTTTTAGGAAATGAAAAAAAAAAAAGCAATATCCTTAATTCTTTATCTTCCAGGGAGGTGTTTTCTCTGCCTAGCTGGATGATGCAGCAACAGCTGCCAGGGCCGCTCGTTCTAGCCTGGCAGGACCAGTATTCGTTTTAATGGGTGATTAGTGTCAGATATCTAGCTGTTGCATTCTGGGTCTTGACTGTGGGAAATAGGCATGCTGTTACACCTGATCCTAAACTCTCTTTAGAGTGTTGTGTTGTCTGAACAGAAACAGGATAGTTTTACACATCTAACCCAACTTTGAGAGCAGAGCAGTGCTCTCGCCGTCAACTGAAGCCAGTCACACATGCACAGAAAACATTTAACACAGAGTATTTTTAATCTCGGAGTGTCTATTTTATTCAGCTATCCATAATATAACTTAGTCTCTTTTAGTATGGCAGCAAAAGGAATCACTTTTATTTTTACAGTATTGTTTCCAGGAGAACAATGGTCAAAACATTCTGGTTCCACTTATGTCATATATCAGATTTACTGAATCTGGCTTTGTATGTCTTTGTATTTTGCAAGAGAAACTCATTCCCCCTCGAGTGTCTCCCACACAGCAACGGTCTGTTTCAATAGCATGCTTGACTCAGACCAAGCGCAATAGCTCTGAAAAAGCTTGACAATATAATCACCTGCATGTTGCACAACCGTTTCTGTGTTACTGCGCAGAGAGCATCGGGCAGAAACAGAATTACATTCGGCCACATAATGATGCAATCCAAATCCCGATTGTCGTCTTTGCTTCCCAACTTCTCTGTGCTTTATTTTTTCTTCTCCTTCCCTCTCCGGCCGCCTTTGGCACAGCAGCATGTGAATGATGCCCCTCGCCGGAGCAGAGAGCAACGGGTAGACAGCAGTCTGCGGTGTGCTCTCTAAGACAAAGGCAACTTGGCAGGCTGCTTGGCTGCAGCCGGATCAAACAGGCCCTGCTTATTGGACTTCTTCTTCTTCTTTGCGCTGATCGGTGGCCATGTGTGAGACTGCAGTCTGAAGTGTCTGAGGGATCGGCTCACTCCTTAAAGACGGGAGCCACTCAGACCACACACAGGGCCTCTTCAACCACCACAAAGGAGGACCAGAACAGCAGCTGACAAACTTTGCATATGCTCCCATTATGAGTTTTTTTTTTTTTTTTTTTACTTATTTAGAATGTAAATATAGTAATTTAAAACAACAGTTATTGTCTTAATGTGCTTTTGTTTTAAAGGTTATTTCTCTTAGTAGTGATATCTTAATTGGTTTTAGTCTTGATTGATATTTTTTTCCCCCTGCTGTTATGCTCCCTGAAAACAGCGACTACCACCTCTGTGTTTTTCCACGATAGTAATACTGGAAGGCGTGCCTCATTCAGATGATATATCTTTGCCTTTAGGCAGAATGAGAAGGCCATCCTTATTGACTGATACAGACAGAATGTAGGAGGAAAAAAAACAAGGTTGGAAAACAGCGCTTACAAGACACCATACAGCAGCTTCTTCTCTCTGTTCTGAAATAACACATTTTCAGAATTTCAGTCCTTGTGGGTGATCTAGCAATAGCAAGTCGGCGGGATAGCACACGTGAAGAGCGTAGTGTGTTGTGAGAACTCAAGTGTGGCGAGAGATAGTGATCTGCCTGATAGGACTGTGGGGAAGATCACGTATAGACAGGTTAGCAACTTATCAGTAACATCGACTGTTGGGATCCCAGAGGCCTATTAGCACTATGAACAGGGTTTGATCTTAGAGGAGAGAAAGACGGTTAGGGTGCCTTCCCCAATCTGTGTCCCTTTCCTCTAAATGTTAGTATGTTTGAAGAGCAGAGAGTTCTTTTTCTCCCACATTCTCCTATCTCTGCCCTTGATTCCCACGCTGAGCACCAGCGGTGATGGGAAAGGTCCAAAAATACAGGGACACTCTCAAATTCCGGGATTCTTGTGGCGTTTACAAATTAGTTGCGGCTTCGCAAAGGAAAGAAAGATGGGCACAATTACAAACTGCAAATGCTAATTTTCTGTTTTAGAATCTATTTTTAATTCACACAGAGAAAGAAAAATGTAATGCGGTGTCATTGAATCTTGCTTTTTCCATTTCTTTTTTTTCTGTCAAGTAGTGTTGGCAACTCTCTAATTATAAAAAAAAAAAGATTTCACACATACAAAAGGGATAATGGGTTTGATTTGCACTTTTGCAACCAGTCTGTTACAGCTGGAAGAGACTTGTAGAATAATTATGTTTTTAGCTCCGTGTTACACAACCATATGTGAAATGGCGACTCTAACATAACCACAGAAGAAACTGCGCAAAAATCTTTTATATGTGTTCTTTTGCATCTGAATCGCCACTTTTCACGCAGCTCTGATGGGGGCTTTGAATGAGGACCTTGCTGCGTTATATAATCAGAAGAGATAAAGCACAATGAGGGAAAGAAGTTCTCACACAAAAGAGGAATTTTTCTGCGTGTTGACCCAAGGGCAATGAGTATTCTTATCTCTTCGCCATCGATCCGGTTGCAGAAAGCAGTTTTTTCCCACATGAAGTCCCTGCACCCAGCAGCCTAAACAAACACACACACAGCCCGCCATCTGGATGCGGAGCAGCGAGTCCAAGACGAGACACACTGAGAGGTCACTCCCTGAGACATCAGAGCTACCGAGACCTCTGCGAAGAAGAGCTAGAGGGCATCTTACAGAAGGACGGAGAGAGATGGATGTTGCCGGTGACTGCGCGTTGGAACAGTTTGCCGTGCACAAAGCAGCAGGCTGAACCCTTCGTCGTGAAGCCAGTGACTGGTCCAAACAGAGCATGTGTTTCTGTCATCAGCGGGATTGTGTGTCCAGTGTTCCTGCCAGTTTGTGAGCTCTTGTTGCTTTGAACATGCCAGCGTTTGTGCCACAGCCCTCATCGGTACAGAAAGACGAAAAAAAGGTTTTCAGCCTCATTAAAGCGGGTTTAGAGCAACAGATGCATGCAGGCAAGACCGAACGTCCGAACCCAGTGTGTCTAACAATAAAGCCGCCACCTGTCCAGAGGTTTCACTCATCTCTGTCAAGGTCAAACTTCCTTTTCTTCTCCACACACAAAAGCTACTCTCCTAACTGTGCTTCTTCTGTGCAGGCCAACCCCATCATCCAGTAGATTCAACCATCCACTCAGCCCTGCTTGGAGAAAGACATGACATGATGGAAAATGTACTCTGTGCCGCTTGTGCTGAAAAGGAAATCTAGGCATTAGTCACCCAAGCCCCTTCAGTGGTGTCAAAGGAAAGACCTTCTGTTTTTTTTTTTTTAAGGAAATGAAAAGATTCCTAAGGACTTGCTGCATTCTGCCCTTCTTTGATGTCCCTGTACAGAGAATCACATGTGATCCTTTTTTAAAAACTGTGCTTTGCATTCAGTCATGCTGCCTTGATTTCAGCAACCACAGGGGTGGCGGTGCCTGATTGTGGCCTGTGAGAAGTGGTTTGTTTTTTTAAGGAATTGGAGCAAATCCAGAATTTGACTTCAGAGATAGATGTTTCTTTCTTGTGTCGCTGCTTTAGATGGCTAACCCGCCGCTTTATCGAGATTACCCCAACTGATTGCCTCTGAGATCCAACATAAAGCAAGGGAAATCTGAGGTTAAGACCCATGCACTCAGTAGAGTCCAGGATTTTAATTTCACAAGAGCTTAAAACTCTCTTACTGAGACTGAGGGCCAGCTCGGGTAAAAGGAGAAAAAGACCAGGCTCCCTGTTAAAATGAGAAAATCCCAACATGAGGGTGTGAGCTGACATCTTCTCTTTTTCGCGACTTCTCTCCTGTGCCTCTATCACCACTGTGATTCACTGTGACACTTTTCCTCCTTGTGCCCCCGAGGCTACTCTTATTATTGCAAAGTTGGCCTTCAGTGCTTCCGCCTCCCCTTTTTCCCCCCAAGAGGAGTAATGGGAATTAGAACAAGCTGTTGAAACAGCAGTTTCATGGGAGTGCAAGTCAAGAAGACCCCCAGGGTAGCCCTCTTGATATATGTGTGGGAAATCCAACTCCAAAGTCTATTACTAAAGAGCAACATGTTTGGATCCCTTACATTTGCAAAGATTCTAAAAATAATTTTGAGTCAGTGGAACAGAAAAAAAACATGAGATGTATAATTCTTAAACACATTGAAATTGTTTCAGGTATAACGCACATAGTTCACTCCTAATAAAATATTGCCGAACTTTTGTCAGTAAAACACTATTAACTATTTTTCTATTTTTCTAAACAGGTGCAACACAAAGTGCTGAGCAACACACTAAAAAACTATTTATATCTTTTGAACTTTTTTTTGTTTCCTACATTTTGTCAAATACCAACAAACATTTCAATGCACTCTGCTGGGATTATCTAGATCAGCACAAAACACAATGCCTTGCATCATTATTCACCCGCTGGCATTTTTCATGTTTTGATGCCTCATATCCTGAAATTCAAATGAAGTGTTTCAGGTTTCACAATTTCATTTACAGTAGATGTTGACAACTTTGAAGATGTATTATTTCTTTTTGTTAATCAAAATGCAAATAGGACAAAATAACAGAAAACTTCATTATGCGAAACTGTTCATCCACCCACACACACACACACACACACACACACACACACACACACACACACACACACACACACACACACACACACACAGTCAGTACTTCATACGTAGGGCCACCTTTTGCTCCTTTTCAGCTCCTTCTTGTTGCATGGTTTTCACTTGTGAACAGCGATCTTCAAGTCTTGCTACAGATTCTCTATTGGATTGAGGTGTGGACTTTGACTAGGCCATTCCTTCAGATTTAAATGTTTCCCATTAAAGCATTCTAGTGTTGCTTTAGCAGTATGCTTTGGGTCATTGTCCTGCAGCAAGGTGAACCTCGATCCCAGTCTCTCACTGGCAGGCTGACTCAGGTTTTGCTCAAAAGTATCTTTGTATTTAGCACCCACCATGTTTCCCTCAACTCGAACCAGTTTCCCATTCCCTGCAGCTGGAAAATATCCCCACGACACTGCCCCCAACATGTTTCACTGTGGGGATTGTGTTCTTGGGGTCATGGGATGTGTTTTCCTTGGTGAACAAAAAGTTCAGTTTTCTTCTTATCTGACCAGACCAACTTTCTCCATACATCTGGGAATGTTGCCCACATATGCATTTTGGCAAATCCATCACGTGTCCTCTTGTTTTTAACACCAAGTAGGGTAATTGTTTTTTTCTGGCCACTCTTGCTGCTCTGTGAAGTGTGCGCCGTGTTGCGGTCCTATAGACAGATTCTCCAGTCTCTGCTCCAGTCTCTGCTGTTGAACCCTGCAACTCCTTCAGTGTTACCTTGTGTTACCTTCAGTGTTACTTGTACTTCTCAACAACTTTGTCCCTGACTTGTTTGGAGAGCTCCATTGATGGTGTGATGCCTCTAGCTTAGTGCTGTTACAGCCTCTGGGGGGGCCTCTAAGGAAAGGTATAAACACAGGAAGATCAAGTCACTCACACTTCTCTAATTATGTAACTTTTGAAGGTAATTGGTTGCACCAGAGTTTTTGGGGGGCTTCATAGAAAAAGGGGTGAAGACATGCACATGGCATTTTTTTTTCATACATATACATTCTCTTATTACACTTAACGTTTTTCAGCTCCATCACATAACATATGATTAAAAAACATTTTAAAAACAGGTTGGAATGCAACAAAATAGGTAAAAAGCCAAGGAGGAAAATACTTTAGCAAAATATGAAGTGGAAGGTGAATGATTCATGGTTTTGGGTTGTTGTTTTTTACAAATAAAAGCTAAAATGTGTGTCATCCGCATTCAGACCTTTGTTTTAATAAAGTCCAGTGCAATGCATTGCTTTTAGAAGTCATCTAATCTGTAAGTAGACTGCACCTTGGCATAATTTAATCCCACTATGAATACAATTGATCTGAGAAGGTTAGAGAACATTAGTGAACAAACAGCATCATGAAGGACAAGGAACACACCAGACAGGGCAGCGATAAGCTTGGATGTCATTAGACATCCCAAGTTTTCAACAACTCATAGTGCGTTGGTCATTCCATCATCCAAAACAGAGAACTGAGGACCACAAGCACATTCCTGCCACAACACAGCTCTTCCAATAAAACCGACAGACTAGACAGTAAGAGAATTAATCAGAAAAACAGCCATGGCAACTGTTGGGGAGCTGCAAAGACCCAACGCTCAGGTGGTTGGTAACGTTGACAGTACAGTTATTAGCTGTGTACTGGCTTTGTGGAAGAATCCACGGAGGTAAATTTCTGTTGAAAGAAAGCCACATGTCTCAATTTATCATGCAAGGAACACAGCAGAAGGTGACATATATGAAAACCTCAATGTGTGGTGGGATACTGATCACATACTTTTCACTGTCAAGCATAGTTGTGGTAGGATCACATATGTTTATTCCGCAGGGCCAGGAAGAATGGTTAAGAACACTGGTGCCGTATACAGAGCTATCCTGGAATACAAACCTGTTGGATATTGCAAAAGACTTGAGCCTGGGAGCCGGTATTAACCTTCCAGCAGAAAGCAACACCAAACACACAGCTGCAATAGAATGGTTTTGATCGAAGTCTAGTCATACAATACGTGGGAATGGCCCAGTCAAAGGCCAGACTTAAAATTAAATAGGAATCTGTGGTGAGACCTGAAAATAAACCTCCCTAAATGCTTTCCATCCAGTCATTTCATACTTAAGCTGTTTTGCAAAAAGCATTAAGCAGAAATGTCTTTCTCTGGAGTTGCAAAGGCAGCAGAGACATACTGCACATAGGTTGTAGCTGTAATTGCAAAGAAAGGAGGCTCTATACGGTACTGGTTCAAAGAGACTAAATATAAATGCACACTTTCAGATCTTTATATATGAAAAAAATATATCCTTGTCTTTTCACGTCACAATTGTCTATGACTTTGTATGGGTATATCACATATCTCCAAATAAATGATGTGGAAATCTGTCATCGTATATGCATAATTTTATGAAAATGTAGATAAATATTTTTTAAAGGAACTGTAGTTGCATTGAGAAATTTGGAGGTTCTGTGTCAGTACTAGAATTTAATTAGGAGCTTTTACCTCCAGGAGTACGCATAAGAGTATAAACATGTCTTAAAATAAATTTTCAGGAATGCATTTCACATAGATCCTGATCCTCTGTCAGCAAGTTGTCATTCTATCTGTCCACAAACCTAACAGGGCATTTTTTGGGTTGAAATGGTTGTAACTGTTATTCTGCAAAACCTAGTGTCCCAACCTACATTGTTTACCTTGTAGTATTCCTGTTTTGGAACTAATAGGTCTAAATGCATGGGTCTGTGGGAAGGTACGCTCCTGCACTGCAAGCGAAGACAAGGAAAATAAATCAATTTGAAGCCACAACGTTGAATCACAGACATGCTCCTAGCAATTATGTCCCATAAGGCACCCAATAGGGTAATTAGGGGTTAGAATAAAGCAGAGTGTGGCCCACATCTGGGATCCCCCGGGGACTTCATGTCTCTGCATGTTTGCCACAGTGTGAGAACTTAGGCTATAAGCACACCTAAACACACAGTTGCTCCAAACACAGGACCACATTGTGATCATACAGAACAGTTTTAACTACACATGACACAATTTGATGTTGATAAAAAAAACATTTGCTTCCCTTTATGTTTCTAGATTGTCACTATGACATTTCCAATAGCATGGCAATAATTAAATTTAAAAGCTACAGATTTCTAACAAAGAAGATCAGATGACACAAACCTCAATGAACACGCTTTTATTAAAAAGAACATTTTATCAGGGAATGTTTCAATTCTGGTCCTGTATGAGTCAATCCAATAATCCAGTGAAACCCTTAATTAGGATTTGGTTTGCCACAACATGATTCAAATCCTCAAATACATTAGTATTGTTATATTTAACATTCTAATCTTTGCATTGACTTATTTAAGTTCATAAGCTACCATAACTTAAAACAGAAACATTTTTGGGGGCATGTGCCCAAGTCAAGAAATGGCACCAAACTTATTTTTAAAAATCTAACAAGTAGGATACGATTATTTCCATATTTTGTTGTTAACGCGATCAGCACAATCTAATCAAATTGTTTAATTAAATAAATACAATGCAACAACAGACCGAACAGGACCATATTTTTCATGCTTTTTGACAACCAAGATGTTTTGTCTTTGTCTGTTTTTGCCTTGTATTTGATGAATATATAAAATAATCATCAAAATCTGTTCTGTCTTAAAACTTATCAAAACTATTGAAAGAAAAATAATATACGTTCTCTATGACCCCTACCTCCCCTTTATAATCAGGTGCAGAATTCTCACAAGAACTCAAATAAATGGTCGTCAAATATCAAAACACTAATTTTTTATTTTTAGATATTGATGAAAGGAAAAAAAAAACAATTGGGCTGTAACAGAAAGATGTTTTCTCATACAAGGCAAACGTGCATGCGTTGAGCACCACAGGTGGGGTAAAATTGTGTGTGTTCCTGCGTTTTGCAATATGAAAGTTGAGGGCTCAATTCCAGGTTCCTCCTGCCACGTAATGGCATGCCTCTGTGCAAGTTGCCTATTGCTTTGTGTATCGGTTTATGAATGTGTGCACATTTGTAAATGCAATCAGGGGAATGCTTGCAATCTATATATACATAAGTGGTGGTTTTCTTTATGTTGTCTGTGTGACGTGTGTTGCTGCCTTTAACGACCATATCACCCTAGGGAAGTAGATCTCAGTGGGTCTCTTGTATGATTAAAGGTTGGATTTAAAAAAAAAATGGCTTCAGTGTAAAGCACTTTGAGTGGTCTGCATGACTACAGAAGTGCTACATTAATTCAGTCTATTTAATATTGGTGATAAAGCAAAAAAGGAAGAAAAAATGTAATATGTAATATCACCAGGTAATATGACATACAAATTGTATAGATTTAAATGACATGTCCTGGTCCAACAAAACACCAAGGTTTATTACTTTATTACCAAAGACTAAATTAATGGCATCCTGATTAAGTTATCAATTTTTTTAGGGGTCCAAAGATGTAACCTTGCCTGCAACATGAATTCTTACTGTATTTGTGTGTTCACAAACACACAAAAATCAATCCTGTACCGGCTTCCATCAAAAAATGGTTCGGGCCAATCACCTTGCAGTATTGAGGTTTAAGGCGGGGCATAAAACAAGAGCGGTTGAGCCCACAGCTGAACCAACACAAACGTGGCAGCCCAGGAGGACGCATGTGTAGCTGCTGCTTCCTGCTACTGTCAAAGAAGAAATCCACAGATTTGTTTTTTTTATAATAGAAAAGCAAAAAGCGCCTTGACTAGCTTATCTTCTTGTGGTTTCTCATGACATCGGCTGTGTACATTTTAATTTTATGCCGTAATTGGCTAAAACCAACCCTTGGCAGGCGGGCACTAGGTGTTGCTTCGTCCAATCAGCTCAGAGAGTTCTGCTTCAATTCTCTCCTTTCCCTGATCCAAATGGAGTAGTCCCAGATTAATTATGTGCAGAACTAGAGTGCTAGACGTTCACCTTTCTGTGATGGCAGTAAACTGAGACAGAACATAAATTCATTACAATTATTTTAATGTTATGCTTTTCCAGAATAACCATGCATTTTTCAATGGAGCAATGCAAAACCATATTATGAAGACATTACATCACACTCTTTATAGAAGAAGCTAGTAAGAGCACAGGGCTGGCCTTTCCAGCAGTCCTGACTGGTTTTGAAATGTAGCAGACCTGGTACAACTTTAAAGTATTTGCAGGAAGAATAAAAAAAAATGTCTGGAAAACTTCATTGCTTGTTATTCTTACTATCAGAAAAAGTGCTGTAAGAAAAATTAAAAACAGTAGTGTCTTTTACATTTGTTTGCTGCACGCAAGAAGAGCAAAGAAGATGAGAATGTCACTACTCAACATATGGAGCATTTCATGTATTAAACATTTTGGGATTTTATCTGGACAGCTTTTTGATAAATGTATATGGACTAGTTAAAATAAAAAAAGTGCTGGCAAGATTTGAAAAGATAAAACGTTCTCAGTATTTCACATTATTTTTTTTCATCCTTGATGAAAAATCTAAAAAATCTGTTAAGAACTTGTTGATATCAGGGGGTGGGGGGGGTGGGGGGGGGGTTTAGGTGTTGTTATAACCATCTTCAGCTATGTGACTTCTGTTTTCACTGCTGAGGCCTGTGGTGACTGTTTTCTGTCCTATAATCTACTGTGCATCCTCCTCACTGGTTGTTCAGTTGAGCGTAAGTGCCACAAACCAGAAGAGTACGAAGGGGCATCAGTTGTCCTCAAAACCCCACCTCCTTGCCCAGCTTTGATGGTGTAGGGTCTGCAAGCCCCGACAGCTGCTCTCAAATTAGAGACTGCGAAGGAGCATTACAAGACCCAAGAATGTCTGGATTGTTTAGACTGCCTTTCTCTTCCGCAAAGTCTTGGGAAAATTGCCGTCCCTAAGTCGTATTTTTGACAGGTTCCTGGATAATCCAGTCTATCATATCTCTGCACCTCATGGCTTCCATTTAAATAAAGGACGATTAAGGAATAGCAATTTTTAGCCTTCTTGAAAGCATCAGTGGCTCACATTCAGGAAATACATAATCGAGGATACACATAACTGAGTAGCAGGAACCGATAAACTGAGCATGTCAGTTTTTTTTTCTGTAACAGGCTCAATAATCAGATCTTCCAGAAAATCCTCTTTAGTTTATTATCAAGCTTCCTTCACTGGTTGCCAGAGAGACAGTGACCAGGCCACGGGGTCAGTGTGGCTGCAGGCATAGTTGTAAAATTACCTACACAATAAAGCCAGGCTCTATAATGATGTAGGGGCCATTTAGGAGAGATTAGCAAGACACAGCCCGGGACCCGCCCAGGAACACAACCTTTACCTAAAGCTACGGGAATGGTATTTGTTGGGGGTTTCAGAGTTTCCACATAGCGAATGTGTGTCATTTTGATCACAATTACCGAGGCCATAAAAGATGAAAAGGAGAGGCAGCGACATTAAAGTGTGGGGGTGGAAATGATGGGCGGTAAGTCAAGATTTATCAAAGCTGAGGGTTGTTTAATGATTGCTGGGCTGCTATGTGAGCATCTTTAGACACATTTATAATGGGAAGACAGGAATGAAGAAAGAGACCTTTAAAAGGGAAATATAACATGTTCATGGACCATTCACAGTCCAGAAAGCTTTATCTCTCCGTCATGCAGATTTAGTCATTTTCTTGCCACAGACCAGCATGTTATTTTTGTTCAATATGTTTCAATAAAAGTGGAATTACTGTAACTCATCTGTGCCCCTTGGTTGTGTGGTGTGGAATGTCTGCAGATACAACATCTTACTTCACCCACTCAAGCCACGACTGAGCTCTAAAAATTATTAAAGATATTTGATCCAATTGACTCATTTTAAAAGTTTTGCGATATTACTAAGCTGGACTTAAAATTCCTGCAGCTCATAAAATTCCATAACCTCGTCTAAAATAGAGAAAAATGCTTGTCTTCGGTCACCATAAAAGGCATTGTCAAATCAGTGTCATAATGTGCATATGAAGACCATATCTGTCTTAGTGTGCATGAATGTTGTCTTTGAACTAGATTAGAAATAGCGTACAATAAAAAAAGGCTTCTTCCCAAAGTAGCCATAGGCACACAGAGCTAAAGCTGTTTTGACCCCCAACAGTAGCTCCAAGCCCTGTCGTATTTCAGTACTGCTTTCCTTATCATTTAAGCATGCCCAGAGGCCGTCCAGAGAATGAGAAAGGAATGTGCATGCACCTTTCAATCTGTGTCCAGCAAGCCTGCCATTTCCCACATTCACCCTTTTATCTGGACGTGATCCCTGCTTTCACTCCCTAAAATGACCACAGAGCTCCATCGACTATTTTTATGAAGTCCAGCACCCTCTCTGTGGCATGTCTGTGTACAATGGTATCTTTCACTAGATCTGGTCCCGCTTCACAACCAGACTAATGTGATGAAGAAGAGCATACCACACATGTAATCACAGACCGCTTCACTGGCCTTGGATGAAGAGCGCAGAGGGAGGGGAGGGGGGTGGGGGGCTTCCATAGTAGATAGAGAGAATGTTTGGGCGTCAAAGTACACTGCAAAAACAGGGACTGGCCCTGATAAAGACTTAATAAAACAACTGATGAAAGTACCCGTTATATTATAACACTTGCACTGTGCAAACTTGTCTGGACCGTGTAGTAAACACTGACGTTTTTAGCTGTTGCCTTGTAGGTTTCAACTTTTAAAACCTTGTCAAAAAAAGGTTGTGTGTTGGTTTGGTCAATCAGTTGGCAGTAAACGAGGTTGTTTGCCACCTTTTCTTTTTTTTTTTTTTTTGTCCCTGCATCAACTACCAGAAAGTCCCCTTTTACACATCAGTGGATGTAAAAATAATCTTGGTGGGGCCTACACTTCTGCTTTGCTAGGTTCTTGCAAGTAGCATGCTCTTTGGCTGCTGAGATGATCTTTGTACTCTATTTCATGTTCATGTAGTTTGGACAAGCTAGACATTTAGTCCTACCTTTTGTTGCTTTCCAATGCTTTTAGACATAACGTTTCAAATCACACTGCCCAAAGACCTAAAAGGAGCTTCGATCAAGGCTCTGTGCAGGTCAGTCAAGTTCTTCCTCACCAAACTCTTCAGTTCATGCCCTAATGGAGTTTACTTTGTGTATTTGAATTGAATAAAAACAAAACTGAAGTAATAATATTTGGACCAATAGAGGAAAGATCAAAAGTTAGCACACAGCTTCAGTCGCTTCAGCTAAAAAACACTAATCAGACCCGCAACCTGGGTGTAGTGATGGACTCAGACCTGAACCTTCAAAAGCATCTAAAGACAGTTACAAGGTCGGCTTTCTATCACTTGAAGAACATTTCTAGGATTAAAGGACTGATGTCTCAGCAGGATCTAGAAAATCTAATCCATGCGTTTATTTTTAGTCGAATTGATTACTGCAACGGTGTCTTCACAGGTCTGCCTAAAAAGTGGATCAGACAGCTGCAGCTGATCCAGAACGCTGCTGCCCGCGTCCTCACTAAGACCAAGAAAGTAGAGCACATAACCCCAGTTCTAAAGTCCTTACACTGGCTCCCTGTATCTCAGAGAATAGACTTTAAAATACTTCTGTTAGTCTATAAATCCTTAAATGGCTTAGCTCCTAAATACATCACAGACTTGTTATCAGCGTATAAACCATCCAGACCATTAAGGTCTTCTGGCTCCAGCCTGCTCTGCATACCTAGAACCAGAACCAAACATGGAGAAGCAGCATTTAGTTCCTATGCTCCAATTATCTGGAACAAACTTCCAGAAAACTGTAAAAGTGCGGAAAGCCTGAGTTCTTTTAAATCAAGATTAAAAACACATTTGTTTAAAATTGCCTTCAACTGTCCTAGTTAACTGAATCACCACTTTTTTGTTCTATTTTCTATCTATATTTTATTCCTACTTGCTCTTATTCTGTTTTATTTTGCTATATTTTAATCATGTAAAGCACTTTGCATTGTCTTTGTACTGAATTGTGCTATATAAATAAATTTGCCTTGCCTTGCCTTGCCTATTTGTCCAGAGCCGTGTCGGAAATGGAGGGAGACATCCCAATCTGTTCCCACTGTGACAGCAGCATACATTTTTCTACATTTTCTTGTTCGGAGGCATTAAAAGCTTTTTTCACTGGGATTAACGGGTACGTTTCCACCGCAGGTCTTAATGCTTAATTCCAATTTTTTCTGAAATCGGATTTTTTTTTTTTCTCCTAGGTTGTTCCCATTATTTTTAAAATGCTGCCCATATCTGACTCCAGTGTAAACTGTTTGCAGATCCAAACTAACCTGCATGTGCAAAAGAACAATATTAATGACTTAACGCAGCCCGCTTCGGTCCAACCAATGTGGAAGAAATAGGTTTTTGAGGATTACAGTGTCCAACAGAAGCCATTTATTGTGTCGGCAGTTGCTGAGGGGGAAATAAAAAGAAAGTGAAACTCTGGCTTTTTACTGGCTGAACCCAGCTCCTGCAAAACAGCTCCACACCATGATCCCCTCTGCACCAAACCTTACACTTGACACAATGCACCAAGGAGAGTGATGTTTTCTTTGCAACTGCCAAATCCAGACTCATTCACTGGATTACCAAAGAGAGAGATATACACCATCATTCCAGAGATGACATCTCCACTGGTCTAGAGTCCAGAGGTGGCAAGCTTTACACCACAGTAGCCAACACTTCTCTCAGTACTTGGTGATTGTCTTTATCATCAGGTTTAACATCTTGTTAGCTGTTTTTTATTGTGTGAAACAATAAATTCTTTTTTTTCTCTCTTCTATTCGAAAGCATCTCAGCTAAACATCCATCATACTAATCGAACATGTTTTTCTTCAACATTATATAGTTCCACTAGAATCAAACATTACATTTACAACACAGAATTTATGCCCTGTGCAGTTATGAGATTTTTTTTTTTTTTTATCGCCAGCAAAAATTTCACCTGCAAAAACTTGCCAGCAAATGTGTCGACCTTCTGGTGACTCAAACCAAAACAATCAGAACCAGATCGAGGGAAGCTACTTTCAGCCAATCAAATGTCATTCTTTAGATCATGTGACACCCCAGTGCTTTGGGCAGAGGGGAGTCTCTTAACAATTAGCTGGTTAGTGGCTTAATGAAGAAGAGCGATAAGGTTTTTCTGTTGTACAGAGAATATTACACCAAGTAATAGTAAAATAACTAAACTCAAATTGCTGTCAATTAGTAGCTGCCATTTTGATTGGCTAAAAGCAGCTCAACTTGATATAGAGTTGATTTATATGGCTTGAGTCACCAGAAGATCAACATATTTGCAGGCCAATTTCTGCAAGTGAAAATTTTCATGCAAATCTCTGCACTTGATCTTTTTGCAGGAAAATGTCTGCAGTTGAATCTTTGCTGGCAATTTTTTTTTTTTTTTTTTTTTTTTGCAGGTGATTTTTTTTTTCAGGTGAATCAAAAAATGCACCTGCAGCCCAATGGCCATCTTTAATAAAAACCCAGCAGCCTCTCTGATGAGTCTGTGCACAATATAATATTTCAATAGATCTGGTTCTGGTCCAAAACCAATCTAATATGATAAACATGGGGATGCTGGGAAGAATGACTTCACATTTAGTCACAAATTGGAGACCAGGAGGCTTCCATGTTAGACTAAGTGAGATGGCCTTTTGACTTATTTAAGAAGCTAATCTCAAACTAAGCAGGTCATCTAGAGGACATACTTATCAAAGAACTGATGGCAGTCTACAAAGTCACAGTGTCATGAAAGCAAACATTAAAATGTGTGAGATTAAACCTGAATTAAACATTGAATTGCACAATATTTGATAACGTCACAAACTTAAATTGAAAGCAAACTAATCAGTTTAGGATAGAATAAGATAAGAATAGTTTTGAATTATCTTGGCAGAAGGTTCTTTACATGGTAGTTGTTAATTAATTCATTTTTAGTTGCTTAAGAATTAATAATATCTTACAGGAAAACTCACATTTGTTACGCACAGTCTTGTTTTGATTGAACACCAGCCACATTTAGTCTTTTTTTTTTTTTTTTGGTCCGTAGCTAATGACGATCCTGGATCAGGAGGGCTCTGCTGGAACATGAAGTGAAACAGGTGGGGCTGTGGGTGCAGCCTTGTTCACCTTGGTGCATAAGTGTGGGAACCTCTGAGCCGCCAGTAGTGCATGAATAACAAGGATCCTGAGGGAGTGTGGCGTAATCTCCTTTAACGCACTTGTCTCTTGTCTTTCTCTCACTCACTGGAACACACGCATTTAGTCAGAAGACTGAGTACACTCATGCATTGATGTCACTCAACATGTATTGCAAACAGCAATCATAAAATTAAAACCTATTTTGAACGTACCGACACACACTTACACACACACAGACACGTAAAGACAAATCTGTGTTGTAAATGAAGTCTCAGCCAGGTAAACATTACCTCGAAGAGATTTTGTTGTTAAAAAAGCAGAGCTTTGCTGAGGAAGCTTGCAAATCACGCTGAATTAACTGTGACGTAAATTTATGGATGAAAAGTCACTGAAGAACAAGCTTGCTGTTATGCTGAGTAAAAATGTATCTATTGAGATGCACTTGATAATATTAGAAGTTTACAGTAATATTGCTATCTTTTTTCCATCTTCGACTTGAGCAGCCCCCAACTCGACCCTTCTTGTTGAATATTTAAAAAAATAAGTACAATAAATTTGTGATCAAATTCTTTGATTAGCTATGTTTACATGAACAAAAGTAATCGGAATTAAAAAAGCGTCATGTAAACAAGCCGATCAGAATATTATGATCGGATTAAACTCAATCAGGATGAAATTGTAATGTGAATGAGAGGGGTGGTTTATGCTGATTGATAATCCGATCAACGTGCATATAAACGCTTGTCACACTCAAGTTATTCCGAATGTGGCAAACTGACCGGAGTGCACAGTTGCGCCCAACGTAAATGTGATGTATTTCCGTGTTGTTGAGTTGGGAAATACGTTGAGAAGCAAAACTGTCTCAGGCTCCCGATACAACCAATCTGTAAAAAAAAAAAAAAAAAAAAAAAAAAAAGAGTTCAAAATTTTTGCTTATTCAGTAACGTTTCAACTGTAATGAGAATATCGTAATTCTAATTACAGCTCTGTAATTAGAATATAAAGTCCAGCCTGGGTGCTTGGAAGACAAACAAACTTATATAGTAGTGCTTTGTTTACTTCTTTTTTTTTGTACTTTAGCAAAGATGGAAGTACTTTTTCTTCTGTGTTTTTTAGGGGAATTTGATAACTGTGCATGTCAGAGTGGTTGTATTCTGAATAAAGCCAGGTGCATATACACGCACATTATGATCCGATTAATTGATTGCATGGCCATATAAACGGTACAATCCGATTATTGAATCCAAATACATTTAATCAGATCCTGAAATTCTGTGCATGTAAACATAGCTATTGTAGCAAGTTTATTCTGTTAAACTGACCTGTTGGACGAAGCAGGGTTTTTGTTCCAGAATCTTAATTGCTCTTTGAAAAAAAACAAGAGAAGAGCCAGAAAATCTGACATCACAACACAAGAACAGCTGCCCACTAATGGAAACACTTGTTACAATTTGGTAATAACGGGTGGGGCTGAGTTAGGTCTAAAAATGTTTTAGAAACTGTTTTTTTTCAACAACCCTTTAGTCTGTGGGTTGAAGTGAAAAGAACTGGCTATGATATGTAGGAATGTTTGCGTAAAAATGTGAAGGAAAGACAATAAACTGGTATCCTAATACAGATTTTATAGAGCCGTATTGGTGGGGGCGATGGTGGGGTGCAGTAGGCTGGCAGCTGTTGCTGCTGTGCGGGGGCCCTCAGGTCTTGGCCTATCCCTAATGGCCAGACCAGCTGTCGGAGTTCTGTCTGTAGGGGCGGAGGGCTTCGGGAGGCGGGGAGGGCATGAGAACTTCCACCCCCCTGTCCTGGGGGGCGGGTCCCTGCCTTGTCTGCCCTCCACTGAAAAGGGGTGATTGATGGCGCAGGGTTGACACCATGCTTCAGCAACAATTGACTTAGGAGGGATAGAGGATGAACAGAGAGCAGGGGACCCCTCCATGTCTTTCTCTTCTGGTTTTCAGAGGCAAATGTGGGATCAGACTCAGTTATAATTCACTCATTTTTCTCAACATGTCTTTTATTTGACATTTTTAGTGCAGCATATGCCACCCGAAGGACATGTAAAGGCTGTCACTGTCATAAACATGAAAACAAACTCAAGTTATTCTCAGTTGGCCAGACCACATAGTGTCAAACGTGATTTTCTGAAAAGACTGAAGTGATTTTCTGCTTTTTGTTAAGATAAGCCGTCCGGTTGCAAAGGTGCAACTAATCTTTACAACAGAGGCCAGGATACATGGCTCGGCTTGGCTTGGACGGTGTTGTGGCCTGAAGTGTGTGTGTCAGGTCATCGGTAGGTATCAACCCAAAGTCTCGGCCCCGGGGTCTGCTAACACAGACCTGACCTTTTGCTCTGAACCCCGGGATTCTCCCTGGATGCCTTTCAACAAATCGCCAACACCTCTGTTCTTCTTGAAGATTTACAGCTTCATAGAGGGTGAGAGGAACCTGGAACATTGTATAGGGGGTGGAAGTGGGGGTTGCTGTCCAGCAGCTGTTTATAGTGGTCTTAAGCAGCTATTTCACACGGAAGCATAGTCATAATGCTCTGAATTCCTCCAGCTGCTGAGCCTCCAGCTCGTTCCGGATCGCATTCCTTCACAGGCAATATTGATTGCCGCTTCTTACTTACAGCGTTGCATCCTCCCTCTTAGTACCAGTCCACTGTCCACCAACAAATAATTTTGTCTTTTGGGGAATTTACAGTTTTGTTTAGTTTCCAGATATGTACAAAAACTCCAAAAGTGCTGTAACTCCTCTGTGTGGTCTACTTTTGCATTATGAGACACCATTTTAACGTGAAACACAAAGTTCAGGAAGCAAGGCTCCTGTTAGAGAAAAAAAAAAAAACATTTTCTTTCTACTGACTGTCCCAGTTTTTAGCAGAAACAAGACCTGTGCGCACATCCACAATTTAATAGCCGTTTAGAGACCTTGTGTGAAAGTCAAACACTTCTTCCCACAATCCAAAGAAAGATCCATCATTCCTGTATGTTTACTTTAGGCAAAAAAAAAAAAAAAGTCCAGTCTCTAAGTTACCCTGTGTGTATGTCAGAGAGTGGGTGGAAGGGAAAAAAAAAAAGAAACCAAAGAATCACAGCGAAGGGAGATACACAATGTATGAATACAAACAAAGCAGCTGAATGTTTTTTTTCAGAGTGCCTCATGACAAATTGTTCAATTCTGAAATAGGAGATTATAGTTTGAGCAACGATTTAAAGGAAGAGAAGTAATGTTTAATGGTTAGGATGTCAAACTATACAAATATACTTCTGCCAAGTGGTACAATGACCTTATTCTTTGTAGCGTGTTTCTTCCTGTATGGAAAAACTTAGAGCAGTGGGAAGGTGGCTGCACAAACAACTCAGCAAAATCTTGGAAAAAGCAGAGGTGTTTGAAAATGGCTGCTTGTCCTTAACAGAGCAGAACCAATGAGCTCTAATCTTATCACTCTGGATACAGTTGGGTGTGAGCTTCAATGGGGGCTGCTAGGGCTGTTCTCAAGCATGTAGGAAAAAAAACAGTCTTCCCTGATTCTTTCACAGCTCAGAGAGGGACAGAGCTTGAAACATAAGTGCTAACACCCCTTACTGATAGTGACAGCAAACAATTTTTGAACCAGGCTCTTTTGTTAGGCCCGAGCAATGAAAGAGCTACAAAGACCTATTGAAACGTCTTATTTGAGTTTCTTATTCTCCTGCAGAAAGAAGGGATTTTTTGGAAGCCTAGACATATATGAAAACTCACCAAATTTTGCTGAAAACTACAACCCTACTGAATGTTTGTGTTTCAATAGAAATAAAAATGGGTGGGGCCAAACGGCTCTACAGTGCCCACTAAACTCAGCCACGCCAACCAGCAGAACTTAGACATTTGAAATTTGGTACACCGATAGACATCTCCAAAAGAAGAAAAAAATATCTCTAGGAGGTATGTTTTAAAACCAGTGCAAGGTTTTTTGGTCAAAGGGTCATTTTCTGAGGGTTTTCCAAATTTTATATGTTGAACTTTGCCCAAGTCCTCCAAGGGATTTTGAGGTATAGGCTTCTAATTTAGTTAGTATCCCCTTAGGCAGGCATATCCAAAGTGTGGCCCGGGGGCCATGTGTGGCCCTTGGAATTATTTAGTGTGGCCCCCGACCACAGTTCAAGAATGGTAAGAAAAAAGAAAAGAATCTACAGAAGAAGATGGCCACTTTTTGTAATTTTTGAATGCTGAGGTTTTCAATGAAAAATGTCTGTCTTCTGAAATGGAGAATGTTAAGAACTAATTAAAACATTCTTTTATAGAGCACAACGACCCGGTTCTAAAGTCCTTACACTGACTCCCTGTATCTCAGAGAACAGACTTTAAAACACTTCTGTTAGTCTATAAATCACTGAATGGCTTATCAGCTAAATACATCACATACTTCTTATCAGTGTATCAACCCTCCAGACCACTCAGGTGTTCTGGCTCAGATCTACTCTGCAGAATCAGAACCAGAACTAAACACGGAGACGCAGCATTAATTTCCTGTGCTCCACTTATCTGGAAAAAAACTTCCAGAAAACTGTAAAAGTTATGAAACCTTGAGTTCCTTTAAATCAAGATTAAAAACACATTAGTTTAGGATTTCCTTTGAGTGTTGTAGTTAAACTATTAACTGAAACATGATTAGTTTAAGTTTGTCGTCCAACAGTTTTTATAAAATCATTAATATTTGCTTTCAGTTTCCATAATCTCATGTTTTACTTTTTTTACATTTAATTCCAACTTGCTTTTATTCTGTTTTTATTGTCCTATGTTTTAATTAGGTAAAGCACTTTCCGTTTTCCTTATACAAATAAATTATATTATTATTATTATATGTATAGTAAGTTATACAAAGACATTTGTTTTGCCTTGCCTTTCCTTTATTAGCCACATTTTGTTTTTATTTTTCATCTTAATATAATAGAAAATAAGGGCTGCAAATATCCAGCTGCTGTTTACTCAAGAACACTGTTTACTTAGGCACACCCATTCTTTTAACTTACTCAAACATAGCAAATGCTTTCAGAAAAGTAATTTTGTTTGTCATTGGGAACAGACTAAAAACCTTTTCTGAACCAATAAAATGGAAAACATTCTACCCAAAAAGTTATTAAACTATACACTATTCTCTTATTAAGGAAAACGTCGGTGACCCTATTTTGGAGCTACAATAATTAGATATTTTCTACTTTATCACATTAAAATATTGCATATTTAGTTTATTGCTGAGTATATAAAAATTAAATAATTCACAGTAAAATTAGTTTGTATTTTTATTATGAAAAAAAATGGCCCCTTGAGTTCTTTCAACTTGGTAAGTTTGGCCCACGGTGCAAAAGGTTTGGACACGCCTGCCCTAAGGCATGGGGGATTAAAAGTAATCAGAAATGTGAGTTATTGAGCTTGTCCACAGGCATGGCCAGGCCTCAGACTTTGCCTTTTCGCCACAAAATGTGAAATGCTGAAACTTTCGTATAGAAAAGCATAATTATACAAAGTTGGTGTGACGGATCCATTTTGGGTGCCCAACGAAACTATGTTGGCACATGCTGAGTTTGTCGAAGCCTCATCCCCTGAGAGCAGGAAGTCACTTTGTTTTACTTGGGAAAGTCTTTCACTGAGCTTCTTGACCAATCCACATGAAATTGTGCCAGATGACATATAACAAGTTGGTCTCACTTGGTTTCCAACACAGACACTTTTTTATTGGAGGGTGTGGCCCTGTGGCAAAGTCTGACGTCACGCTGCGGCAAATCATTTGGCTCTATTTTCCTCATATATTACCAGAGCTTCATCAAATTGAGCACAATGTATATTAATACAACCTGTAAAAGAGATTTAGGCAACATTTTGGTGTGCAAAGAAATATTTCTCCACAGTGCCCTCTACAAACATTTACACAATCATCCCCAAGTCATGCTTTGATCTAGGATTATGACGACCTGGAGGGGGTCGGAGTGTGAAGTGTCTCCTTTAGAATAGGGGTAAAATGGGGGAGCGTGGGGGTATATAGACAACAAATTCAGACCAAAAACGCAGTGTTATTCATGCTTGCACTTGTGACAAATAACTATACTTAAAGACCTTTCAAATAAATAAAAAATGCCCATAATCCATCTTAAATCTTAAATAGAAATCCACACAGCGTTTTATCTGGGTTTTCTACTGTCCCGTTCCTCTCCCCTATGATTACCAGGGTGATGTGTAGCACAGGATAACAGATAAATTGGGACAGATGTGATGTAGTTACTTTAATTGCTGTAAATAGTCAAATACACTTGTGCGTAATGCTGTGCGGTGGATGCATTGACACAGTCAGGTTGCAACATGCAACATATGCCGGAGCTGTGTTAAGATATGAGGGCCGTTCAACACTGCTTGCAGCTTAATTGCTGTTGTTTTTTTATATTTTGTTTTAATTACTTGTATGTATTCTACAGCTGTTCAAAGCAAAACACTAATGTGTTGATAGAGGAGTAAATTTAACCATAAACTTACCTTAGCGTTCCCATTTCCTTTTACATAGTCAACTTACGGTTTGAAAAATAGATTTAGGTTTCTAACTGCAAAATAGCAAAAGAAAAAAAGATAAACACAATGTAACAAAGTTATTGCATTTTAACAGTTACGTCCCAGATGTTGCTGCTCTTTGTCTTAAAGGTATTTAAGATCCGTAATTTGTATTCTTCATTAACTGATTTGTTGTAATTTGGTTACATTCATCTGTCAGACAGTTTGACTATTTTATTCCTAAAAGTGAAACTTACATGTTTTCAGTCACACAATTAGGATTCCATCTTAAGATATTCTGTTTGTAGAGCAAAAATTACCTGCATGCTGGAAACCAGCTTCTCAATATGGTATGCCTGAAATGCCAAGACAGGACATAAGAAAAAAAAAACATGCAATTCAAAGTTGTCCAGACTAACTGCATTTTAAAATCCAGGTCTTCATTTAAACTGTAAACCTAAACTCTCTCTGAAAACTTTTTTTTTTTTTTTACTTTATGGAAAAGTAAATGATTTCTTGCTCATATTATTTGTGATGTTTGTAATTAAAAATGGGAAATTATAAAATTACAGTAAAAAATGTAAAAAGAAAAAAAGACAAATAAAAAAATAAAATAGCAAATCTAATAAAATTAAAAGTTACATGTTTAAACGTTTATGAAATATACTAGAATTTTTAAAATATGCAACCTGTCTTTAAACAGTGAATCCAGCTCTACAATTGGACCCAACGTCTGTCTGTAGGCGGTCTCAGCTGCTGATTGGCCGTGACCCGTTTCGTGGAGGGCCCTTTAATCCCCTCCGCACGCTCTGTGGGTGCTCTTCAGGCTTTTCCCACATAAATCAGTCTGGTCTGGGTGGTAAAGTCATCACGTCCACTGTGTCCACACACGCGGCCCATTACTGCCCACATCACTTGGAGAACCTTAGCTCTGAAAAGCCACCAAACCTGAAGGGAGGGTAACGACCACTTCTCCTTGATTTGGTTTTAAAATGCCATATATATATACATATATATATATTGCACCCAGTGATCAATCCCAATATCAAGAATTGTTGAACCCTTCATTTTAACAATTGGCCCATTGGGACAAATTTCCTTCAACAAGCACTGCAAGGAGGAAGTTAAAATTACTGAATGTTCTCATAGCTGTGTGCGGATTTTGAAGATCATTTCATTAATATCAGACATCTAATTGCCCCAGTTGAGAAAAAAATATTTTATTTGTTTAAACTTATTTGGCCTTTTTTATGTACGGTGCCTTGATAAACATAAATTACACCTCCAGGCAAAGAAAAAGAAAAAACAAAACAAATGTGGCCTCCTTTTCTGTCGGTGTGTCCTTTCGGAAAACTGGCCCTGCACACTGAAGTTCCTGCTCACAAAAAGGCAATTACAAACTGAATGACCTGAACCTTATAGTTCTGACTCTAGCTTTTCCTGTATTAAAAATATATAAATTGCAGTAGGGATTCTGAAACATCTTTGTAAATGATGCTGCCAGCGGATTTTTTTCCGCAATTATGATATACCAATGGGCATCAGAGGTTTTGTTGCTGCTTACTGGTTTCATAATACATACCCATTACTTCGGTGCAGCTTCAGTTAATCTCTTTCATTTTGGTGGTGGTGGTGCCAATCGATGTTTGCATTACTTTTATTGAAAAGGACAATAAAATACAGCTTCAAAAGATAGCATACAAATGTCATTATTTGTAAATTTGATGAAGATATGCGTTGATCTAAGAACCTAATACATCTAGACACACTTGACCGTTGTCAAAAAAGCCCAACTGGGTTAAGAAAAGCTGTGACAGCATATATATACCATTTTCTTTTTAACCAATGGGTGGTCTTCCCTTTAACAGGCTTGTGTCAACGTTTATTATTAACGCCACAAACTTACAGAGTCATTCACTCTCAATCCTGAGTAGCTGCCTATCGGTTAGCCCTGTGCATCACGTTGGTGCACAGTACAGCTGGATTCAGAAATGCAGAGATGTGCAACAAAAATAGATTCTACAGTAAGAGCTTTTCGCTATCGCCAGAAAAATTTGCATAGTGGTTTCATTTTCGAGCTTATATCCAAGAACAGTTCCACCTCTGATCAAAGGGAAGCGCAGCCCTGGCTTCAACAGAGAAGAGGGTTGTAAATCCTGGCCTGTCTCTTCTTTGTTTTTGTGACCGGAGATTTCCCCTGAGTCCCCGTGTGAGAACTTTGTCACCAGGACTCTCACTCTCACAGGTTCTCTCCAGTACAAACAAATCACACTTATTTGTTCAATTTATGTGTGTTTGTCTAGGACTGTGACACACACGAGATAAAAAAACAAACAAATACTTCGCAAGATCAGAATTTCATTAGTTCTAATTAAATTAAATAGTGCATTGGTGTGTAATTGGTTAGAATTAATAAAATGATTTGTATTCAAACTATGGAACCAATAGGAAATCTGAACGTAGCCTACAAAGAAACTACTGGGTGTCCTTAAGTGCCAACAAGATCATGTTTAAGGTTCTCTTTCATGCCTTAAACAATGGCAGTGATCCTATTTCTTGAAGGGAAGTTTCGTAAATCCGATTGCGCCGATGAAATCAGAGAATGCCAGGACAAAGTGGAGTTTCCACTCTGGCTCCTTGAATTTTTGCTTCGTTTTTGAGCATCTCCTTGAGCTTTGTTTTCTGAACTCTCAAACGATCCTTTTGATGTGTTCAGATTATTTTCTGTCCCACACCAAGGCCTTCAGGTTTACAGGAATTAGTTACACGAGGCATTTGTATGGTTTGTGTCCGGAAAAGGTTTTTTTTTATAAATACAACTGGCTGGCCTCAAGTGCAATGAGCTCTCTCTGTGCCTGGGATAACATCCAACTGGAAGCCATTCAAAATACTACTGACACCTGCCAGAGTCTTGAGTGAGTAACTTTAACCCTCAGGGTGAAAGATGGTTTCACACCCAGATTAAAACCAAAAAAAAATCACATTTTAACACCTACCTGTAACATACTAAAACAGCACTTCACCTTTCTCTTTGCGGCTTGTTTGCACTTGCTGCTATGCCTCGCAAACTCTTAATCTCCGTAATTATTGTACCATGTGGAGACATTGTAGCCGTATTTGCTCAGCTGCAGCATTATTCGAGCATTAGCGAGAGGACAGGACGGAATAATTTGCGCAAAAAGTTAAACGCGGCTATTAAAAGCATATTATGCTAAACCTTTATCACACGGTGAGTGCCAAACGAAGCAGGTGTCTGTGAGGCCTAACAAGCCCTTCTGGGTGACGTCACATTCACTAACGAAGCTGTCTCCAAACCGGCCTGCTACATTCAAGGCCCAACTTCTCCCTGTAATTTATGCAAGGCGAGGTCCAGGAATAGAGCAACAGAGAGAGGGGAGACGGCGGCGGAGAGGCAGCGCTCTTGAATATTAGCGTGCAGCCCTCCCCTGCAGAGCAAAACTGTGTCATAATGCCGCACCGCTTTTATGATTCAAATCAAGGCTATTGTCTCTGCAAGCGAACGGCGCTGCGCTGTGCAGCAGAACAACTGAGGCACTATGCGCCGGCTGCAGAAAATGAGTTCATTGGAGGCTGAATTGAGATTGAGATGAACCACGAACATAGGACTCAGATTCAGCACACCGGCCATGGGGGCAACAGAGCTGCCCGCAGACTGCGTGTCTGCTACCACATAAACACAATTCACTCCCTTATCAGCAATTAATCAGCTCTAAACACACAAACAAACAAGCTCACAGAGTGTTGGACGCTGTCCAGCCTGCCACAATGTATCAGAAACAGTTTTGCATGGGCGCTCTTGTGTTCTAAAAAATGTAATTTTATGTCATGACACTAGCAAAAATGCTCCAAATATGGGCGAGGGGGAAAAAAAAATTATGAGGGCAACCTTGTTTTCTCCATGTTCCTGCTCATTTTAATGTCTGGTACAACTAAAGGTACTTTTGTTTGGACACGTATAATGATAACAACAAAAATATGTCATAAGAGTTTCATCCGAGAGCTGATTTCTAGCCATTTCCCATGGTTTCTTGGTGATAACCAAAATCGCTTATGTTCTTACATTAAAACAGTGCTTTTGGGCCTTCATCTGTTTCAGTCACATGACACACAGGAGTTAGTACTTGATTGCGTAACCATGTTTTTTTTTTATGACTGCAGTCAAGAAACTGAAGAAAACAAGGGTGGTGTAATGTTTTTTTTTTTTTTTATACATGATTAACCTTTTGACCATGATGGATGCATTGACAAGGTGCCTCATGTTTCACTTGCTTTGGAGCGTGTTAAATACATATCATTTATTCTTATTCTAGGTTATTTTCTCTATTTTACACTTTATATTTTATCTACTGTAATAAGTGCACAGAAGCAGAGAGAGAGAGAGAGAGAGAGAGAGAGAGAGAGAGAGAGAGAGAGAGAGAGAGAGAGGCAGAGAGAGAGAGGCGGAAGCTGAGGAGGAGGCGGAGTGATACGAGACGCTGGAAATCATTGGGGAAGGAAAACTTTTTCAAAAGTTTCAGGAGGGGAGAGGAGAATCACAGCACCCGTGGCCGTGCTGCGGAGGATATTACGGGATTGGGACTTAACGCTTCGCTTCCCGGTTGACTTAGCGAAAACGAACTTTTGGAGGCTTACTTTTTTCCGTATAAATTAAACAGAGGATGTATTTCTAATAAAAGCGCTCTGCGACACGTTGGAAACTTTTCCACAGAAATGGAAGGGAATATGCAATGGATTATTCTGTCGCTTTTGTTGTGCATGCATATTGGTGAAGGTGAGTCAAAAACTCTTTAACAGCAGAACCACGGTGTGCGAGTGTGTGTGTTTAAAGGCGCAGGTAGCCCGGGCATGTCAGCACGGCGGAGCCATTGTCCGGTGTCCCCCGATTCTAATTGCCCTGTTCTTGCCCCAGCTCATGTATAACAAGACGGTATTAGTTTTTTCTCCACTTTTATATATTTCATTTACTTTACTAGTTTGTTTTATTAAAAAATAATTTACATGTGCGGCTAACATTTCCTTTACTTCTTGGAATAATCAAGACCCCCCAGCGGATGCTCGTTAACACAATAGGATCCACATGCCAAAATCTTTTCTTTCTTTCTTTTTTTTTTTTTTTTTTTTATAATTGCAAAGAAATTTCACTTACTGGAAATAAAGTAGATCCAAGCCTTAAAATTAAAGTACTTTTATTCTGTAGTAAATCAGTGCATTAGCCTGTTATACATGCTGTGCCTCTAAGCCCTAATTGTAGAGGAGGTGGGTTTAAAAGACCATTTAAATAGATTTTATAGGTCTGGGTAATGCCTGTTAAATATGAATGATTATATGTCTAAAGAAAGCCCTTTCATGAACTGGAATTTTAAGCGTGAGTTTTTGCCGCTGTCAAGGAAACTGAAAAGTTTATCTGCTTTGGACAAAGTACACAGCAAACATGCGGGAGTGTCCCCTATCTGAAATCACTCCATGTGAGTTTAACTGAGTCCTCTGAGTCTTTCGCTCCATCGTCCCCCCCCTCCCCTTTTTATTTTCAACTTTGATGAAGAAATCCAGTTATTTCTGTTCGTTTCATTATTCAGATCTTAAGTTAGATGCCTGTGCAATCTTAAGTTAGGAACGAGATCTCTAAAAAAAAAAGAAAAAAAGTTGAGCTGGATGGCATGATGGTTTATCAGCTTTGTGGTTTCTCTAACAAATTTCCTGAAATTCCACAGGGTTCCGCTGTGTGGATAAAAACAAGCCCTGTGAAAATGGAGGGACATGCATAGATTCCCCCTCTCGATGCATGTAAGTACAACATGACACAGACATGAACATCCAGATGCTAAAAGATTTCAGATGGGTTGGTTTTCTGTGCGAGAGTGGAGTCGATTTCTGTCAGACAGTTCTTGGAAAAGGCAGAAAAGTGCTTTTCTTTTTCTATTTTTTTTTTGTCTTAAAATCTTGTCTTACCCAGTTGTCTGGCTTCAAGCTCCAAATAATTGATTAGGCCTTCACTAATGGGCATCACTAACCCTTAAAAAAAAATCTTTGTCCACCGTGGATCATCTTTTGCACCTGTTAAAGGGCTTAGTGAAAAATAAATCACACGTTCTTCTCTTTCTTACGCGTTTTTCCTAGAAGAGGTTCTATTTTTTTTTTTATTCTGTGGTATTATAATGAGTTTGTTTGAAAGGTTTTTGAACTTTCTGGGGAATTGTCTCGGTTTCCCGCTCCATGCTCTGTTGAGCTCTTGGATCTTCTGACAATGATAAGGCTTTTGTTTTTTCAGTTGGTGAGGGTGGGGGTGTGTGGGAGCCCCTTACAATAGTCAAGTTAAATAGCCTACAGTGTTTTGCCTGGGGGTCATTGGCCCGTCTTTTTTCCCCCCTCCTTAGTTTAGGAAGCAGTGAGTGTTTCAGATGAAGGAGATACAGTGGCAGAAAAGAATCCCCGGGCTTCCTGCTGGTTCAAAACAGTGAATGTATTTTTTTTTTAATTAGTATTTTCCAAAACCAGGAATGCACCTGTTGCAGGCATGCATGTTCATGCGGTCCATATTTCTGGAAACTCTTTATCCTGCCTAGGTAGTCATTGCATTCTGGCCAATGTGTAACCAGGCTGCATGTGAGCAAGCGGCCACTGCCCACATTTTATCAATCATTACCCACAATCAAGATGATTTAGTGTAATTTTGTAAATGTATAATTCTATCCAGACAGATTTCTGTTTTTGCTGTTGCTCGTGTACATATCTTATAGCAATAAAGGCTGTATAAATCGCTTATAGTGATTTGCTCTTTGCTGAAGACAATACAGAATTTAAAAGGCAAAGCATTTCTAAGGGAACTGGACATCAAATGTCGGACTGTAGCAGAGCCCCATAGCTGTGCAGAGCGGTGGAGCAGAGCATGGACACTTGAGAGCGGTCAGACCAGTCCTATGAGCGCTGGAGGCACCCCACCCCTTCCCATGGGAGCCTACAGAAACGGGAGATCCAGAACAGCAGAAAAGATCCTTTCTTCCCCCAGATACCTGGCTGTAACCTGGCACCGCACCACGGGGTGAAGGGAGGAAGAAGAAAAAGGTCACAGCAAAAATGAGAGCAATATGAAATGAAAACACAAAGCAGATGCAGGATTAATTCTTAGCTACTTACAAACCACAGAGGGACAGTTGAAAATAAGCCAGAAGGGACAAGTGCATTTCAAAGCCTCAAACCTTGTTTGGTAGCGATTGTCTCTTGTTTTGAAGGTATTTAATCTCTATTACAGGAAATGGCTTTACTAGTCATAGATATGTGGGTATGGCAGGTGCCATTGTTGCTGTCCCAGATACATCCTCTGTTTAGCTGCTAAAATGAATATCATGGATAATTTCTTTTGTTTGAAAGGTTCAGTCTTCTGACCTGGCTCTCTGTAATCATGGTCTTAGTATTTACAAAAGGTTGTAGACAGATATATTGATGAAGACATTTGTTTTTCTTTTCTTTCCAACTTGCTGTTGTGTCGGTGAAAGTACCACGATGTTGCAGTCCCATTCCAATGTGCGAACGATGAACTGACCCATTTTGCTTTTTTGAAACGACAGAGCGGTCTGCAGGTTTTAGACCGACTGGTAATAGTTTGGAGTTGCTACCCTAAGCCAATTTTGCAAAGAAACTGTGACCCCAAAACTAATCCTCTTAGATTGTGCTTTAAGCTGGCATAAAGTTTAGGTAAAATTCCTTGGTCAACATTCGACACTAAAATATCAATTAGCCTGATCTACTGTCCATGACTCACTTTCTTCCCCCCCGTCCCATGCGCCCCTCCATCTCCCCTCAGTAGTGTTCTCGTTCTTTGACCCTTCGATGTCTTAGATTGTTGAACTTGACAGTGAATGGCTGGTGGCGTCATGGGTAGTGTGGCCTTCAAGGTGAGCAGTCAGGAAGTCCAGCTGAAGAGCCATTGGCCCTCAACTCCGCCGAGAATGCTGTGTGAAGAGGGCCACTGTGGCATTGCCGGAGGAGTAATAATTAGGCAGATCGAGAGGGTGTCATTCAGAGAGGATCCAGCTGGAGGGATTGAACTGGGGGGGTAGGGAATGGGCTAGGGGGGAGGCCGAGTGGGATGGAGGAGGTAGTGGGCGGGAGGGGCTGCGTATAGGACAGCTGGTGGATGTTGTGATGGTAATCCAGTGAAGTCAGATCTTGACAAAGAGAAAGCACAGGGCCAGGTGCTGCCATTGAGCAGTCAGTCGCCCCCATACTGTGAGAGACAAGCTTGTGGAGGAATGAAGCTGGTAGCCCACAGACTCTGTAGCACATGTTGCCTCTCTCACAGTGCAGCAGCTACCAGCTCCCCTTTTCTTTAACTCCCAACTCATACGGCACTTCTCATTTTCTGGCTTTCAGCGTAGAATCCGATCACAGACTCCTTCCTCCGACATCCTACAAAAGTGACTGGAAATGAATGTAGACCAGCTCTGGTCTCCGAGACCCACAGATACAGTGGTTCTCTTTTTTTGTAGGAATTCTTTACCCCTTGCCTCGGTAGCAGAGGCGGCAAATAAATAGTGGGTGTCTGGTCATGACCCCATAGCAGCCCCCGGGGCCCCTTAAAGCACAATATAATATGACATTTGCTTTTGATAAGGAACAGACTGGCTAGACGGTTTTGAGTGCCGTTACTCTGTTAAAACATCTGAGAGTGGTTGCTAATTCTGTTTAACTTTTGGAAAATAACTAAGTGGCACGGAAGAAAACTTTGCACCTTTTTTAAGGACGATTTTAACTTTGCTAAGAAGGGTAGAAATTCAAAAACGAAAGACAACTGCATGATCCCCACCCCCCATTACCAATTAGGGTTAAAATGCATTTTTCATGAATCAGTACAACTATATATGCATACATACATACATGCCATGGCATGTATTTAGAGAAAGACCATAGCAAAGAGACTAGATTATATTGTTAGCTTAGCTCACGGCACCTCAGGGCTAGTGTTTTCTTTGCCATCTTTATGGTGGATTAGAAAGGAATGCTTAGTGAGGAAGATTCCTCCTCTCCCTCTGGTGCTTTCAGGTTATTGTCTCTGTCTCCCCTCCTTTCACCCTGTTTGCCCCTTCAGGAATGCCTTTGACAATACCGTTAGCCTGGGCTCTTTGAAAATTAGATGTTTTGGAGTAACTTGTTTGATTTGCAATTAGTTGCTCTGCAATTTTGTAAAGCAACGTGGGGTTCCCACCACTCGTGGAGCCCCAGCAGGCAGATGGATCCATTGACTTGTCATTACCCAAGAAAGCTGATTTATTGCAGACTGAGTTGATTCAAATGGCATCATCTTTCAGGAGATGAGTTCTGTCGCAGCCTCTTAACATGACTTCTCTCTGGGTTGTGTTTGGAGACGGGGAGCTCTGGTTCCCAGGCCTTGTCAAGGAAGTGGTGCCTTCTGACCTCCCTGCTACGCACATCCTGTCTTATCTGAGAAGCTTAAGCAGCTTACTGAGTGAACCGAGGCCTTTATATTTCCAATTTTTGCCTCAGTTTGTTTCATCCCTGCCTTTTCTTACCTTATGATTAGATTGCTCATTGTTTCTATTCCTTTGTGATGTTTAAGCTCATCAGAAAGCACGGGGATGAAACATACATGATCTGTTGAGTGTATGTTTTGCTTTTCACAAAATTAATATGTTGCTTAACTACGAATTGGTTTCGGAACATCCTGTTGGAAACTATGTAATGTTCCCTCCCTATGGTGTCAACAGTCTGATCTTCTTGGTTATGTAGGGATAAGCCTTCCTTTGAACTCTGATCCACTGTTTTTTTTTTTCTTCTGCCTTTTTCTGAAAGACAATGACTTCTGTAGAGAAATTCAAACAGGTCTGATTGGAACTGCTGAGCTCTGCCAGCCCAATTTTTCCAGTCTTCCCCTCCCTTTAGGGATGGGTCCAACTCTATAAACGATTCAGGAAAGGGCATCCGCTGTTCAAATAAGCAGACATTCTTCAAACAACCTGACTTTACCAGGCAGCATTAAGCCAATGTATACACTTTCAAAATTGGAGGTTCTTTTCTATATTTTGGAGCTGAATACTGAACGCAAGAAAACCTTTGCCTCACGAGTGACACACACACACACACACACACACACGTCTATCACATCTCCAGTACTTCTTTGGGTGACAGCTCTTGAGATAGTAAACATTCTCTGGCTGGTTTCCTTAGCTTATCATAAAGAACCTTTACCAGTGCTCCATAAACAAACTTCCCTTCTTTCAAGACTGTAAGCATGTGAGAGGCTGCGCTGGCTTCAGTCAATCAGTGGCGCAGTGTCTGTCAACAGATTTAAGTGTGGAGTGTGGCTTATCAGATGTTCTTGTACCTCCTATTTATTCCTCTTTGAGTTAGGTTGAAAAAGTATCACCAAGAGGTCTAATATACCTGCACTGATATATATTTTTAGGGGAACTAGCATCATTTTATAAAGCTATTATGCTGGCATGGGGTCCTTCAAGTTTCAAAGCTTAGCAAAAATCTGTTTCGGTTTAGGTGGTTGGGTGGGGTTTTGTGGTCGCGAATGCTTTAAAGGACCTCGACTCTAGGATTCATGCTATGTGGTTATGGGCAAACACATTGCTATTTGAAAAATGCGTTGGTGGACTCTTCCAAATTGACATTGGCTACGCATTTTTAAAGACGGTGAAGTGGAGTGATGAAATTGTGAACATGTGTCTGGACCTTTTACACAGCACACAGCAACACGACGTTTCCCTTTTCTTTCAGAGACAGGTCTGTAGTTTCTCTTCAAACTGTCTGCCGCTTGCTTAGGGCTCGGATTCAAGTTCTTATGTATGTTGACTTGTCTACTGGGAACCAATCAGAGGGGAGAAGGTTCATCATCTATAGTTTTCAGGTTTTTTACTACGAAAATTGTTTACATGAACATGATTACAAGACTAAATTGTTCCAGCTGTTCCGCAAAGAGCTACCTGCATATGGACGTGAAACAGTCTTCTGAACAGTTCCAACTGTCCTTATGAAACCCTGCCTCTCATCACCCCCTTTTTTTTCCTCATTCGGGCCCTGTCTTACCATTGGTTACTGTTGCCAGGCTACGGCCGAGGCCTTTAAAGACTAGCTGTTTGGGTCACTGCACCCCCCTTGCACAGCCACGGCCCCAACACTTTTGTACAAAAGGTTTCTGACTACTTTAGCTCTTTTATTTGGGCCACAAAACATTCCCAACCCCCAATCTGGCTCTTTGCTGAAGAAGGGAGAGCCAAGCTGAGAGGAGCCGAGCCGAAGAGACCGCTGGAGGGAGGGGGCAACCATGGGCTCTTGTTGGCAGTGTGGTGTCAGTATGGACTCCTATAAAGGAGAGGAGCCGGTTCCTACTTGGTCGTGGAAAGAGCGGTGGGAAAGAAGCCCGTGTTGGGGAAAATGAGACGGGCTTTACCATTTCTCTCTGGCAATTGTAAGAGAATTTACAAAACATTCATCCGTACCACTCATGCTGTGGACAACTTGAAACATTGCTCCCAGTCCAAACACTGTTTTGTTTCCTCTCTTCCTCCTTTTTATACTTGTTGCCTTGTGGAGCATGACTGTGTGTGAAGCATGTAAGAGATTACAGCCTCTTTGTTCACAGGTGAGCCACCTTCTGACCTCTGGGAGAATAGCCACTATTGTGCGGAAGAGGATGAGCTCAGGTTACTCTGCGCAAGTGAACCAGAAAGCAGGAAAATTAGCTTTGCATTACATAAGTATAGGTGCTAGAGCTCACTCACATAAATCAAAGCATTTTGGATGGAGGGTAATTATGTTTGAATGCGAAAACGTGAAAAACAAACATTTTGAATGCCAATGTGTCACCATTTTTAAAAAGTCTTTCTTCTTCCATAATTTTCTCCGAGGGTCCATTCTTTTAAGCGTTCCTCAGGGGCTGAGCCTTGTAAGTTTCCCCTCTTTGTCTTTGAGTGTTGCATGGTTTTACTATGTTGCAGTGCAATTTTTTTCTTGTTGTTTTGTGTGTGTGTGTGTGTGTGTGTGTGCGCGCTAGTCTTAAAAATGTTGAAACTGTGGAACGGCTAATGCATGTTTCTGTGAAGAAAGAACACATTTCTAGAGTTTGCAGCTATGTGTTTTGGTTATTAATGCTCCGGTCCCATGGGCAAAAGCGCTGAGCTGTTTTGGCCTAAAGTTTGGCCAGAGATGTAAATACCAGACACCCAGAGGTACTCTGACAGATGTGGACAGATGGCAGGATTGCAGCTGGCAGCAGCAATCACACGTGTTGACACGGAGAGATTACCCATCCTGGCCTTCACCAGGCTGCACTCGGAGACCTCCATCACATCTGCTGTATCCGCTTCCTCAAACATCAGATGTTGGCAAGTCAAAAGTATGACTGAGGAGCGTGCTGAACAATAGCAGGCCTGCACCTGTTGCATGAATCTGCCACAAATAACTAGTCAAAAGCTTAAATCCTGGGCTGCTTTTTTCATTGGCCACGGAATCCGCAAGGCTTGATAAGCAGCTTTTTCATAGCGGCATGAACAGAAACGGGAGGGAAGTTGCATGTCCCCGACATTCTCTGCTCTGATAGCACTCGGATTTGTGTGTTATGGGAGTAGCACGTTGGCATTGAGTCAGGTCTAGACAAAAGAATGTGTGTTTTGACTACATTTGCAAGGGAGGACAAATAATTCATCAGATGTTACTATACTCATTCTTTTTGAGCTACACACGCCCATTCTTGCAATCATGACACAAATAAATACCAATGCAATCGATTCTCACCAAAGGACAGAGCATATTTTCCAACTCACCTGATATTTTTGACTTTATCAGTGTCCGAGTACTTCTGAGGGTGGACTGTTGAGTGTCTTTCTGTGCTCAAAGATCCATTAGGGTTATTTGAAATTAACTTCCTAGCTGTTTGATTTTATTCACATCCAACTATCTATGGTACACAAAGTATTCAGAAGGACCTCAGTCTTTGTTGTATCTTGCAGCTTTTTAAGCAACTTTCCTCTGCGGTACGTTCAAGGCTCTCTTTGTGCCACGTTTGTGTTTCATTTTTTTTTTTTTCTTTTTGTAAAACTCCAGATTCCAGACATAGTTAATTTGCCTCTAAATAAACCCAGCCAAGCCATGACAAATAGCCATGGGGACGAAGGGTGGGGGAGGAGGAGATCGGTTGGGTATCAGCCTCACTTGTTCGTCTGTGCGGTTGCTAGGGCGACAGCAATCGCGCGCTAGGAGTGAGCGCCATGTTTTCAGAACAAGGAACCAGGGATTACAGGAAATATGACATGACATTCCTTCTGGACCAGACCCCTCTCCTCTCCTAGAAGTCTTTCTTACTACCAATTGCATCTTATAAAAGGCAATTTCTCCTGCCTGGCAGAGCCACGCCACACTCTGTGGCCTGAGTGACATTATCATCACAATAAGACAGAGGACCTCTGACATCTGACCTCTCAGCGCGTGAGAGGAGCGAGTCGTGGAGGGGAAAGCCAAGCTGCTGTTCAGAGAGGATTTGCAGGAGAGGCGCTGTAGTGTCTGTGCAGACACTTTTTCTCAGCACGAGTACTTGAGCGTAGCGTCACATTAACAACCCAACAAATGATCAACCATGGAGTGTTTTTAATTCCTAAAGACATTTTAAAAATGCATCAAATCAGTTCCAATGCACACATTGCATATTTTGTGTAGCTGTGTGAATGTTGCAACAGTTTGTATTAAACGCTGTTGCTCTCCTGTTTAACTATTGACAATGTAAAGCCAAAAAAAACCCCCACTAAACTAAGATATAAGGGTTTTTTTCTATGACAGAATGACAGTTTCATAAAATATGTATATTTTGATCTGCTCAGCTTCTTCAGAGTAACTGCTGCTTAGGGGAGACAATAGCAGTTCAGTTTTTTACATATCAACCTATAGGATAATGCTTGTAATAGAGCGGCACAAGTTATCAAAATGCAATGGCCATTGCATCTATCAGAGCGTAATATAACAATCCCTTTTTATGTAATGTTTATATTTAAGGTTTTATGCATTACATCTAACTGCCCTTGATTAAGATTAACAGTAGATGTATTTTAGTGGCTGAAATGCTGAAGCACACAGAGTGGTAGGTAATTGTGTAATGTTAAAGAAAGGGGGGAAAAAAGCCATAAAAAAAACGGGTTGATTGTAATCGGGACTCTCGTTATTTTAAGCAATATTAATCCATTTACGTTTTATATTTCTTGATTTGTGTGCAGCCCTAGCTTTTAAGTAGAAGCAGTGAAAACGACATTGTTGATCTAAAGAGTTGCTTTCAAATAAAAGAACCCACGGGGGGCCAGAACCCAGCTGCCACTACCCAGCTACCGGCATCAAATAGCCTGTTTGAAGCAAGGGTCTGTCCCTGGCCGGCTCTAACGCTGCGTATAGAGTTACCTACGCCACAGACCTTATTAAGTCCCATGGGTTTTTATTTCTAAATTGACATAGGGTGCAGCTGCACACTATCAGGATGACGTGTAATTGTGATAGTACTGCTAAAAAATTGCGATAAAGGAATTGATTGCAATTAACCAATATTTTGTGATTCTTTTCTTTCTTTACTGTTATACGATGTGCTAACCATTCTGCATGAGCTTCTGTATCTTAGCCAACAGAAGTATATAAATCTCCAAAATTATTGATATGAAGAGCATGAATGCATTTTTGGTATCCTACCAAATATTGCACTGCAATAGCACTGCAAGCAGTCCTTTGCAATTGCACAGACTGATATTGTGATGATGATTGTGCTTCCTGTTTTTGGCATTGACGGTCTGAGCTACAGTGCTTGAGAATACAGTCAGTTGGAGCTGGATATGTTGTTTCACTCAGACATTGCAGCTGTTTTTATTCTTTCATCATCAGTAACTTTATTGTCAATTTTTTTTCCTTGTGACAGGATTTGTTGACATTTCTTAGGTTTCTAGGCTGCTGTTTCAGTGTGTTTGTGCTTTCTTTCTGTTGAGAAAATGTACAAAATATGATGCAGGGGGGAAAATGACACAGTGGAAAAATCCTGAATTATCTGGAACAAATTAAGGTCTCCATCCTAAAGAAACAGACTTATCCTAATGAACTTACTCATACCCATTGTAATGGTGTCCTTTCTTTTTAAATGTTTGATTTTGGTCTATGTGGTCATTGCTACAGTAATGTATGGCATGATGTGTCCTTATGTAGAAAATACAAAATCATTCCAGGGCTCCGTGTCATTGCTGAATGTGCAAAGCAAGGACCAAACCTTTCCACAGACTTACCAGGTCATCAGCATGTTGGAAATCAAGACAGAATTTGTTTCCATTTAATTTTACAGATGTCGTCCCGGATTCATTGGTCCTTACTGTCAGCACCTGGATCCCTGCCATCGATCGCCGTGCCAGAATGGGGCAGCTTGTAAAAGTGATGTGGTCAATGGTATCCCACAGTACAAATGTGTGTGCCAAAGAGGTTTCAGAGGTAAGAGGTTTCTTTCACGGAACAATCTGGTTTAAGAAATCTGCAGTTTTTAACCGAATGCACTCCCATGGCCCTCAGGTCAAGACTGCTCCCTCATCGATGCTTGTGCCACAAGTCCCTGTGCTAACGGAGCCCGCTGCGTCAACTGGAACAACCATTACAACTGTTCCTGCCCACCGGGCTACCAGGGGAAGAACTGCCGCAGTGACATTGACGAGTGTCGCAAACCTGGCGTTTGCCTCAATGGTGGCAACTGCATTAACACGCTTGGGTCCTTCCGCTGCCAGTGTCCCCCGGGGTACAGTGGTCGTACGTGTGAGGTGTCCACCCTACCCTGTGCCCCATCACAGTGCCTCAATGGAGGCACCTGTCGCCAGACCAGCGACCATTCCTATGAATGTGCTTGTCTACCAGGTACTGTCTGTTGCACAAACACACTCAGGCTATGTCTGTTTCTCATTGTTTTTCCGGGTTCTTTGCAGGGGGCTGGATGAAAATATTCTCTCTGTTCTGTAATGTAGCTAGTTAAAGCTGTGGCATGGTAATAATGGCTTCTGGTGGTAGTTGGGGCAGTGGGCGAGTCGAAAAAGGCAGCATGTCTGCTCTCCTCTCCACTGAAGTCTTCTCACAACAGAAGGAATTTACTTTATGAGCCCTCTGGTTTCCCACTGGGGACCTGACAGGAAATGTCTCCTGCCAGAGAGGAAGTCATTGAAACTGTGAGAGATTATAAAACAAGCAAACATCAACAGGAGGGCAGACCTCTGAAGCAGCCAGGAATTACTCCTGTAGCTGGCATTGTATGGGAAAAGTCAAATTTGGGTGTATACATTCACTCACCTTCTGAACTCTTTTATTACCCACATCGCCCCTTACCTTCTCGTGTGTGGGAAATGTAACTTGTGCTCAGGAGTAAAATTGCTTAGTACCTTTAGCACATGTCCTTTGATAACCTCTCAGCCGGACTGTCCGGCTGTGTCTGTTCATCCTAATTTGGTTTTCTGTGAATCTGTTTTAGGGTTCGAGGGACACAACTGTGAGAACAATGTGGACGACTGTCCTGGTCACAAGTGCATGAATGGGGGAATATGCGTTGATGGAGTCAATACCTACAACTGCCAGTGTCCACCAGAATGGACAGGTACACCCAGGGCAAATACTTTTAAATGTATTATTTATAACACAATGAGCGTATTTCAACTGATGTGTCACTTTTACCACCGCAGGACAATACTGTGCCGAGGATGTCAACGAGTGCCTCATGCAACCCAACGCATGCCATAATGGAGGCACTTGTTTCAACACTATTGGTGGTCATACCTGCGTCTGCGTCAATGGTTGGACTGGGGATGACTGCAGCGAGAACATCGATGACTGTGCTATAGCTGTTTGCTTCAACGGCGCCACGTGCCATGACCGTGTAGCATCCTTTTTCTGCGAGTGTCCAGTTGGGAAAACAGGTATGGCGTTTGGCTGAATGTTGTGCCTGTGTCTGTTGCAATAGTGTGAGCTGGATATGTCAATATGTTGTCCTTGTTTGCCGTTTGCACAGGTCTGCTTTGTCATCTGGATGACGCATGTGTGAGTAACCCTTGCAATGAGGGCGCAGTGTGCGACACCAACCCCCTTAATGGCCGTGCCATTTGCACCTGTCCCGCTGGTTTCGTGGGTGGTGCCTGCAACCAGGACATGGACGAATGTTCCATCGGTAAGGCTGCTGCTAAGTGTTTTTTTGTTTTTTTTGTTTTAAGATTTCTACCCGTGATCACAGCAAATCTGTTAAAGTCACCCATCCTTTGCCTTCTGATGACAGGCGCAAACCCGTGTGAGCATTTTGGAAAATGTGTAAACACAGAGGGCTCCTTCCAGTGTCAGTGCGGTCGGGGATATGCTGGCCCACGTTGTGAAATCGACATCAATGAATGCCTTTCCATGCCCTGTCAGAATGATGCCACCTGCTTGGACCGCATTGGAGAGTTCACTTGCATATGCATGCCAGGTATTTAGACATAGTAACCTTTCCCTTCATTAAGACGGTTAAATGACATATTTGTGGTATGGGAACAATTATTTACTGACAGCAGTATGTTTTGCTAACTTTTAAAACCTAACTCTAAAAAAATATGTTTTTCTAGATAAACATAAACCCTCTTAGAGATCAGACTAAAAAATATTTTTGATTGACGATTAGTGAACCATAAGGTTAGCGTTATGTCAGTATAGTGGAACGATGTCTTTAAACTTGACCTTATACATTATCTTTAGTTCTGCTCTGCAGACTTCAGCTGCAGGCTGTTATATAACACAGTTCTTCTGACATTAGGGGTTCAGTTGCTGCTCTGCTCTCTGTACCACACTGTACTCCCTATGGGAATTTAGTTTGTGTGAAGTTTTAATTTGGACCCCAAAAACACAAAATAACGCACACAGTCCTACATGTATGTCCTGGGGTCTCTGGTGCTATACAAATTAGAGCTGGGAGTTTGGTCTATAGGACTGGATGTGAGAGAGGGCAAACAGTTAGGGGGAGGAGTGTGCTGTGAATACTAATGAGAGGTAGAGTGGTGGGAATGGACTGGAACAATAGGGCCCCTCTGTGCTCCACTTTGCACCCCTCATAGACACGGTGAGGGAAAGAGGCTTTTTCCCAGAGCCCACCCCCCCACCCCCACCTTCATTTCCAGAGACAGGACCTTCCTCATCATCGTTCTCATCGTCGGCCTGGCAAAGCTCATGTGGAGCTTCTGATTATTTCTGATTCCACGCTAGCCTCTCCACAGGGGCAACACTCCCATTCACTTTCTGTTTCATCTCAAAGGAGTAGCCCTCCATAGCTAGCTGACGTAGAATGTATAACATGTATCTGGTGAAAGGGACACTGACCCAGGGAGGGGACATTTTTGTGGACGGCAGAGTGTGGCGATTCTAAGGCCGTGAAGTGGCACCATTGGACATGGTCTTGGGATTTTTACAAATTAGAGACTTGTATAAAATGTTGCGAAAAGGTTCCCCCTAGTTTCTTCCTCCAGGCTCAAATCAGGATGCAGTCCACACGTTCTCAAACTGACTTCATTTTACAACAGTGCTCAATTGGCAGCAGCAGTGGGAAAAGTGTGTAATCCAGTTTGAACATCTTTCTTCCAGGCTACATGGGGACTTTCTGTGAGATTGACATCGACGACTGTGAGAGCAACCCGTGTGTGAATGATGGCACCTGTCGGGACATGGTCAACGGCTTCACATGCACCTGCCAGCCAGGTGGGCTTCACTGGTTAAACTCCGATATGAGTTTCCTCTCTTTGGTTCACAGACAAGACGGAATATGCTGGTGAAGATTCTCAGTCATCCAGGTCATGGTCATTCCAAAAAAAGTAAAAAACAAAGCAACTGGACTTGTTTTCCGTAGTTGAAGACGTTTCGCTTCCTCTCCCGGAAGCTTTCTCAAGTCCAGTTGCCTTGTTTTTTACTTTTTTTGAAAATACAAGACGGAACCATTCTAATTCTGATTAAATAATAAAAAAAAAAACAATTTAGGTGTCGCAATGGACGACACACTACCTCTGCCTGCTGGTGTACACAGCCACCACTCATATAAAAAGGCTGGCCCTAAAGACTGCCGATCCTCCTGCCTAAACAAAGGCACTATTGTGACCCCTGCTTCCCTCCTCTGAGGAATGTGGAAGGGACAGCTCTCCCTCATCCTGCCCTGGAAGCAGTGCTGAGGGGGGGGGGACAGCAGTCCTGCTAATGAGATTCTTTTCCAGGTCCGCAATTTACATCTGGGACAGACGTCCCCCCCACCCCCACCCCCTTCACCCCCTATCTAGCTATTGAGATGGTGGAGCTAAAGCAAGGAGTAGAGGAGGAGGTGTGGGGGTCCCAAAAAGAAAAAACACCAAACAATCCCACCGTCTCCTCTAAACACCCCTTTAGTAGCCCAAGCACCAAAACACAGAAACCATTTTGACACTGTTAATCAACTGAACAGTGTGTTACTAATGCTCCAGTTCCCTTTTCAATGGGCTCTGTGCTCAAAGATTTTAAGCTTTTTCAGTTGTCTGAACTCTGAAACTCCCAACATTTTGTATCATTATGCTTTATTATTCTAAATTTTATGCACAATAATTTAAAGGTAGAGTGGACGATGTTTCCAGAAGTGTAGGTAAGAAACGCTCAGGCCCCTTTTTGAATAACCGCACATGCGCAAGACCATCCTAACTGCTCTTCTGCTCGTCTCGCGTGAAAGAATCTCCCAAATACTCTCTGGTCTTATTTCATTCTTCTGAGGCCTTCCTCTTCTTTTCATAAACTTGGAAGACGGTTCGCTTCTTAAGACCCTCAGCCATTTTCAAAGTATACGGTGAAAGCAGCGGAGCTACAATGAACGGCTGAAACCGAAGCTCTTTGGATGCATAAACATTACAAGTGCACATGCGCAGCCAGCAAGTGGAAACTAGCAAGGAGCGTGCACGCACACTGGCGTTACGTGAGCACATCACAATGATTGGCATGGGGGACAACCAACAGATAAGATAATCCCCCCCCCCCCAACCCCCAGAACTTAAAGCTGAAAAAGATTGTCCACCATACCTTTAATTGAAATGTTATTACAAGATGGCAGCAACGTTGATGTGAATGACTTATGTATATATATATATATATATATATATATATATATATATATATATATATATATATATATATATATATATATATTTTTTTTTTTTAGAACTATCCTAATTGTGGGAAATTCTTTTAAAACCTTATCGGTCCTTTGTGATGGTCAGATGTGTGGTGGCTGCAATGTCAAGATCACGAGTCCTTAACCAGTAAAGAAGAGCATTTAAACCTACCTTTGACAGACATGATCAACCGTGCTACAGGCTTCTACCAACTGCCCTCTGACCTAGGCATGGACCCTTTCACTGGACCGTCTGTCTGACCCTTCACCTTTTTGTTTGTATGTCCCAGGGTTTACTGGCACCATGTGTCAAATTGACATAGATGAGTGTGCTAGCACTCCCTGCCAGAATGGAGCAAAATGCTACGACCGGCCCAATGGGTTCGAGTGCCGCTGCGCCGAAGGTAAGGGATTTTATACCTACTTGTGGTCAGTGGATAGGCGTTAGCATTCCTCAACCCAGTATCTCCTCAGACAGATGAGCAGATGATCCTTAACCAGTTATTTGGTGTGTAATAAGCATTCATTGTGTGGGTGGTGAATTATTTCTTTGGGTGTCGTCTGCTGCCCAAGTGGCCCCTAATCCCTCCTTTTTCCCCTCATTGGCCGTCAGGATCACGGGGTCACAGAGAGCCAGCAGTTTGCAAGAAAAGAGACTTGGTCATCACCCCGACATCTGTTCATTCCTTAAAACCCCACACAACACCTTATGTTGCATTTTAACAGGAACCCCTTTACGTTTAGTCACATCCTTATTAAAATAAAACAGAACCATGCCACAGTACAGTGACATGTTCAGTTTGCCGTAAAATCTGGCTGACGGTGTCTTGATATTTAACGTGTTTGTTTCTACCTATGCCAACGGAGGAGCCTGCTTCATTGTTTCAGTGGCCAGCTGCTTGGTATTCTCTCTGTTTGTGGGCCCCCTCTGTTGAGTGAAGTGGCCCTGTTTGACATGGTGCTGCCTATTGTTCCCCGGACCACTGAGAACAAAGGCACGGGACTGGGAGGCCTTCTTTTTATTAGTTTGGCCAACTTAACATTTTACTACACACACAACACAAACCATCCGTTAGCTGGTGGGCAAGCAAACACAGGGGGAAATGGAAACCAGAGTGGTCAGAGTACAATGTTAAGGAAGGCTGTGGATGGACAATGGATGAACTGTCAAAATGAAGACACTGAGCAAGGGGAGAAAGCAAAAACAATGTCACTTGTTGTCATTCACAAAAACCTAATCTGTCTGTATATGTGCATTTTTTCCTTTTTAGGTTATGAAGGGAGACTCTGCGAGAGTAATATCAACAACTGTCAACCTGACCCATGCCACCATGGTACTTGCATAGATGGCATTGCTAGCTACACGTGTAATTGTGATCCCGGATACACGGGCTATCGCTGCGAGAACCAGCTGAATGAATGCCACAGCAATCCCTGTCAGAATGGGGGCAAGTGTGTGGACCGGGTCAATAAGTACATCTGTCAGTGCCAGCATGGGACTTCAGGTAGAACAGACAGCTCGATAAACATCAGATCTTATTCAACTAATTGTTAAATTGGTCACTGAACATTCTTTCGTTGTTAATACCTTAATTTATTTCATAGACTAATGTGAACCCCCCTTTCTGAACCCAGGTACAAACTGTGAGATAAACTTTGATGATTGTGCCAGCAACCCATGCGATTATGGGATCTGCAAAGATGGCGTTAACCGCTATGACTGTGTTTGCAAACCTGGCTTTACAGGTAAGTCTCTGGAAATAAAACCACAAATATCATGTAACTAAAAAACCTAATCTGTTCAAACTGGAAAGGCTGACACATGTGTCTAATGTCTCTCAATCCAGGTCCTAAATGTAATGTGGAAATAGATGAGTGTGCATCTAGCCCCTGTAGAAATGGCGGCACGTGTGTTGATGAAGAAAATGGATTTCACTGCCAGTGTCCTGAAGGCTTTAAGCCCCCTTACTGTTACTCCCAGGTGGATGAGTGTGGCAGCAGCCCATGTGTCCATGGCTCCTGCAGAGAGGACATAAATGGGTATGAATGGTTTTATCTTTAGAAAACATTGTGGCTAATCCTACTTACAGTGTTGTACAATAGGAGCCTATACAGCAAACCAGCTTTGGACCATTTGGGGTATGTTTAGGTGATCTGAATGGGCTAGATATGAAAACGCTTATTGAGTTAGTAAGTAAACCCATGTTTTCCAAAACATGAACAAGAGGCATTCATAAAAAAAGGATGAGATTGCCAATCGTAGTCCTCGAGTGACGCATTTGTAACCAAAAGTTGCAACTATTACAATATAGTTGTGTTAATATTTAAAGCACCATAAACTCAACAAAGATTGTAGAAATGCTAAACAAAAGGCTTTCAGGAAAAAAAATTCTATTTAAATTCAATCCTTTAAAAAAATGCTTTGGAGCAGTTTGTGCGTCTTATCAAAAAGACGCACAAACTGGGTATCTCAACCTGTAATCCTCCTTTATAACAAACTTGTATCATTGCTGATTGTACTTCTGTGTTTCCAGATACCGCTGTGACTGTGAGCCTGGCTGGGTTGGAAAGAACTGTGACCTGAACAGGAACGACTGCTTACAAAGTCCTTGTCAGAATGCTGGAACATGCATCGATCAGCTCAACGGTTTTACCTGCAAATGTCGCCAAGGGTTCAAAGGTAAGAGCTGAGCGACTTAGCCGAAAAAAACGATCCAGTGACAGTTGTCTGGCTCCCCCTAGTGGTAAAGAAAAAGACGCAGCTACATCTAGCCTGTTGTAGATTGTTGGTATTAATTTTGGATTTGTTTACAGGTAACCTCTGCCAGCTGAACATCAATGAATGTGCTTCCAGCCCCTGTCTGAATAAGGGGACTTGCGTGGATGGTGTGGCAAGTTTCACATGTCTGTGTGAGCTTCCCTATAGTGGACCTACTTGTGCTGAGGTCCTCACGCCTTGCTTCCCTAACCCCTGTGCCAATCATGCCGTCTGCACTCACACCCCAGACTACCTGGGTTACCAGTGTAACTGCCAGCCAGGGTGGCAAGGTTAGAAAACTCCATTCATTCGCATTACTTCAAATAATTCATCGAAAGACAATCAGTTTTTAGGCTTACAAATAAAACATTGATCTTTTGCAACCTGCAGGTCAGTTGTGCAACATAGACGTGAACGAATGCATGTCGAACCCCTGCAAAAACCGTGGGACCTGCACGAACACGCTTGGAGGTTTTGTGTGCTCCTGTAGAGCAGGATTTACTGGGCTGACGTGTGAAACGGATATCAATGACTGTATTCCCAGTAAGTGGCCTCATAAAAAAAAAAGGCTCAGCACAAATAGTATATCTGTCAGTAACTGTTTGTCAGAATATTGCTGCATTTACTGCATCCGACCAACGTCATTTTCTCCCCTTGTCCTTTCAGACCCCTGCTTAAGTGGAGGCTCCTGTACAGACGGCGTGAACTCCTTCTACTGCAGCTGCTTGCCAGGCTTCACGGGCCCCCGATGTGCCCAAGAGATCAATGAATGTCAAAGCTCCCCCTGTAAAAATGGAGGCACCTGTACAGACTATGTTAACTCTTACACATGCACCTGCCCACCCGGCTTCACGGGTATCCACTGTGAAACCAACATCCCAGATTGCACTGAAAGGTAAGTGTGTGCTTAAGATAAACCTGCACTGAATTCTCTAATAGAAACTATAAATTAAACTCTCTTTTTTTTTCCCCACATCTCTACAGCTCTTGCTTCAATGGAGGGACCTGCACAGACAAAATCAATGGCTATACCTGCAATTGTCGCTCCGGCTTCACTGGCTCCCACTGCCAGTATGAAGTTAACGAGTGCGACTCCCAGCCCTGTCTAAATGGAGGCATCTGTCAGGATGCCCTGGAGTCCTTCCGCTGCTCCTGCCCTAAGGGCTTTAAAGGCAACAGGTGCCAGGTACAAGCAGTTGAACACAGTTGAAATGTCTTAGGAGCTTGAGTCATATATTCTCTAGGCTCAAAATGTCTGATTGTTCTTGCTCTTGATTTTTGCTTCTTGGCTTAACAGACGCCAGTAGACTTGTGCCGACACTCGTCTATGTGCCAGAACGGAGGACGCTGTCGCCAAAACGACGCTTCCTTCATCTGCGACTGTCCCAGTGGTTGGTCTGGACTTCACTGTGACATCCCGAAGGTCTCATGCGAAACAGCGGCTCGCCAGCGGGGTATTTTCACTTTTCTGTGCTCTCGATCTCCGAGTCTGTGCTCTAACTTAGCGAGTCAACTAAGATTCGTACCTATTTCTTTCTGTTTAGGATTTCAAACCGACGAGCTATGCCACCACGGCGGTCACTGTGTCAACACCGGCAATACCCACTTTTGTAAATGCCCTGCTGATTATACGGGGAGCTATTGCGAAATTCAAGTGGACCAATGTGAAGACAAACCTTGTCACAATGGTGCCACCTGCAGGTCATATGTTGGCGGGTACCAGTGTGATGTAAGTCATATCCATCTTTTCTGCAGCTATTAAATTCAGTGTCAAAAAAATTCAGTAAGATCATTTTCACATGGTTTTGCAATTTGCTTGTTTTCCTTTTTACACGCATGTATAAAGATTATTCACTTGTCGTGTCATTACAGTGCATGCCGGGCTATACTGGACAGAACTGCCAGATAGAAATCAATGAGTGCCAGTCCCATCCGTGCCAGAATGGAGGCACTTGTATTGATCTAGTAGGGCATTATATCTGCTCCTGTCCCCCCGGCACACTGGGTATGCAAGCACAAGTGCAACAGACGCAATGCTTATCACTACACATTTTACTCAATGCTGAGCAGATAAGGCCTGCTGTATGTTAATCAGTGTGTGGGGATCTGTTGTGAAGGTGTTCTCTGCGAGATCAACGAGGACGACTGTGCTCCCCCGCTGCGGCTCCGCGGCGCTCCCCCGAAGTGTCTCAACAACGGAACCTGCGTAGACAGAGTTGGTGGCTACCGCTGCAACTGTCCGCCTGGTTTCACGGGAGACAGATGCGAGGGAGACATCAATGAGTGTCTCTCTAACCCCTGCAGTCCCGCCAACAGTCTGGACTGCATCCAGCTGCCCAATGATTACCTGTGCGTCTGCAAGCCCGGGTTCACAGGTGAGGCATCCCGCTCAGTGGCCTGTCGCCGTGCGTGCGTACGCCGTTTGTGTAAGGGGAAACTTTAACCGCTGACGAATTGCTTTTAGGTCGGAAGTGTCAGAACAGGTTCAGCGTATGTGAATCGCAGCCTTGCCATAACGGAGGTGCCTGTTCTGTAACCAGCAGCTCTCCCCTGGGATACACCTGCACATGTCAGCTTGTAAGTGTGGGATTCCTTTGCGCGTTCATGCATCTAATCTCATATTGCAGTTCGCAAGTGACGGGCCGGGAGTTAAAAGGTTGTTGTCATGAACTGCTCAAACACGTGTTTTCTCTCCAGGGTTATACTGGTCCTAACTGTGAAAGGAGCATGTCCTGTCGGGAGCTGTCCTGCTACAACGGAGGAAGCTGTGCCCTCACTAAGAGGGGCGCGCGCTGCGCATGCTTGCCAGGCTTCGGCGGGCCCCAGTGTCAGCATCGCAGCAACGACGGCTGTTCCTCCATGCCGTGCCGCAACGGGGGCCTGTGCACCGAAGAGACCAGTTTCCCTTTTTTCCATTGCCAGTGTCCAAGCGGGTTTACGGGGATACGTTGCGACCAAAGCACCATGTATGAGCTTCCTCCCCCCTGCCCCAGGGCAGACTGTCCAGGCAAAGCCAACGATGGTGTCTGTGACAAGGAATGTAACTCACTTGCTTGTCGCTGGGATGGCGGCGACTGCTCCCTGGCGATGAATCCCTGGGCCCGCTGCACAGACCCCCGCTGCTGGCGCGCCTTTAACAACAGCCAGTGTGACGAATTCTGTAACAATGCCGACTGTCTGTACGACAACTTTGACTGCAGGGGCAAAGAGAAAGCTTGCAAGTGAGTTGGACTTGATTGGCGAGGTTGATTCCTTTCACCAACGCCAAGCAAAGAACGCCGAAGCTGATGCTTGTGCTTGTGTTCTCTCCAGTCCAGTGTACGCAAACTACTGCGACGACCATTATGCTGACGGTCGGTGCGACCAGGGCTGCAACACAGAAGAGTGTGGCTGGGATGGCTTAGATTGTGCACAGAAGGTTCCAGAGGAGCTTGCCGACGGCGTTTTGGTTTTGGTAGTCCTCCTGCCTCCGGAGAAGCTCCTCTACACCGGCAAAGCTTTCCTGCAGAAACTGAGCGCCATCCTGCACACCGCAGTCCGCTTCAGGTTGGACGAGAATGGAAAAGAGATGATCCGTCCCTACATGCGTCGAGATGCACGCCTCAAGCGAGAGCTCGAACATCAAAATGAAGTCGTTGGGTTAGTCGGACGCATTGTTAACCAACAAAACAGAAAGCTAAATCGTTACCTGGAGATTGTTCTGTACACAAAACACCTTCTATGTCTTTCTGTAGGTCCATAGTCTATCTGGAGATAGACAACCGTCTGTGTTCTCAGGATTTGGAGGAGTGCTTCCCTACAGCTGACAGTGCAGCAGAGTATCTGGGAGCCCTATCTGCAACAGATATGCTGAACTTCCCTTATCCCCTTCGTGAAGTCAGAGGTGAGTAGAAATCCGGCGTTTGCACAAGAACCAGGGCCTACTACAATGAGGCATATCATTTTTATTTTTTTTCTCTGTGCCGCCACTACAGCCGAAACGATCCCTATCGAAGGTACGGGGACACGTTTGGAATATTTGATGCTGGCAGGGATCGGCTCTTTTTTTGTGTTGGTCATCCTTGTGATCGGCATGCTGATAACTCGTCGAAAGCGTGAACACAGCACCCTCTGGTTCCCCGAAGGCTTCTTTCTCAAGAAGGAACCCAGCAGCAACAAAAACCGCCGGGAACCTGTGGGTCAGGACGCTCTCGGAATGAAGTAAGTTATCTGTGAACAGGACATAGACCGCTCTGGAGTTAGCGGTTAACGCGTATCGATTTGCAGTTGCCGTAGGATTTCAGTGCTCATCGTTTGACTTATCGTTTGCTGTACCATCTCGATCTGTAATCAGACACATGCCAAAAGCCGCTGAGGAGTCTCTCCTCAGAGATCACAGCGATCCGTGGATGGACTCGGATTGCCCTGAAGCCAAACGACTCAAGGTTTGTCACACGCATTCTTTACATCAAATATTCTGCATGATTTTCAAAGGGGACGCAAGCACCGGTGTGTATATTACCAAATCTCTCTGTGGATTCAGGTTGAGGAGCCAAGCATGCTCTCAGATAGTGAGGACGCGGTGGACTGCAGACAGTGGACACAGCACCATCTCGCAGCTGCAGACATTCGCGTTCCACCCACAATGGCCCTCACACCCCCTCAGGGAGAATTTGAGAGTGACTGCATGGACGTTAACGTCCGAGGCCCAGGTTGGTAGAGAAGTCAAATATTAGGGTACAATCTGGATTTTGCGAATAGATTTGTACACTTTCTCCTCAAATCATTATGGCGGTCAGTTGAATTGACACTAACTTTTGTTGTTGTTGTTGTTGTTGACTTGATCACATCCCAGATGGATTTACACCTCTGATGCTGGCATCGTTCTGCGGAGGCGGGCTGGAACCTGAGGTGACGGAGGAGGAGGAGAACGAGGAGTGCTCGGCCAACATCATCTCGGACCTGATCTACCAGGGCGCGTCGCTCGCTGCTCAAACAGACCGCACCGGCGAGACGGCGCTCCACTTGGCCGCTCGCTACGCCCGCGCCGATGCAGCTAAGCGCCTGCTGGACGCCGGGGCGGACGCCAATGCTCAAGACAACACGGGACGCACGCCGCTACATGCTGCTGTGGCTGCAGACGCACAGGGTGTCTTCCAGGTAACCAGTTGCTCGTTTGTGACGTTAGCGGTAGGAACAACTTTTTTAGCGCATTCCAAAAATGTATGGTATAATTATAAATTATTTTTTTACACTCATCTAGATCCTGATCCGAAACCGAGCCACTGATCTAGACTCCCGCATGTACGATGGCTCTACTGCGCTGATCCTGGCTGCACGCCTGGCCGTGGAGGGCATGGTTGAGGAGCTTATCACTTGTCACGCTGATGTTAATGCAGTGGATGAACTGGGTAAGTCTCATATCTCCAAATCCTTTTCTTTAAATTCATATTAATACTTCAAACCAAATCATTTTTCCCAATTGGCCGTGTCCCTCTTAGGTAAATCCGCTCTGCACTGGGCCGCGGCTGTAAACAACGTAGACGCAACCATCGCGCTGCTGAAAAACGGAGCCAACAAAGACATGCAAGATCTCAAGGTAGTTTTGACAGCAACCTGGATCCCACGCGTGTCGCGCACGTTTGCCTTCGGCCGCATGTTCACGTTGCGACGCTTTCTGTTTCCACAGGAGGAGACCCCTCTGTTCCTCGCAGCCCGTGAAGGCAGCTGCGAGGCTGTGAAGGTGCTGCTCGCCCACTTCGCCAACAGGGAGATCACAGACCACATGGACAGATTGCCGAGAGACATTGCCCTGGAGCGCATGCACCACGACATCGTCCAGCTTCTTGACGAATACAACACAGTGAGGAGTCCCCAGAGCCACGGAGCAGCCGGACACCAGCTAACAGGGGGCCACACTCTCTCGCCCCTCATGTGCCCGCCCAGCGCCTTCCTCCCCAGTCTGAAGAACACCCCGCAGGGCAAGAAGAACCGCCGGCCCGGGGCCAAAGGTTCCAGCCTGGGAGGCCAGCATGCTGCGAGTCTGAAGGAGTCGGTAAAGGCTCGCAATAAGAAGCTGACTCTGGACATGCAGAGTGCCTTATTGGATAGCTCAGTCACTCTGTCCCCAGTGGACTCCCTGGACTCACCCCACGGGGGAGCTAGCAACGCCGGCTACATGACCAATCCGACGTCACCCGTGGCCATGCAGTCTCCGGGCCTTTTCCATTCCTCTATGTCTGTCCCAAACACCCCGATGGTACGCAGCAGCATGTTGGAAGGAGGGGGCCCATTTGCCGTCTCTCTCGCCCAAATTAATGACATTGGAGCCGGAGGAATGTCCATGCAAGGCCGCGTGTCCATGGCTTCAGATGTCAGCCACGGCTACGTGCTGAGCTCTGGTCAGCTGGGGGTCAACATGGGCATGGTCAGTCCTGTCAGCGTGCCATTTGATTGGCACAGCCACATGCCTCCGTCCTCTCAGTGTGGTCAGCAGGTTGTGAACATCGTGCAGAGTAGCCAAGCGGGCATGCACGTCCAGAGCCCAGCCATGCAGCAGCAGAACATGCTGATGCACCAACAGCAGCTCTACCGCAGTCCAATGCTGCAGCCCACACCTGTCGCCTCCACACCCACCATCAGCCCAGTCAAGCTGCCTTCCATCGCGGAGCAACAGCAGCTCATCAATCACAACATCACCAACCAGCCAAGCATGGCTCCCATGGGCACTTCCACTCCACCAACGCCACAGACCTCACAGCCGCCACCAGCCTTCTTCCAGCAGCAGCAGCTGCCTCAGCAGTCCTCTCAGCCTCCTGCTCAGGCCACCCAGGGAGCAGCGCCAGCAGCCCAGCCAGCTCAGGCCCTTTCCTCCCAGCCAAGCGGCAGCGCCGCAGGAAACGAGGATTATCCGACCCCTCCTTCCCAGCACAGTTATGCATCCACGTTAGACGCCACACCCAAGCATTTTCACAATTTGCCCAGCGAGCACCCCTACCTGACCCCCTCTCCAGAGTCTCCAGAGCACTGGTCCAGTCCCTCTCCCCACTGCGTGTCTGATTGGTCAGATTCTACGCCCAGCCCCGCCGTCGCTGTCCCCAACCAGACCCAAATCACTCAAATCCCAGAGGCCAACGGCAAGATGCAGGTGTTTGCATGAAGATGGTTTGGACTCGACCTGGAAAGGACCTGGGTTAGAAAGAGTTCTTAGACTGGCTCCTGGGTCTGTCTGTGTTTTATCTGTCAGCTTGTTTCCAAGATTTTCTTTGGATCTGGGCTGGCCATGTGTATAAGAGGACCGTCTGCTAGTGAATACGGCAGAGGAAAAACAAATAAGTAAAGGGAAATGTGTGTTGTCTGAAAAAAACTGCAGACAATTTAATGAAGTAATTCTGTCACAGATGGACTATTTTTTATTATTAAAAAAAAAAAAAGTATATGAAGAAAACCAAGTCTTTAATTTCAAAGACTTGGGGAAAACTCCCCAGAAAACTAACAAAACATTTAAAAAGTAGAGCAGAGAAAAAAAGTGAAATGTTGAAGGGAATTTGTTTATTTTTATTTATTGTTTTTATCTATCTGAAATGCTCTTTAGTTTTATTTCTGTTCTAGCCTCTCATGCAAGCTGCCATCACAACGTTACGAACCGGTTCCAGCAACTACATTTCATAAATTGTTCTGCAGTAGTCATGTTTGACTGATGGCAAATAATTACTTTTCTATATGAGTGTTATGAACAAGAATGTAGATAAGTGTCTTTGAAGCACTTCAACTGACCAGCCTCAAAGGGCAAGTCTTCGTCAAATACATCATTTGACATTATTGGATATTTATAATATAAGGGGCATTTAATCGCTGTGAATTTTAAATGTAATCTTTTTAAAAAAAATCTGAGAAAATATTAAGTGTGATGCATCTATTTTATATAACTATTCATTGACGCTAGAGTATTTGCTGACAGTTTTACTGCCGAATCTATTACCTTTTTAGTTTTTAAGCATTCGCTTTATTTATGTTTCACGGAAAACCTTTTGGCCTTTAAAAATCAGCGTTCTACTGCCCTCACATTATATTTTTTTATTGTTTTAATGCTCTGTATGTTTGTGGGAAAGCATAAACACATTCTTCTTTGTTAAACATCACTCCAGATGTATTAAGCTATGCTTATATCCGCTGCTATTTTATATCACTCTTCCCTGCAGACATTCCTTTGCTGTTCCTGTCGTGTTGTGTTTGGATTGGCCGCCTTCGGGTGACTCTAAAAGATGACCGAACCGGACAAAGTACCTTTTTTGAAAATGTTGACCCCCCCGTCACCTAAAATGGACTAAACGGACTGCTGCAGCTGAGATCAAGTTGGGAATGGTGGTCAGTGGGAGGGTGGGGCTGCTGGACTGTGACTGCTGATGCCCTGTCACTCCTCAGGGAGGTGTTTTATGGCATGCAGAGGGATGGTTCCCTCGCATCTACAGTAGATAACACGTCCAGGGCCCAGTGAGTTTTGCGTGGTAGTGAAATAAGAATGAGGAGGGTTAGGGAAAAAAACACTACTATGTAGTGTTCTTGTTGTGTAATTCTAAGATGAAACTCCGAGTCATTTGGCTAACACTTCTGCCTGAAAAGGTATTTTGGTTTTATGTAACCAGGGCACGTAAAAGAGGGGGTTCACCTCTCTGTAACGTTATGTGCACATTTCAGACGTCTTTCATCTTAACATTTTAGGACAAAGTTTTGCATTTTCATTTCGGCCTTATGAGCAGAGATGAATTAGCCCGCCACGTCGACCTATTACTTTTACAGTGACACTGCCTTAGTTGAGTTATCAGCTGAGTTTATCTTTGTTTTTCCTATTTGATCTTGTTCATTATAGAACCAGGTACTGTTCTGTCAGACCTGGGAAAGTGTTGTTATACACAGCCCAGTTTGCATCTTATTTGCCGGCGAGAAAAGCTTGGTTTGTCTGTTTGTTTGTCTGTTCTAATTTTGTCATAACTGGTCTTAAAATTTCTCTGCCAGGTCGCACTAAGTGTTTTGTACATTCACCATTTCAGTTACAGAACTTCAGTTACAGGCTGTAAATATGTTTGTTTTGGGTAGATCGTTGCTTAAGAAGTCTCATTTTCCTAAAGTGATTTGTTATGTACTAAAAAGAAATAAAGTGTATTTCATTTAGCGATATTTGAAGCTGAAACTGTAATGAATATTTTTTTAGCAATCTTGTTACAACAGCACATGTTTATATATCCTAATATTTCTATAATTGTTCAAAAGTAGTTTAAAGTCCTTGTCAACATTTCTCAGCGGCTTTTCTTTTTTTTTCCTCGATCAAACCTGTTTAATACGTTTATAATAAAAACTATAGGAAACAACATTTCAGTATACTATTGTTAATGTTCTTTTTTTGTTGTTGTTGTTTTTTTTAGCAATAAAAAGCTCCAGGGAGAACATTAAAACAATATATACCGTTTATATCATACTAAAGCATAAAGTGCTTGTTCTGAATAGGGACACCTTGAGTTCTCTCGTTTAATTACAAAAGTTATTATTGATGGTGATCTTGAAAAGAGCAACCTTTTTATTATTTCTGAGTGCACTTCCAGCTATTTTCTAATTCTTTTTTGAATCAGAAGCTGATCAGGTTTGCCCAAGTTGAGTCAAGTAGCAGAAACGGCCAAAACCTGAGATTCTGCTGCCGAAACATAATAGCTATTTATCATGACTTCAAGATGCATGTATAGTTTCTTCTGGGCAAAGTCTAAACTGAAAGAGCTTGTGAATGGAAAAGCTGTTTTTTTTTCTTAAATAGAGTCTAAAGGTGGGTTCAACAGCATGTATCAGTACTGTTATTGGTGTAATCCTCAGATGTAACAATATCTTTAGAATAAGTAAGAGAAATCAACCTCTTTAAGCAGCAGATACCTTCAGATAAGCTGCTGTAAGAAGATCAATAATGGCACAGACTTTTGTCCGGTTCAAAGCTATGGCTCAATCTCTTCTCTTTAACATGTAAGACGGGTTTAACAGATTAAAGAGTTTCCTCATTTATAAGACCAAAATATATTTTAATAATTTGTATGTAAATAACTTACAAAGCAGCGTTGTGATCGACAGTCACCAGTCAATAACCCCCACCAACCGTGGACAGAAAAGTGGGTACATTTGGTGGATGGATGGCTAACTTGCATATGGATAACGCACAAAATACGGAAACCTTGCAACACAAACTGTTGTTACATGTGTAAAACTGGCTGCATGGGTACAATATAAAAAAAAAAAAAACATTCTTTCAACACGAGCGGAACAAATGGGTTTTTAAGAACAGACGAGGAAATACTTTGAGAGTGGTTGCAGTAATGTGTATTGATCTCTATTTTAATGTAAAATAACATCTGGTTTTGGGTCACAGCACATAATTTATTTCCCTGGGAATCTGTCAAAATAACATAATTATACTTCCCCACTTTAGAGTGTTATTACCAACATTTTTTTCAGTAAAGGGCTCTCTAACTTTATATTTTTATTTTGCCAAAAGTATAATTTAAGATATACATATTTCTAAGACATTTAAAAAGTTGGTCCTTCGCTTAAAAAACTTATGTTGTATTCTATAATTGTTAGATGCCCTCTGCCTGGTACCACTTTTATTTAAAAGTCCAAGAGGGTTCCACACACCTTAGAAACAGGGTATCATAGAGTTCAAAATATTTTTTTAATGGTTACATGTAAAATGTAAAAAAAAAAAAAACTATTATTTTAAAATTACTTTCATAATCATAAATTATAAATTGATAACAGATGTTTTGTAGTACAAAACAAAATGTCAAAATTAATTGTGATTAAAGCAGTTTATACTTAAAATACTCAAATAAAATTGCAATTCAATTATAATTATTTAGACTTGAATACACTTTAAGACATTGATTAGAAGTCAACATTTATGTCTATATAAATAATCAATGCTAGTTAATTTATAATGTATCAATGCAATAACATACAATTGGTGACATTGAAATCAGTATTTTGTCAAAAGCATCTAATAAACAGTTCTGTTTTTAAAAGTAAAGAATGTTTTACAATGATTTCTTGCATCAGGCTTAAAAGGACCACAAATATCCAGTCCATATCTTCAGGAAATGAATAAATCATATTCTAAGGAGTAAAAGAACTACTGGAAAATTTATATTTTCACAGCTAATCAATTACGTTTCGCCTCTACTTTCATTAAGTGATTATTTGTTCCCTCCCCGCCTGTGCAGCATGCGCAGAACCCCCAATGTAGCTTTGAAAACCCGGTCGTGTTTAAAGATCATCTTATAGAAAGCTTCGAGAGGAAGTCTGCCGGTGGGATCTGCATGCTTCAGCGCAGTCATGGGCATGTACAGTCTGTTGGTCTGGTGGCGCAGAGGAGGCTCCTTGGCTGTAATCACTTTATGTGTTTGCTAAGTGGGAGAAGAAAACAACTTCACATATGAAGGACTCTTCTTATGCATTTAAACTGAAAAAGAAACCTGTGGTCTTTAAATTTAACATTTAAGGAGAACATTTTCACGACTTGCCTCGGCCACTTCCTCGGGGGTCTGGCCTAACGTTGTGAAGACCATTTTGGAGTATGGCAGATAAATGTCCCGAAAGATCCTGGCAGTCTCCTCGTCTGTCTCAGACAGATCTATGTTCTCCGCATCCTCGTACACTTTCCTTTCAAACTCTGTGATCACAGGACCCGGTTCCACCAGTGTAGTCCTGGTGGGAGAAGAAAAAGACGTAAGTCTACAACCGGTGCGTTTGTTGCGCTGTATATTCTTACCAATGTAGACTTTTTTTTTTTTTGATAACTCGGGTTTTACTTGTGGGCTTGGCTGCATTTTTAAAAGATGCTGTATTGTTGAAGACATGTAATCACTTGATGTGAAATTTCATTGCTTGCACTGCCAGACTCTCACAAAATCCTTCCACAGCGAACTTGGACGCCGAGTAGACATCATTGAACAGAAGCCCTTTGTGGAAACGTTTGGAGAGTTGATACCAACATCAGAAGTGTTGTTGTTTTTTTTTTTTTTTTTTCAATTATTAGCTTTGTCTGAAATTCAGTTCAGTCAAATAACACACACCTTGTAGTCCCATGACACTGCTCATCACCACAATGTGGCCGCTCTGCCTTTGCTTCATGTCGGGCAGCACCTCTTTCACCAACCGCACCAGGCCAAAAAGGTTCACGTCAAAGAGCTCCTTTATCGCAGTGATACTTTGGCACTCCAAAGGCCCAATCATGCCAATGCCGGCATTGCTCACTGCAACGAGAGACAAAAAAAAAAAAAAAATCCCCTCTTTCAACAATCTCTGCCTTTGAAGTAAAATTCACTTTGAACATTCCTGTGCGAGGGAGACCGACCCAGGACATCCACTTGCCGGTCGGGGAGGCTGTTGATGCACGCTTTGATGGATTCTTTACAGCAGACGTCCAGCTTCTGGATCGCCAGGGTTTTATTTAATGCATCACCTGCAGCTTTTTCCAAAGGGCCACGTTTCTCAAGATCCCTCATCGTGGCTACTACTGGCTCAGACAAACACAAACACGCAGGATGTCACTCATTTTAGATACTCCTGTTATCTACAGGACATGTTTTTAGGTGCAGCAAGGAACATCAACAGCTGACCTTTAAACCGTTTGGCCTCATCCTTGGCCAAGCGTACTGCCACAGCCAAGCCGATGCCAGAGGAGCAACCGGTTACCAGTACTTTCCTGGTCCCCATGGGGTTGATGTTGGACCTCAAACCTAATACAGGCTCCTAAAAACTGATAAATGAAAATATAACAAAAACAGCTCAAACACATGTTCTGCTCTGTTATGGCTATGTTGTGTTTTAAAGTGTTAAGCCAGACCTTTGCAATAATAATGTAAAGCACTTTGGACTTAATCCAGTTAAATAACTGTTGAACATTTCTTTCTATTTTTGATTTTAAAGACTCCTAATGAAAGCTTTTATCAATCCTATCAATACATTTCTCCAAGAAAGGATTCACAAACTGTTTCAAATCTTCTTCCACTGAAGAATGGTCCAGTTCAAATTTGATCTAAGCATTCTGGGTTATAATGACCTGAGATTTTTATGAATCTAGTGTCGATTTCACTGATAACACAACTGATTGTGTTATAGAGGTCTATTACCTTTACATGGTCAACCATAGCATGTGCACACCATGCTTACTTCATTCTGTGTTGGTTTTAAGCTGAATCTAGAAAAGGACATTCTAGAATTTAGAGAGGTACAATATTCAAGAGCTGGCACTCAGCGATCCATGCATAATCTGCAGTGGCACCAAGGTCACAGCAGTATGATCTGCGAAGCCTTTAAACAAGAGACATACTGCTGATTTGTTTGTCTGGTACACTGTAGCTGCCTACCTTCGGGACCGGCTGTCTGAAGAGGGAAACACTTCGTCAACAGTGCATCGATGAACTGCAGCAAACTCACTGAACAAACACAAGGGAGTCCCAAACAACGGGGCAGGCGCTACTGAGGCTTAGGGATTACTAAAACGGGTCATGTCGAGTCACTGTGGGAGTTGTAGTTTTTAGGTGACAACAAATAAGCAAACTGTAGAAACACAAATTTTACAGTTGATGTATTTTTTTATTGTTTTATTTTTGCTGATAGGTGTTTTCTGCTCTAAATGCCACACGTTGTCTCTTAGCATTTTTTTCTATTCTTCAACACTTCATGACATCTAAATATAAAAATCTACCTTTACATCGGACATGCATTTTTTATTACTAATATTTAGGTGTCCAAAACAAGTCAGAATATTTACAATAATTCTAAATTCCTAAAAGTTTTTTTTTTTTTTTTTTTTTTTTTTTATGAAATTAAAAAAATAAAAACAGCGCCCCCGACTCAAAATATTTTAGTCAGTGCTGCGGTTTTTGCTTTGGCCACTGGAGGGCAGACTCATCGTACCATTATTCAGTTCAACAATCGCCATGAGCAAAATGATGGTTCTTAGAACCACAGACAGCTAGCTCAGTGCATCATATACGTAGACGCGTCATAGGGCGCAGGTTCGGACGTCAACGTCACCGCCATATTGTATGTGGCAGAAAAAAGTTAAGTTCTGTTGTAGTGAACGTGGATCAGAGAGGATGCCTTATTCCTGTGCTGCATGGAAATGTATTCAGGCTGATTTCACTACTTGTATCTGCCTTCTATAAACTAAGGCCGTACCATGTTGCAAAACTGGACACACTAAAGCTGCAGAGTGGCAACACTAGAAAAAAGCTGTGCAAGACCATTCTTTTTCAAGGTTTTTAGCTTGCATACAGTACAGACTATTGTATTTAGACATAGATGTGCATATATAAGATTTGGCCTATTATAAATAGGCCAAATAAATAGCTGTATGATTATCTCTCTCTCTCTCTCTCTCGCTCTCTCTCTCTCTCTCTCTCTCTCTCTCTCTCTCTCTCTCTCTCTCTCTATATATATATATATATATATATATATATATATATATATATATATATATATATATATATATGTGTGTGTGTGTGTGTGTGTGTGTGTGTATGCGTATGTGTTATGAATATAAGGATCAATTTGTTAAATCTAAACATTGTGGTCTTCACTATTTCATAAAACCGTGTCACATGTCAAACTTTAGGAACAGACTTTTTGGGGGAGTATTAAAGAGGTAAAATTACTAATATGAGAAAAAAAGACCTAGGACAATAAAGTAAAAAAAAAAATAGCATAAAAGTGGTAATGTTATGAGAAAAACGTCATATTCTGAGAATTAAGATGGAACATTTCCAGAATGGTCACAGTTTGCAGAATTATTTCACTCCTGGAGTAATAGGGCCAGGTTAGATTATTTTAATTATTTTTATTCTTTATGAGAATAAATTCAGGAGAATGAAGCTAAAGGGTTACGAAAATAAACCTGTAATATTACAAAAATAAAAATATTACAAATACAAAGTATATTATGAGATTAAAGTCCCTCTGATACTGTTTAAGTGACTGAGTAACTGCAGATTTGCCACATTCAACATGGCGGACGCTCTGACGCATTGCAGCAGAGTCAGAACCCGCCCAATGACGCGTCTACTCTTATATTATGTCTATGCTTAGAACAGTTGCTTTTGACTCAAAAGAGTGAGCGTTTTCTGCTCCCACACTTTCTGTTACTGTTTGTAATGTTTAAGAAAAACAGATAGTTTATTACTCCCAGAGGCAGACTACTTTTCAACAGCATGCAGCTAGAAGACAAATTATTTAAAGCAAAAACATACCATTTGGATAATGGTCTGCTACAAAAATCCAATCAAATAATTTAAACAGTAGTCCATTGTGCAAGATGTCACGATTTTAATATATTAACATTGTAAAACAAATTTGCATATTATTTCTAACTTGTTATGAAGTAATATAGATTAATAAACATGTAAAGACAATTCTACCGTGTTTTTTTCACGTTTTGGTAAATATAAAAATATGCTTGACTATTAAAGTATTTACCAAAACGTGAAAAAAAACCCACCAAATAATAGCTTAGCTTAGTTTAACAAGGGAGTGAAATGTTATGCTAGTCTTGATGTAAAAAAAAAAAAAAAAAAAACTTAAAACAGAACAAACTACACCACGCACTATTATGTCTCTGTCTATTCAGTGTAATAATACAGTTCAAGTAGTACAACAGCCTCTGCTGTAACCTGGTAAAATAGCAACAGCTTACTGTTACCAGTGTTTATTCCCTTTTGTTGAGCTGTACTCCCAATATCCAATTATGTCCATGTAATACTTCTCAAATGAGAGCCGCCGGGGTTCTTTCATCCACGTAAATGAATATGAACATTAATCACGCTAAAAAGATGCAAGCATACTGAATAAAAACTAAGTGTTTAGTTTTTTGTTGTTTCTGTTGTTGTTGTTTTTTTTGTAGAGGGTATTTCACACACTTAAATGACACCAAAAGTGTTATGGCTCTGGGGACTCTTCCTCTTTCTCTTCAACGAAAATGGTTTCCATCACCGGAGCATTTCACTGAAAGATCTAAAGTGAGTGCAAAATAGTATTTACTAAGCAATTTTTGTTTTGAAATGGTGCTTTTTAGTACTAGCCCCTCAAGATCATCTTAAATTACTTAAGTATTTTTACCACATAAATATAACAGATATATTCTGTTTTCAAAAACAGAAGGAATCAAAATACAGTCAGAAGCAAGGAGAACATCGCTGTAAAACATTAAAGGAAACCCTTTTGCATGATCCTACCACCACTCTGCTTTATAGTGTTTTAAGGCCTTAAGGTCTCACTCTGAATCCTCAGAAACATATCTATTGTTATAATGAACGTTTCTCTTGTCTGACCATATAATTGTTCTTTAGATGACCTTGGGTTGAACACACGAGGAGCAACAAATTTGGAGGGGTTAGTTTTGGAGCTCCTGTTGTTTTGAGAATTGTTCAGCTTAATGAGTGCTATAAAACAAGTCCTTTTTATGCCGGCAAAGATAAACTACCAACTACAGTCAGTCATTGTCGTGCCAAAAAGTTAACTGACCTTGAACTTGTCAAGATAAATGTTTACGGTGTGATATTATTTGAACATATATAGGGAGAAGATAAAATGCTTAATAATTTCCAATTTGAGAGTTCCCAAATCTGGGTTTTAATAGAAGTGTTGCCATTAAAACAATTCTTTACTCCCAAAACATCCAAAGCCCAAAGTAAAATTATATGAGTGAGTATCAAAAATCTATTTCATAGCCACTGATGCTAAAATCAACCATTTTCAGGGTCATTTAATCATGTAGAAATATTAAGTATAAGCAAAGCTTTTATTTTGAATGTCACACAGATAAAGAGCATGCGGTACGGGTGAATTTAAAAATGACTCAGCTTCACTGCTCCCAGAAGACTAGAACAACGCAGTGACTTGCACAATCACTGGACCTTAATGAAACATGTTACATGACGTGACTGATTCTGCTACAGTTTTGCATTGCTTTGCATTAAACTTTGCTTGTGTTTTTCTTGTCTTTAGGATTGAGAAAGGCTCCCACAAGTTTGTTTTGTAACACTAGGAGGGTTTCACTTCTATTCTTTCTCTCAGTCACGAAAGAAAAATGCTAAATGCCTGTGTGGTAGGTTGCATAACCTCTTGATATTCACACGTTTATGCAATTTAAACAGGGTTAAACTTGTTTTTTTTCAGTTATTTTACATAATTATAGGCGAGTCGATCTGGACAAGGAAGCATGCCAGTTTAAACAAAAGAAAAATAAATCTCTTAAAAAGATTGAACTCGATGCAAGTGTGGTTACACACATTTCATACAAGCACCTACGCTTAAATTTGCGTTTTATCATCGAAAACGTACTCATTCATAACACAACACATGCTGCTTCCTGAGTATATATTTTTTTTGTCAGTCTTATGAAACTTCTAAAGCATGTGTCCTGAGACAATAAAAGATGCAGGCGGTTATAGATGTAGTTGTTTTGTTCGTCTATTATATTCATTTTTGTAGTTTAAAATCAAAAGTGTTATTTAAAATATTTTTTTCATTGTGTCAGTTTAAAAAAGATAGAATTATTCCTCCATTCTTCCAACTATCTCTTAGTTATATTGTTTTTAAGGGGGCCAGTCACTCCAGAAGGCATGGAGCATGCCCCAGACAGGATCCTGGCCCATCCAACACAGGACATCTCAGAGACACGGATGACAGTATGCTTGTATGATTAAATTTAAGTTCTTGTCCTTTAATTGTCTTAAAGGACAAGGACTTTTTCATGTCAGTAGGTAACTTTACATCTGAGATGACAAAAATCACATGTGGGGTTCCCCAAGGGTCCATCCTTGGTCCCCTCCTATTCAATATCTACATGCTCCCTCTAGCTCAGATCATAAAAAACAACACCAGTTACCATAACTATGCAGATGACACACAGCTCTACATCACCATGTCACCAGGTGACTATGAACCAGTTCAAGCACTGAGTAAATGCCTGGAAGAAATCAATGCATGGATGTGCCAAAATTTTCTTCAGTTGAATAAAAACAAAACTGAAGTAATAATTTTTGGATCTACAGAGGAGAGATCAAAAGATAGCACACAGCTTTAGTCACTTCAGCTAGTAACCGCAAATTATCAGGTCTGAAATCTGGGTGTAGTGATAGACTCAGACCTGAACCTCCAAAAGCATCTAAAGATAATTACAAGGTCGGCTTTCTATCACCTGAAGAACATTTCCAGGATTAAAGGACTGATGTCTCAGCAGGATCTGAAAAACTAATCAATGCGTTTATTTTTAGTCAAATTGATTACTGCAACGGTGTTTTCACAGGTCTGCCTAAAAAGTGGATCAGACAGCTGCAGCTGATCCAGAACGCTGCTGCCCGTGTCCTCACTAAGACTAAGAAAGTAGAGCACATCACCCCAGTTCTAAAGTCCTTCCACTGGCTCCCTGTATCTCAGAGAATAGACTTTAAAATACTTCTGTTAGTTTATAAATCCCTGAATGGCTTAGCACCTAAATCCATCACAGACTTGTCATCAGTGTATCAACCATCCAGACCACTAAGGTCTTCTGGCTCCAGCCTACTCTGCATACCTAGAACACGAACCAAACACAGAGAAGCAGCATTTAGCTCCTATGCTCCACTTATCTGGAACAAACAACAACAAACAAACTTCCAGAAAACTGTAAAAGTGCTGAAAGCCTGAGTTCTTTTAAATCAAGATTAAAAACACATTTGTTTAGGATTTCCTTCGCATGTCCTACTTAAACTGTTTTACTGAAACATAATTAGTTCAACTTTGTAGTCCAAATGTCTTTAATATTTGCTTTTAGATTCTATTCTCCTATATTTTTTTTGTTTCTACATTTTATTCCAACTGGCTTTTATTCTGTTTTATTTTCCTATATTGTAATCATGTAAAGCATGTTGCATTGTCTTTGTACTGAAATGTGCTATATAAATAAATTTGCCTTGCCTTGCCTTGACAGACAACCATACCTTCACACAGTTACATCTGGAGGCTATTTAGAGAGGCCAGCTGACTCAAAATCCATATTGTTGGACTGTGAGAGAAAGCCAGAGAACCTGAAGAGATCCAATATGCAAACACAACCTTCTGCTGCGAGGTTACAGAGATAACAACTGCTGCCCAATGAATATTTGAAAATTATTCATATGCTTTTAATTTACTATTACTATTAACATTATTGTTATACGTTACATCAAAGATTTCTGCCCATTATACAAGTGGGTGGGAAGGAACGTTCTGTTTCCCAGTAAGGATTTGATGTCCAACATGAACAAAACAGGTATTGTGAAGGTTTTAAGAAAAGGTCTTATCAATGTCACCTAATTCCCTTGGCTGTTCCATTATTTCTTTTCAAGAAAGTTTTTGTGTGCTTGCGAACCAGAGCCAAGGTGTTTTTACAATATTTTCTATACAATCCACTTGTAAATAAAACTGCGTCCAAACAAGACAATTGGAGAATACTCAGTGTTCTGCAAGAAAATGACAGACAATGCATTTGTTAATTTGTGTTTAAAAAAGTGTCAATCTAACAGGCTGCGTCCCCTTACTTATGTCTAGACAGGGAAACAAGAAACAAATATTTGATAATAATTAAAGAAAACTGAAATTGGGGGGGGGGGGGGGGCAACTGAAGGTCAAATTGAGATTTTTAAATGTATTTATTCATTTATTTATTGGTGTTTCAGGTTTTAAGAAGCCGTCTCCATTTCTGTCAGAAAGCAAAGCACAACCCAAAGTTTCTCTTGTCATCTCAAAGAGGCAGGAACATGGTGCATAATTGTTACTGACTTTACCCATCCACCTTCATGACTACATGCATAAACATAATGTCACAGTCACAGTTATTGCTGTTGACCTTCCCCTAATATTGTCTGAAGTCAAACAAAACACAGTTAAATTGTACAAAACCTAACCCTAACTGTCACGTGTATTTAATATAGGTGTGACACATCTGTAAGTTCCACATCTATGTTATGAAAACGCTAAGTTACATAACATTTAAATGAGACAAGAAGTATTCCCAGATGCTCATGTTTCTGGGGAGGTTTCTCATTTGTCTTGCCTCTCTGTTGTCTGCTTTGAGTTAGGCGATCAGGGAGTGGCCTGTTTTCCTTTCATAACCAGAAGGGAATAAATACTTGCTTTGGATCAGTCTGAGGAGATTCCTCTTTTGGGACACTGAGAACTCAACACTGAGCTGCAATGTAAGTAGACTTTTACCGTACCACTGTTCTTAGTCAACAGAAATGCTTTGGAGTGCAATGAACTTAAAAATAAATAAATACATTAAAAAAAAAAAACACTGTACGTGTGTGTCTCAGGATTTGTCTCACAGGTCTTGTTGGTTTTCTGCTGGTTCTGACAGCTGAGGCCAGAGTCGGGTAAGAGAGATTAACTCACCAACACTGTCACTCCGCATGTGGCACAAGTAGTCAATGCTTTAACATTTACATGCACAGGAGAGAAAGATATTATATTTTCTGACTTTCCAGAAACTCTTCCGAGCTGGACTTCTGTGGTGAGACAGAGCAGTGCCTGCTGTTTGACTTGATCTGCAAGACCAACAAATATGAGGTGAGAGCAGTGGTGGCTGGTGGTAAAAAAACATTTGAGGGGAGGGGGCGTACTAGCAGTTGGGTATGACAATGATAAACTCTACTTGAATATAAATACATCCACGGTCATTTACCTGCTGCTGGATTTTGAAGTTTGGTCAATCCATCTAAATTCTTTTATTTGCTTTTTTCCTTGTAGTGAAAATCTTGTGAAATTATTCTGTGATGAAATTACTGACTGTTCTTTTGGTGCTCCATTATGTCCTGTCTTGTCTTTGTTGCTGTTGTCTGACTCTTCCATTTACATTCCTATGTTTAAGTCATATTCACGCTGTGCATCTAGGGAGCCAGTGGTGTGACTTTGATTAACGGGTATCACAAATTAATCTGATTGGATGAAGAATGACACAAAAAGTGAAGATTGGCCAAAGGCACGGAAATCTTTAAACAATTAGAGACCTGCATGCAGTCTCATGGAAGCCAAAATGTTTTCAATACACATTAAGACTAACTTATCTGGCATCCCTCTCCATCAAAGAGTAGCTATTATGCATCAAGCTATGTTTTGGCAATAGGTAAATGTTGTTAGTGTCTGTAAAAAGAGCCGTTGAAGAAACTCCCGATTACTACGTCACAATCAGAAGGCACTGCCCCTAACCCAAGTCTAGCTCCACCCAATTCATCAGCTGGTTTTGCTCCATGCGCCAAACAATGGCTATTCGGCATGAACTTTTCAATTAGCACAAGCTAATGCTAACAAAATGTTACGGATAGCCCTGTGTCCATAAAAAAATTTACCATTCAGAAACCTCTAACTGCATCCTTGCTGATTGTGCAGGAGCCTCAACTTCCTTGATTTCTGGGTCTGACTCAGGGTCTCATATGTAAGGTTGCACCATTCTGCGGCCTTTTGCAGCCATTTTCACCTATATAAACAACGGGAGGCAACCAGCTACAGCTAATTTGCATAAAATTGACAGAGCCGTAAAACAGCTCACTCTGAAAGGAGCTCAAAATAGCCAGAACTGCAGAGGTGAAGTCTCATTATCTGAGAATGATTTTATGCAAAAAAAAAAATGAACATGTTTTGTATACTCCATAGACATATCCTGTTTAAAAGGAAGAATCCCCTTTAAAACAATGTGTTACATGAAAAAAATGGAAAATCAAAAAGTCAGACAGATTTTATGAGAGAACATATGTGATGATGATTTTTTATTTTGTAATTTATGTTTACTGTGTCCACATGTTTTTCCTGCAACTTTGATGCGGGCGCGGCATAGCACTGTTGCCTATTTCATTCAGTTATAGGGGAAGAGTGTTTGAGATCATGACACCTAAAATGTTTTGCATTTGCTCTTCATATTCTTCAGGTGCGTCATTATGACTCTGTCAAATGGGTTTCAACTGATTACAGTGCTATCTCTATGGAATTCATAATGATACCATCTTTTTGGCGACTGTATGGGTACATCACCGGTGACTATAACGCAGCTTAGTATGTGATTGGACTTTACCATTCTTTTCACTCACGCCTTTTCTGTACAGTTATTGCTGGGAAAAAATATTTAATTTTAGCAATAAAGTTAGACACAACATGGCACAAAAGCAAAAACAATATAGATAGACAAGATTAACATTAAACTATTATACAGAACACTCTATAATTTCCACAGAATCTGGTCTCAGTTCTTCAGTGTCTTTCATTCAAAAGTTGATTTCCAATTAAAAAAGGGTTGGTGAATGCCCAGTGCTAAAACAATGAGCCCGTTTATTCATTCTTTGTGAATATGGGTTCCATCTAAATTTTCAGTTGAATTTAATTTAATCCAATTGCTATGTGTATTGACTTTATATATATATTTGCTATTTGATACAATGCTGCTGTGATATTTTGTTGTCATTTGAAGGCCAAAAAATCAACATGACTGCTCCTGTTGTTATGAAAATCCCCAAAATGAAAAATCTTCAGACTGGTACCTTCACAATGAGTTTCCTGCTGCCAGCGGAGCATCAGATGAATCCCCCACAACCTACTAATGATAATGTAAACTTTGCGGTAAAACTTGAATGTTTTAATCTGACATCTACATTTGGCTCCTGCTGATTATGAAACTTTGCTGGTTTGCAGGTTTATATCCAGGAGATGCCGGCTATGAACGTCTATGTAACCAGCTATGAAACATTTATGATCACTCTGAATGACAAAAAACACGCCGACACTCTCGCTGATGCTCTTGTGAATGTTTCCGCTCAGTACGAGGACGGATTCCACTACGCCGCTGGATATAACAGGTAATAAAATCACTACAACCAGAAAATTCTTTCAAAACAGTCCATGCATGGGGAACTCATATTTTATCACATCTTTGTGTGCTTTCATGTTCTTCTTGCAGTCCAATGTCCAAGAAAAAGAGACACAATGAGGTGTGGTACATTGCTGAGGGGGATCCAGAGTGTTCCAGCAGTAAGGGAAATGGTCAAAACTCCCAGTCTTAAGAACATGCCCTTTGCAGTGATTACTGCAGACAAAGCCTGTGGTGTAGCTGAAATTTTCCCTAAAATTAAACATATGTGAACACAGAAAACAAATGCATGATTGTTTTGTACATTTATTTTTGTGTTTGCTTTAATTTTTGTATTTGGAAAATAAAGTAGCCTTTGCAAAACTTATTCTGTGCATTTATTCATGTGTTTACGAATTGTTGAAATATTACATGTGCTAAAAAGCAAACGAGTAAATTTGATCACATGTAAGCTGGAGCCCTCACATCCAAACCAGGAAATAGAACCGACTAGGTTGAGTGGGCTCGCACAACCTGGAATTTGTCAAAACCAGAGCAGTTTTACGAAAGATAAATCCAAGGTTAGGGTCTGATGCAAAAAATAAAGTTAAAAAAAAAGCAAATGGAGAACTTATTTTTGAATGTTATGTATTTGAAGGTCGCCATGGAAACCATACACTGAAGCGGCTTCATGGCATTGACGTCACCGTGTGACTGGCTCAGTTTGTGTTAATTGGGCTTAAGGTGTATCTTATCACCACCAGCGCTGTCTGGAAGATTAAAGATAACAAGTTCATATTTTGTTATACAACCTGTTTTGCATTGCATTGCAATAATACATGCATTAGTTACTGTTTTGGGGCTTGTTAAACCTCAGCTGAATCTAAATAACTAAGGAACAATTTATCAAACTTCAAATTATGAATTTACTGCAGAACTAATAGGGAGTATACCCTTATCTTTGCAATATTGCTACACTGTAGGAAATGATATATGCCTTTTTTTATGTACAGCTACAAATTATTGTAACCTTAATGTTTTATACAAATGCTTACTTTCCAATTACATGACGTCACATTGAAGCAGCTGCTGTTGTGCAACAGGCATTTCTTACTAGAATTAAATGTAATATTAAAATAGAAAGAAAGAATATACAGTTGGCAGAGCATTAAAACAATTACGACCAGATATTTTTTGCACAAATTGTTTGCTTTAAAACAGCTAGCTAGAAGTTAAGGGTTTCAAATGACACAACACAGATAATGCAAAATAATGTTCTCACAGCAGACCTAAACAAGTCTTTTGAAGAATATCACACTCTCTGCAACACCTAAACACACCTATTGTTGATATTTAGAAAATAACACTTGTGAATGCCATTAAAGACTTTACTTCTACACTGAACACTAATAAAACCTTTAGCAGATAGCTGAGACTCTTTAGCCATCAGCAAGAAAACTAAACTCACACTTCAGTAAGTTAATGAGCAATCTTGTGGTGGTATTATCGAATTCTTTATGATCAGTACAATATGCTGATATAGTAATTAATTATAATTTTTAAACAGGACAGAATGTTATGGCTCACTTTAAGAAGTAAAGGTGCTTGAATGTGATATCGGTGCTCCTTCCCCTTTTTCACAAGAAGCAGAGCTGAAAACACAGTATTACAAGAGAATCTAACATAAAATCAGAATGTGTGCAGTCTGGCATTGATCCTGTGTGCCCTTTAATGGACTCTTATCTTATTTGCTCGGCTACAGAATGGTTCAATGATCCAGAAGTGATTTCACTAGGATTCCAGCAGGTGGCTATGACGGGGCGGTTAGCTTGCTTGCTTGCTGACATACTGACTGGTTAGGAGTGCCAGTCAGGAGAGGTTTTATGACACTCACTGTGGATCAAAGTTCAAATGTGGGCCTCAAACGATTGTCAGTCCATCCGACCTGTTGGGCCTGACCACCGGCTGGCTTTTCTCCGGCTCTCCTGCTGCCGCTGTCCTGTCTCCTTGTCTTTGCAACAATGACGATCAAACTGAGCTGACTGGGAAGTTTGCGTCCCATGAAGATGGACATACCTGGTTATTACTTGGAACAGCCCCAGCCTCCTGCCCATTACTCTGATAACCATCCAGAGCACTTGTTAATGCAGGAGGGCTCATCAACACGTGAGTACGAGATTAACTTCACCAGATACCTTCAATTAGATCTGTGAAGAGGCATTTTCTCTCATTTTCATAAAATGTACGCTTGTTGTTGATGAAGCAATGAGTGCTTCAAGGACGCCTTATGTGGTCTTGCATAGAAAAAACTAGTAACTTGAAAATATTTTTGGCTTTTGGCTATTTAAAAGCACATGCAACAGCTTTCATTCAGTTGACTGGGTCTAGAAATTATGTAAGGGTCATGTATGTTATCGCAGTCGACCAAATCCAGATGAGTGATAAGGTCCTTTCTGCAGAGGAGGGATGGTCCTATACTAGTCAGTGTTCTCTCAACAGCTGGGCAATAAACCTTTTTTCATGTCAGCCGCGTTGATCTTACGATATTTCTTTATCCATAAGTCGGTGTCAAAAGATACATTGAACATTTAATGTTCCTGCTGTCTTTTGGCAGCTCAGGAACAAAAGACTGAGGCAGACAGCAGGCCAGAGTCAGAGGAGAGCTGTCCGGTGTGTGGTGACAAAGTCTCCGGATACCACTACGGACTGCTTACCTGTGAGAGTTGCAAGGTACGGGATAAGCTGTTGATATGATGCCATTCTGTGATGACAGGGACATAGTTATTTTTTTCTTTCTTCATTGCACAGATGTAACATACTAGCAGTGTTTTTTTTGTTTTTTTTTTCCACATACAGGGATTCTTCAAACGCTCTGTACAGAATAACAAGCATTATACCTGTTCGGAGCAACAAAGCTGCCCAATGAACCTTTCCCAAAGAAAACGCTGTCCTTTCTGCCGCTTCCAGAAGTGTTTGGCTGTAGGCATGAGGAGAGAAGGTATTCAAGCACTTACTACTTTTTGACGTGATTACTGCTTCTTTGTCATATGCAGTTCAGTGAAAAAGCCTTTGCCCCATTGTGGACGTCTTTAGCCGTACACCTAAATGTTTCTAATCATCAAAAACATTTTACAATCAGATAAAGATAACCTGAGTATATACTAAATGCAGTTTTCAAATTATTGGTTTTATATATTTAGTTAGAAACATGCAATCTGCAACAAATCCAATCACTTGTAATAAAAAAAAAAGATAATAATACAATTACCCTCCTTATTATCTCACAAATTAAATTTGATTAATACCAGTGTTCATAATTCCACAAGAAACCGGGCAAAATATCACCTATAGTCATAAAAACCACTGCTGACCACTGAATTTTTTTTAAAGATAGGCTTAGGATGTACCTTTTTACCGTAGCTTTTGAAATGTAATTCTCATTATTGGACATTGTTAGCAAAATATCTGAAAAAAACAACGACAATTAAACATGGTGGTGGTTGTGTGAAGTTCTGGGTCAGCTATAAGCACAAATTATATTTTCTCTACCAGAAAGTCCTGAAGGAGGATTTCCAGCGTTTGCTTTTTGACCTTCAGAGCGAGCAGACTTGCGTTATACAGAAGGACAATAAAAAGGACACCATGAAGTCCATCCCTGAATAGCATAAACGAAAACAAAAATAACTACATAAATAAGGAATGGCCAAATCAAAGCCTAAATTTAAATCTGGTTAAGATGTTTAAATTGAAAGAATTTGAAAAAGAAGAAAAGGCTCGACAGGGATGTAAAAAAAAGACAAAAAGAATTCAGCTATCGCCACACAAGTAATGATCATAGGGGGGAAATACCTTCTACATGGGGCAATGGTGTTCTGGATACCTTATTCTCCCTTGAACTATCAAATTATCATAGTAAAAACAGCTTTTTCTATTTACATAATACTTTGATATAAAATTTTAATTATTGTAAACACTTAATTGTGAATTTAAAAAATTAATTCCTGAAAGGCCGGAGAAAATACTTTTTCACAGCAACATTGGTCTGATTTCGTCCCTCAGATTGTTTAGTGACCAACTAATCTTTTGCCAAGGATGCTATAAGTCTTGTGGCCAATGCCTTTGAATTAAGACTTCTGTTCTGTCTTCAGCTGTAAGAGCAGATCGCATGAGAGGTGGCCGGAATAAATTTGGGCCCCTGTACAGACGGGACAGGCAGATGAAACAGCAAAAGGCAAACACTGATCCCTGCAGGATTAAGATGGAAACTAAGCAAGCACCTGGTCCCCAATCTCCAACTGTTCTCCACCGGATAAGTGGCCCGACAAGCAATTCGTCATCTTCTGCTGCTTTTCATCTATCTCACATTGTCTGTCCATCTGGGTTGGAGCAAAGCGGTCAACCTTTGGCTCTGGACTGTACAACGAACATTCATAGGGCGCTAACACCTCCATCCATGGCTTTCCGTGGACTTTGTTGCACCTACCCTGAATACTTGCAGGATAAAGGAGAGTCAAGCTTCAGCTACGGCCCAGTTCCCACATATTATCCAGTCCATTCAGCCTTAGATAATTCATTCACACCCACATATTCTCCTTGCTCCACACCAAGCTCAGCCCCTGCTATTTGCCAGACTGAAACTCACACCTCAGCATCACTTCCACCAGCCACTCCTGCTCCCAGCTTCCTCAACCTGCTCCTGGAGGGTGAACAAGATGAGTGTCAGCTACGCACCAAAGTCCTGGCTACACTACAGAGAGAGCAGGCCAATCGAGGGAAGCACGACTGCCTAAATACATTCAGTATCATGTGCAAAATAGCTGACCAGACTCTGTTTGGACTTGTGGAGTGGGCCAGAAACAGCAACCTCTTCAAGGAGCTCAAGGTGAGGCAAGTTTGCTGTACCAGAAGTTCCATATGTGTACCAATCAGCAGGATAAGATCCATGATCGTTTCTGGAGTTCTGTATGTTTCCTCTGCGTTTGGGCTTAGTTTTAGTCTTTAATTTACGCTACAACGTGGGGCTTCTGACAGGTGGACGATCAGATGGTCCTGCTGCAAAGCTGCTGGAGTGAGCTGCTGGTCCTTGATCACCTCTGCAGACAAGTCACTTACAGCAAAGAAGGTTGTGTATATCTGGTCACAGGTCAACAGGTTAAGTATAAGACACTCATGTAAACAATTTTAAAGCTATTGTGCTCAATTTATCAGCCACACACTTAAACCTGTCATTCCTATGTTGTTTTTTTCCTGATGCAGATTGACGTGTCAACCATTATTTCCCAGGCTGGGACGACATTAAATAGCTTAGTATCAAGGACCCAAGACCTTGTGTTCAAACTTAAGGCACTCCACTTTGACAGACATGAGTTTGTTTGTCTTAAATACCTTGTCCTTTTTAACCCAGGTTAGTGTTTTTATTTAAATACTAGTGACTACAGTTGTTAAATCAAACTTAAATTGAGCTTTTAGAGTAATGTTAACACATTAAAGTCATGCATTTCTCTTTAACCTGCGATAAATGCAGTTTATGTTAGTGTTAAACCCACTTTTTGTGTTTTTCCAATGCCTCAGATGCGAAGTCGGTGCAGAACCGCAGACAAGTAGAGCAGACTCAGGAGCGGGTGAACAGGGCCCTCATGGAACATACCCAGAAAAGTCACCCGGGACACTCAGACAAGTTTGGGCAGTTGCTTCTTCGGCTCCCGGAAGTACGCAGCATTAGCTTGCAAGTTGAGGACTATTTGTACCAGCGCCACCTTCTCGGAGATCTACCCTGCAACTCTCTACTTGCGGAGATGCTGCACGGCAAGCACAACTAGGACGGTGTTGCAGTTTGACCCATTACCATCAATTTCACAGATACTCCGTGAATAGGTTTCCATTAGCGTTACCACAACCAATTATCTTTTGCAGAGCTGTAAAAAGTAGGACCCAAGCATCTCCGTATTTTATGTAAACTGGGGAAAACTGTTCCAACAAAAGCAATAAAATACACTGTTAATAAAGGCAGTTAATCTGGTCTCTACTAATGACTTTTGTTTTCTGTATAAGTGCATAGAAAATTACATTTGTTATTCACTCCCTTTTCAAAGAAAAAAAAGAAAAAAAAACACCTTTGAGCTCCATGCAGATTGTAAAATAAATGTAGCAAATAAATAAGGATGATAATTTAAAAGAATTTAAAAAAAATTCAATGTGAATGATTTAAAAAGGATTTTATTTTTCTGGTCCAGTTGCCGAGGAATCATTTGATGAAATGAACATACAAAATATGCTGGCACAGATTAGAAAACAGAAGAAACCAAACAAACGCATGATATTTTCTCTGAAATGGCAGTTTGACACATGACCTTAATTTAGAAAAGAAAGAAATAGAAAATAAATGGAGAAAAGGACAAAACAGAACCTCAAACTAAAACAGAAATTTGTCAAATAAATCAAATGGAAATAAATATACCTCTGGGTGAAGTGGGGAATTTTTGGGGAGAATTGCACAGAATCGGTATATGGTCTTTACTACCACACATGAGGCTTTACGAGTACATAAATACAAACATCCATTTTAATCTACATACAATCCCCCACAAACACTTATTTAATCAGCAGTTTATTTGTCATTTATGGTTTCAATGTTTCATCCGCCGGAATCCCCTTCAAAAACACCAAATCACATGGAGGCATTGAGTGATTTTAAAAGAAGACAGCTGCTCTGCGGCAACTGTAGTAGTGCTGCAAGACTGCAAAGAAAGAGCTAATTTCCAAGAGTTTGTGCCAAAAATAAATTAATCAAACATTTCTGGGGTCATTCTTTTTTCCTAACATTGAGAAAAAAAACAACTTGCCATTTTACATTCCCCAGTTGTACATGAAGGAGTCTCAAGAGACTGTGGGGTAGACAAGGGCTGTTACAGTCCAGAATGATCCTTCATTAAGAATCCTACTGTTTATATGCCTGGACATATAAACAGGGAATAATGCATTGGGAAACAAGCTCAGTGACCTAAAGGATTTATTTACCCTAAAACAGTATCAGCAATTTCAGCTGTTGCACAATTCAAGTTCATTCTCATTCACTCACCCTCATCTCAAACATACATCTCACTAATGCTTAAGCAGCAGGCTAGCTTATTTTTAGCTTACAAAGGTCAACTTATTTTTTTACAAATCATCATCAAAAAAGAAAGTATTCAGCATTCAGTATATATTAAATCGAGATTGATTATCATTGTCATACAGAGCTTTTATCCAAGTATCGATAAAGACGATGAAGCCCTCCTTCATGTTTGCCCCCCCCCCCAAAGACAAGCTCAAAAAAAAAAAAAAAAAATACTTTCATGAAAAAGCAATTAAAGAGGAAAAACATCACCAGAGATTTTTTCTTCTTCTTTCAGTTCCCAAAGACTCAATCAGTTACTAGCAAAAACATGTCAAAAAAGTATTTAAAAAAAACATCCAGATGTCTGCAGCTGAAGAAGAGCTGGAGTGGAGTGCAGAAAGTACGGGGCACAAGCAGTTTCTAAAGCAACCTGCAGTGAAAGCAGCCTCTGACAGTACAGCCCACTGTGGGACCACATGATGGTACATCTATGGTATTTTCTGGTCCTGACTAGGATAGGGTAGTGTGTGCACTACATTCATACGAGAGCAGCGTCAACTGCCTATACATTTCAGCCTCGACTTCCAGTCAGAGCTGAGACATGTGTCTCAGTAGCCCGGAGGGAAACTGAGCCCTGGAAGAGTAAAAGGCAGCAAAAGGGAACCCAAGCAAAACAGAGGGGTGGGAGCTGCTAGTGCCCAAAATACTGTTGTGCGGGCAAAGGCAGTGTCATTTCCTCCTTCCTTTTTGAGTCGAAAAGCATGACTCAGACATGGCAGGATAAGGCAAGGCATGAAGAGGAAAAGGGAAAAGAGTTTCCTTTTTTTTATCCAAATGACATTTTTGTCGCATTACATTTTACAATCCAAGTAGGTCATGCAGAGCCCTTCAGAAGCTCCGAAGATTTTTTTTTTTTTAAGTTACATTGGCTGATTTAAGCAGTGATTGACTCATTCTCTAGACAAACATATTCACCTGTTTGGTTCCCAGGGTCCGAGTTGACAACCGACCTAATACCTGAGCAGTCATGCCATCTTTTTTTCAACAAAACAATCTGACAGTACACCCTGGCCAGGGAACCAAAAAGCAAAAGAGCCAACTCGGGGTTTATTTCCTGAATAATAACATCCCTCCCAACCTTCGGCAAGTCTTTATTTTGGGGTGCTGAGCTTTTTAGGAGTTCCTGGGCGCTTCTGCCAGAAGTGGTTAGGGATGGTGAAGGCGTCAACGCTCATCGACATGGTTTTGGACGGGATGACAGTGAACTGTTTACGGTCAGAGCTATACTTGTAAATGGACTCCACCATCTCAGCGGTGATGATCCGTGGGCCAATGCCAGTGAGCCGTACCATCTCCTCGGTTTCAGGGTTCATGGTGTAAACTGCTCTGAATTGGCAACTGGTATCTCGGAAGAGGATAAGGAAGTGGTTGGCTGCGCTTTTTTCCATTTCCTGAAGAGGCAAACACCAACAGAGGAACGGCTGTTAAGTAGGAGCCATGTAAGCGTGAGCCTCTTAGTGGGACTGTAACATAACAGCATTGCTCACCTCGACGATCTTGTTTTTTTGTGGTTCGTTGACTTTGCCAGCCAGGCAGCAGCGAGTGATAGCATTATGTATGATGAACTTGTTGGACTTAAAGCTAGGTTCCTTGTACAGCTTTGGTCCTGAAAAACAGTTTTCACACATGGTAGGCGGTCCTAACTTTCTTTTAAACAATCTTTAGCCTCAAACTTATCACTAACCTGTGTATTCTGGGATGGAAGCTGGGGAGGAAATGGTGGAACCGTTTTCCCAGTCTTTTTCCCCATTCTGGGCGCTCCTTCGTCCCGGTGACATTAGCCGTGACCGAGAGGGCGAATGTGATCGGCTAGAAAAAAAGGTTTAGTCAAAAAAAAGTAGGTTACGGACATTAATTGTCGCAATCACCTTTGCACCTGAAGGCACTGATAACGACTACCACAGCAACTGTAGCTAGAGACGGATAAACACAAACAAATAATGAAGCCACTCGTTCGCTGTAAAAATCCATTATCCAGGTCCTCTTCCTCTCACAGTTAATGTAATGTTCTCTGAACTGTCCAGGGCAAATATCCACAGCTCCAACTTTTAAAGCTCCCACATAAATAAATCTAAACCATCATTCTCTGCGTCGGTTACCTTGGAGACTTCCTGACAGTCAGACCTCCAGCGTCATTAGCCATAGAGGACAGGTTCATCGTTGAGTGGGAGTACACTTTGTTGAGCCTGTTTCCTACAGAGAGAACAACAGCAGCAGGTTTAAATACAATAAAAACATGCAAAAGCAGAGGTAAGGTAACTATGACTTAGAAATGATGGTGGTAATGTCAGAAGCATTTACCCTTGATGGGACTATTTGTCAAGACTGAGTCATCTCTGAAAACGGTCTTAGGCCTCTGTTTCTTTACACCACGGACTGTGGTGGGTTTTTGCCTCAGCACTTTGTCCAGATCTTCCATAATCTTCAGCTGATGCCGCCTCTCATACTCCTGCCTGGTGAAGTCTCCTCTGCGCTGGGGAGTCCCTTCTGCTGGTGGGGTCCCTGATGCTGGAGGGGTGGCAGGAGTCTGGGGTCCTTCTTCGTTCTTGTTTCCCCAGCCTTCGATGATCATCCACTGGGGCTTGCTAAAAGCAGGGGGACATATGGAGTACGATGTCAACATGTATGATATGGTCAATGCAAAATTTATACATGCAAATACGAATTAAAAACCATATATTCATCATACGACTACAGGAGTCACTTAGGAATGTCGATTATGGTAAAATGAGTTTTTAATTGTGTGGACTGCCATTACTGTCCTAATCTAGTAATGCACCAGGTACAGAGGAGGGAAAAAAAATGAAGTCTTACTTTGATTCTTTTTCCTTCTCCTGCTCAAGTTTGCGTCTCTTCATCTCTTCTGTTCTCCTCTGTTGCTTCTCGAGCAAAGCTGCTTTTCGCAGGGCCATGTCATCCTCTGGTCGATCCTTATCATCCTACAGATCAGAAAGACAAAGACAAAGAGATATGAATAACTGTCAATGCACTCAACAACAACAAAAGTACTGAAATAATGAGAGGTGGTACCAACCTTAAAAAAGAAACCAACTCCTGTCTTTGATTCTGGCTCCGTTCGGTCACTCATTGAATCTGATAATGCGTCAGGCACTTGATCATCCTCCTCCTCCTCTGGTCGCAGGGCAGAGAGGGGGATCTCTATTAAACTGCTGCGTTTGCCATTTGCCATTCCAGCAGGGGCTTCACTCTCAAAGGAGCACTCTGAAGGGGCACCGGAGCTGCAGCCTGCACTAGCAAGGCCTTCCTTCTTTATCAGAGGACTATGTGAACGCCCTGCCTCCATGTCCATGCTAAAAATACTCTGTCCATCATTGGAACCTACTTCTGACAGGGCTTCGTCGGCTGCAGGGTGAGGAGGAGGAGTTGATATAGGAGTCAGTGAAGGTGTGGGGACAGGAGTAGGCCCAAATGAGCGCAGATCATCCAGGCTATCAGTGTCACCTATGCAGAAGGAGGATGAAGTCTGAACTTGGGACTGCCAAGGGTTCACTCGACGAAGATGGGGGATGCGGTCCACGTTCTGAGGTGGGGTGAGAACCCTTGAGTTTGGGAACTTTGTGTCCATTTGGCGACTGTGTTTAGGACTTTTAGGGGGTACAGACTGAGCTCTCCGCTGAACGCGGGGAGATTTCGGAGGAGCGGTGTGGTTCGTCATCTTGCGGGACGGTGACGGAGACGAGGAGTTTAAACTTCGGGTAGATTCTCGTGAGAGGCGTGGAGGAGGAGCAGCTGGGCTGGAAGGTTTAGGGTGGGCGGGAATAACCCAGGATTTGTTTGTGGATGCCGCAGGTTTCTTCTTGATGAATTGATCCTGCTGCTCGCTCAACCGCTGCATGTCAGTTTGCAGGGAGGACAGTGCTGCAGTTAACTTGGACACGGCGTTGTTATAATCCCCTAAAGGAGCAACCGTTTTATCACCAGGTGTCCCAGAGGTCTTCTCTCCTGGAATACGTGCCTTTTCTTTAAAGTGACTGGCCTCTTTGTCGAGCACAGGTCCTCCTCCAACACTTGTGTCATCCTCCACAGAGGGGCGCTGTCGATCATGTTCCTTCTCTTCCTCCTCCTCCATTCGAGCAAGCCTTTCCTCCAAAGTCAAATGTGAGAAATCCTCCTCTGTAGATGAGGCGCTAATTTGACCATTTTCTCCTTTGTCCCCACATTCAGCCTCATTTTGCTCTTTTTTTAACTGTAGAAAGGCACTCTTGCCCAGGCTTTGGCGATGCTTTGCAAAAATGGCCTCAATGCGTTTTTTCTGAGCTTCAATGGCTCTTCGCTTTTCTTCAAGCCGAGCTCCTAGTTCAGACATCTCGTTAGTTAGCTGCGGGCTCTTGCTCGGGCTTTCTTCAGACTTTTGGGCCCATGTGGTCATCTGAGAAGATGGGTCGCTAGCTTTAGGAGAATCCATGTTCTGTCTCTTTTTGCGTTCTGCAAAGCTGGTCATCTTCACTCCGCTGTCGGGTGCCTCTTTATTATAGCCAAAGGCGGAGTTTGCATGGGCAGCTGGTGTGTTTGGAGTTGAATGGGCCTTTGGCAGGTCTTCTAAGGCATCTGAATCTATACTGCCATCCCTCAAGACGGAGTCATCATCCCGTGAACGCCGTGAGGAGTTTCTGCTTTGAGTTGGCTCCCTGGACTCTTTAGGCTGGTACATCATTCCTGAGCGTGTAGGGGCCGAGCAGCTAATGGGTGCCATGTTGCTATCGTATCTAGAACTAGCAGGATCGTCAGGTGAGTGGAGGTAGAAGCCATCAGGAGCACCGTCAGGGTGTAGTCGAGGTTCCATCTTGCCTTCATTGTGAATTATTTGAAGAGCCTCCTCAATGGTAGGCAGCTCACCAGCATCATTCGTCTCCAGCCCATTCTCCTCGGCCAGCCTTGGAATAACGGGAGTCTGTGTGGCCCATGATGCCCTCTGTGGACCGTTCGGTCCAGGAGGTTTACCAACCAAATGGCTTATGTCTTCAGCGGGAGTGTAGGGCTGATTAATGTTTTGTCCTGCAGGGTTGAGTTGATCTGAGCTCTTAGAGCGAGTTATCACAGGGTTACCCATGACTATATCTACATCGCTGTCGAGGCCAAAAGGAATGCTGAAGGATACCGCTGACAAGGGCCGGCTAAGACAGAAGATGAAAGCGAGTTTAAGTAAAATCCACTGGTGGACTTAACAGTTTATTCGATGCATTGATACTACCTGAGAGGTTTTCTGCTCCATGTCTTTCCAACTCCTTCTATATGAGACATTGAGGTAGACTGAGTCAAAGGTCCTGAGTACAATGGGACACAGACAAACATGTAAAGGCATGCAAACGTCACAGGGATGCACACAGAAATCAAACAAAACACTGATGGAAAAATATATTTATATATAAAAAAATAAGGAAACAACACCACAAAACAACAGGAACAGCAAACAAAGACCAAGGAGAACAGGGGACTCGAACTGACTTGTCTTTGTACCTGATGCAGAAGAGGAAATGGGGAGAAAAGGCTTCTTGAAGATGGATGGAGAAGTACTGTTAAATGGAAAATATATTAGCTTAAATAAATGTTCTCTAGAATGGTTATGACAACTTCTAAATTAGAATTCAGAGGATTTCTGTACCTGTTACCACTGATGCTACATGGTGTCCCTGGTGTGGATCCATCTGTTGAAAAGGGGGAAACACCATTAGAGCTATGCAAGCTCTCTTACATCTACTCCTGGGGGAGATTGCTGAACCCCATTTAGAAAACAACACAAACCTGTGACACTCACCTAAAGAGTCTATTGGCTGAACAAATTCTGGCCTTTGAACTTCTAACCAGTAAAGCAGCTCTGACAGGAAGCTCAGAAAATTGAGCTAGAAGGAAGACGCGCATCAAGTCAGGCATCAGAAAACTACAATGTAGGTTGTTTTTAAATCTGCAAATTGAAGAATAACAGAGAGAGTACCTGAAGCTCCTGTGGTGTGTAGAGCATGTCCTCAAGTGCCAAGTGACAGCAGCCCTTCAAACAGCTGTCGCAGAACTCACGGATGACCTGCAGGTTGTACAGGCTGTCTGCTACTGACATGGAGTCCTTCATACAAACATCTAACAGACGAGAGGAAATAGTGTTAAACTAACAGCTGTAACCAGTTCTCGTTATATAGAATAAACTGATAAATACTGTATGTTTAGGACTAGAAGTCGCTCCGGAATATAAGTCACATCATTCAAAAAAAAAATGCGTCATAAAGAGAAAAAAAAAACACAAGTCGCACCGGACTATGCACATTTATTTAGATATCTATTACACACAATCCAAGATTAAAAACTGACATTTAGTCTGGTAAACCAATTTATTAAATTACACAGTTACATCCACAACCGGCTGAATAACAGGGAACATACCTGAGAGGTTGAATGGGGTAAATTAGCAACTCCAACCTGCAAGTTTTTATCCAGGTCGATACGCCGAAAGTTGTCAAAATTATGGCTAAATTAGACCGTGAGCGTAACGGGGCTCAATGCTAAGCTAACAGTACGACATGCATGTTTGAGAGCAACATAAAGCTCACGTGCAGCAGTCAAGTTGTAACCCAAAGAGAGAGAAAGAGAAAGAGAGAGAAAAAGAGAAAGAGAGAGCGAAAGAGAGAGAGAATAAAATAAAGTTGACAATAATAAATTAATAGACCATAAAATTTTAATTGAATTCAAGTTCAAACTACTTTATTAATCCCAATGGGAAATTAAATATTGTTTGGGAGTAACAGCTCCCCTTTGTCTTGTTGCTTGTGGTTTTTAGATGTTGGATAGCATACATGACTCCTCTTGTTGTTGAAGGTCTGTTTTTCTCTCAGTTTTACCCCAGTATAGTTTGTAGGTAATGTCTGACTATAAAGAAATTATGTTGCTGGACTGGATTTATTGTAATCAAGGTTGATGGCAGACATCAAGTTAAAAACAAGACTGAAATGCAGGCCTATACCTCAGTCTTGTTTGAAGTTGCAGCATACATCTGCTTTTACATTCTGGAAAAAGCTGACCCCTCTCCAACTGTTTATAGTTTTAAGATCACATTTCTGCTGAAAAGCCATACTTAATGCACAGGTGCACTTAATGCACAGAAAGAAAAAAAAAAAAAAAAAAAAAAAAAAAAAAGTATTTCCGTACCTTCAAGCCTAAGTAGCCCAGGGCAATAGTAGTGTATGACAGCAGCAACAGCACAGCCACTGGAGAGGTCTTTAACTTCATTCACGTCTGGAAAGATCGGCTTCACTTTGGACTGAATTTTATCCTTCCTGTAGCGGAGCTATAAAAATACACAAAACAGGAAATGAAATTAAATGTTGCAGCTTTCCTAATGCTCTAATCGTTTTTTATGGGTTAGTCAACATGTTCATTAATGATATAAATAAAAAATTTAAAAGGCACAAGTGAACACTTAACTGTATGACTAAGCGTTGCTAACGTAATGTTAGATATTACTTTTGAATGAGACAAAGAGAACAAAGAGCCATGCTAATGACATGCAAAATGGGCTGAGAATGGTAGAGTTGGTGACAGAGGCAAAGACAAAACCTGAATCTGAGCCAAAAAGGAGGTGAGAGAAAGAGAGAGAGAGAGAGAGAAAGAAAAGATAAAACATGTCAGGGATAACTGCAGAATAAAAACAAAACAGGGCCCGGCTGGCTTAACTCATCTCTGATACAAACCCATGCAAACACAGCACCTGAGAAACCAGCTTACACGTGGCAGTTTCAAAGTCCAGCTTTATTTAAACAATGGTCATGCACCAATCATGTCTCCACAAATGATACCTTGTGGGTCTGTCCTATAAACAGCTTTACTTCTATTCTTTTTAACCATTACATCAAGTGCTGTTCAAGTGCAAACAAAGATCTGATGCAAAATGCAAACTCAAACCAGCTCATGGGGATTCATTTACAGACCTGAGCAGAATTTTGAGAAATTTGATGAGGAAACTGGAGGGATGGACGAATAGGAAGGATGCAGAGAAAAGGAGGGAACTTACAGGAACAAGTTTCCAATACCAGCGTGTAGGACACTGTCAGAGCAAAGGAGAAAAATAACAAAAAGAAAGAGAGGGGAACGGAGAAGAGGAGTACAGGGACAGATAATAAGTGTACAGTAGAAGAACGAGACAGACTGGACCGGGTTGAGATGACAAAAGTGTATTCAAATTAAAGAAGAAATTTGCTTATCAGATGCTCTGTATTTGAAGTTTTTAAGCTCTGTAATGGCTCCAAAAGTTTAATTTTACCTTTGATTTTAGTATTTTCCCCTATTGCTCTGTTGGTTTTGATAATATTGATCTTCCAGCTTTTAAAACAGTTTTGATTCACTGGATACAAAAATATTTTTTGTGAAAAACTTGAGTATTTTATCTTTAAAAGGGGGTTACATCATGCTTTTCAGTTATTCCTCTTGACACTGAAATCATTCAATTGTGGTCTATATAAAGTGGAACTGCAATGCTTTGGTCTGAAATCCTCGTTTATTTACCCCCACATTCCTCATTTTAACCCCTGTTCTGAGGTGTGTCTGAGAGTACCTTGTTTTGGTGAGGTCCCTTTAAATCTAAAAGAGGCACTTTACACCCCGCCCCCCCTCCCGATCACAGAGCATTCCACTTCACCCCGACCGGCCATTTTTATAGTATGCTGGTGGATGGTGTAATGATCAACTGATGATTTGTAGCTTTGGCATCCTACAGTCTGGACTACAAAATCGGTCTGAGAAATAAAAACGGTGCCTTCAAGAAATTGTTTCTATTACTTAAAAAAAAGTAATAGAAAACAGAAAAAACTGAAGGGCTTAAAATATATGACCCAAAGAGAATATGAAGATATCTATGCTGCACCTGGATAGACTACATTTAAGTTTCTGCACTCCCAGAGAGTCCAAGTACACAGCAAAATGTATTTTAAGAGCTAAAAAAAAAAAATGTGGATTTTACATGTTATGTCCCCTTTAAAAAAAAAAAGGCATAAACTACTATTTGCGACATTGCACAAATTAGTGGCCATAACTAAAGCTCTTTTTGACTTCTGATAAGCAACAGGATTAACTGCACCTCAAAAAAAAAAAAAAAAATTCCAAAAATCGACTTGATCACAAAAATCACCTTTTCTGGATTTTTCTTTTTTTCAGTTAAATAGACTGCTCCTGAATAGTCCTAGACAGATTTTGAGGTCTGTGTGCTGAGTTGTTCTGGATAGCTGCAATACTTACTGAGGGCTCAACAGGTTGAGGGTCTGATGCTGCCTGAGAAAAGTCATTTTGGCCTCCTTCAGTACGTTCTCGCAGCTTCTGGTTTAACTAAGGATAGAATATCAGAACTGTTAAAACCTACTCTAATCATAGATATTTGTAATTAAACATACAATAAGTCATACATTGCTAGTCAACGTTAAATAAATTCATCTACAACAGAGAACCTAGGACGTGGTGAAAATGAAAACAACAAAAATCTGTTTAAAATATGTTTTGTTTTGTTTCTGAATTACTCCTTACCACATTAACCCACTGAAGCAGAGCATCCTTCCAACTGGCAGCTCCATCCACCAACTCAGCAGAGCCGTGCGTCTTCACCGCAGTCACAGTCTCTTCGGCTCCCACCGCCATCAAGGCATCCATCACTGCCAGATGGGCACTCTAGAAAAATCACAAAGGGGAAACAAATGCAATTAAATGCCCAGCCTGAGGCAGTGACAACCAGCTTGAGACAATATTGTTGGAAAATCAATTTCAAAGTACACTGTTTACTCCACAGCATATTTCTCTGTGTGCTGCAGCCCGTCACCGTTTACCAGCAGTATCCTCTAGAGGTCACTATAACGCAGTGGTTGAACAGCAAAATCTTTTAAGAAGTTTTTTTCACCAGGCAAACACAAACACGAGTAGATGTGGTTGAACTTTGGACCCATGTTTGTGCATTCATTAAATCATTAAATAGGCAGCAGACGTGTAATGTGATAACACACTGGTCCTGGAACTGTCATTCTTCGGCTACTTTCCCTTTATTTGACTTGCCTTTGGCACAGGGAAATATTTCCATATGACTAATATAAAGCAGACATGCAGAACATGCCAGATGAAATGAGAGGCTGTTACTCGATGACGAGGAAGAATAATGAGAAAGAAACTCCATTAAAGAACAGATGTTCATATCTGATCGTATTATTTTTATACATAATATAATTAAAATAATACATTGAAACTTATATTACATATTCATATTTAAAACTATATCCTTTGGGTATTTCTTTATGCGCAGATCTTTACAGAGCCGAGACACGCTGAGCTCATTATAATGTAGTACCAACATTATCAGCTCAGTCAAAGCGAGAATGTTAATTCTTTAAACCTGTTAACAAATTAGAAGTTGTGCTCCGTTTGCATCACAGCGTGACAACTCAAACATTGTTTGTCCAAACCAACTTTGGTAGCGTTAATTCTAGTTTCAAAACTATTTCTTCCATTTATGAATATTTTTCCAGAAACAACAAATTTTCATTTGGACCAGATCTAATTGTTAGTCCTAACAGAAGGGCAAAAAAAAAAGTTTAAAAAGTAGGGTTAAATGATGCATCTGTACGGTTATTCTTTTGACAGCTTGTCATCCTTTAAGACAGCCTTTCCCTTGAAATTATAATGCCTTTGTTCATTTGTATTTCAGTCTTAACTTTTAGTAGTCATCAGTATCGGTATCTCCCTCCTGAATAGTTGACTGCAAAAACAAGTATGCATGTTAATTTAGACTGTTTAAACAGCCCAACCCAGCCAGAAGGATACTCAGTTAATTTAAACTTTGGAGCTTAACCCGAGAAAAATCAATACTGAGTCCCTTTAACAACTAACAAATTCCACCTCAGTTGCCAGACATTTTTTTGCCAGCCTTTTATGCTAGCCCAGATAGAAACTAGCAGTGGTTTAGACGTGTGGATGATCCTGGTATACGTGTCTGTGTGTGCTGAACCAAGCTGTAAAGTGCTGACCCGGACAGACCCCTGGCACAGCAGGCTATGCCAAGAAAGGCTTGTCAGATAGTATTGGGGCAGGCTCTGTAGATGTGTCATTCACCGCGAGGGTTGCGGCCTCAGCTGGTTTGCCCTCCAATATTGTTGACAAAATAGGAGGCTGGTGCTTATGTGTTGATGGGATGTGGCTTGTCTTTTCAGTGAATACAAAAAGAGACTTTACAAATGTTCTGATGCAATGGGAAACAATACTGTGAAAATTGTTCTACAGAGAAACTCATAGCTTCCTACTGGATTTGTAATATTAGATACAATACTATGCACATCACTAGTCCCAAATTTGATCTGTTGATCTGTCCCATGCTCGATTATACACTTACAATATGCAGTGAAAGGTGATCTATATAAAAAAAATAAAAAATAACTTATTGGACTATGCATGAATAACATGGTAAATGGGAAGGTAAAGTAGAGCAGAAGTTCTAGACAGCAAAAGTACTGAAAATAGAAATATATATTTTTTATATTGCTGTAAAGTACATTACCATTGCTGTAAAGTACATTACTATATTTAAAGTGAATCAATAGAGTAAAGTTTTTACATTTAGCTTATATTTGATTATTTCTGCAACAATTTAAGAAGAAGTGCATGAGGCAAAAAAGCCACAAATCTGAGGTTGAGTGTTACAAACTCTGCTTTTGTTGTGTTATTCTGTAATCTGCAAGTGACAATAGATGATAATTTAAGACATAAAAAAGCTAAATGAAACAGGAAGAATGAGCTGTAGTCACTTGCAGATTTGCCACTGTAGACCCAGGGGAGTTCGCTAAGCTAAATCACAAGGTTCCCTAATGAGTAGAGAGACTCCAGCACACAGCTCTGAGCCTGCCAGATCACCATAACAACCAACCAGCTGACCCATAATGCATCTGAGCACAAGCCTGACTGCAGTACTGATCTGTGCTCCTGGCTTAGCCCTGATTCTCAGCTCCGAAACATCCTGCACCTCTGCAATATGTTGTAGAGAGGGGGAAAAAAAACATCAGTTAATTCCTTCAACATATAATGTTTAAAACTAAATTTGAAAAAAAAAAAAGCAACTACTTGTTTGTGATATTGGTTAAAGAAAATAAGAAAAGGGCTTAATGTTGATCATTAGACAAAGTCATGTTGAGGGGATTATGTCTGAAATATGACTTAACCCCACCCCCCGTCCCTGCCGTGTTCCTGTTTGATGGGGAGACAAACAGGGGGATCAAGCAGGCCTGGGGCCCAGCATGGGATTTTGGAAAAGAGGTTAATACTCATCATACGTACACGAACTGTACACTTAAACAAGGTAAACCAGCTCAAAATTAATTTACACCAAATTTGTTTGCGACACATTTCAAAGCTTAATTAATAAAAAAGCAATTATTTACTGAGTAGCAACAGACCAGAGCAGAATAAATGGTGCGAGATGATGGTTACCGTTTCTGATAGTCTGCCACTTCTGTTTTCAGCTAAGCTCTTGAATGACGTTTGCCTGACCAGAAACCTGCTAACACAGCACTAAAGTCTAAGATAGTGTTCCTGACGCTACAGAAGCAACATGGTACCAGAATACAATCTGGGCACATTACGGTTCATTTAATCACATCCTCACTGTCAACCCCAGATTTTGTAAGACTTGTTCAAGGTGTGACTGCTGGGTTTCTGTTGCAACCTCCCATCCTGGCAGCTGAACATTAAAAGAAGATCTGGCATGGCGGGAGAAGCCAGCTAAACAACAAAGCTGTTGTTTAAGCCACACCTTTAATTTCACAATCCTAGCAAGCATAACGCCTGTTGTCATAGCATGTGGCTGTTCGGCTCGGAGTTAATAAAGCAAAGGCATCACAGAGAGCGTTTCGTGGGACCTTTTCTGTTTGAAAAGCACTGCAGTCGCGCACTTTACAGCAGACAAACTGGTGTGTGTGTGTGTTTGGTTGGGGGCTTGGTCATCTCCGTGATGTCGACCAATCATGATTGACTACGTTCAGTCTATGTAGTAGATTATGTCTAATCTTCAAAGATCTTCATCCTCAAACTGAGGAATAGTGGGGGCTGGGCAAAACCACCCAAATATTTAAAGAACCTCAAACATAAAAATAAAATGCATCCAACTTTGATTACAACTACACAAATAATCTTTACAATTAAATAAGCACGTTTTCCCAAACCTTAAAAGTCCAAAACTAAAACAAACATAGAACAAGTAGGGTCCATTCTAAAGCCAAACGACTCGCCTAACTGAATAACTATTTTCCTGTGATAGTAACAGTGTATATTTCCTGTAGCAGGGTAGCTATGCGTTTCTTTATAATATACTAACAACTGTAGATTTACAAGCAGAGTAGTAATGCTCTCCCCTGATCTAGATGCACCAAGAAGAGCCAAAAAAGCAATTTGATCCGCTGTGTTTGGAATTTGAATGTAAACCGACTTTCACAAAAAGTCGGTAGGCGACTAAAAGAAATCTACAACGAGAAAGCCGATTACTTGGAAGCAGCATTGGTGAGGAGCACAACCGGGCGGCTCATCTACAAAAATGTGAAGCTTTACCAGACAGCCAACCAGCAGCAGACTGCCACTGCTGCAAAGCTGTTTTACTGGCCAGGACCCACGCCGATGCTCCATCCTTGTAACACTGCAGCATGACCCACTTTCTTTGCTTGTCATACAAGCTGCACCGCCAGTCACTGGCAGACTGACTCAAAGAGCAGTCACTAAATGGGGGAATCAGGCACTACTGCAGCAAACAGCAACCGCTGCAGTGGCAGAAACGGTCAAAGAAGACCTTCAAGTCTAGGTCTTCGAGCAGACAGCAGCCATTGTCTTAACTGGAGCGATCCAAGGCACACAAAATAGAGATTCAATCAAGATCGCATGAATAACAGATACCTATATTTTTACATTTAGTGACCTTTTTGCTTTAATTTAATAACAGTTAGGTGTTCAATCCTTTTTCCGTGTCACAGTATATAATAAAGTCTAAACTATTCAAGCAAATGGTATTCATCAAAATCATGCTTAAGAAAATCCGTAATGGTACAATGAGCTTTTCGTTGTTTAAGCATGATGCTGAAAATGTGCTGTATGGAAAGAATAGGAAAAACAGTACAACATGTGCGAACGGGTGAAGAAGATGAACACAATAAAGCTCTTTATAATAAGTATTTTGGTTAAAACAGCTTTATACAGCTAACAGCATGAGGATCCAGGTTTCTAAAGCACATCAATTCAATATAAACCAACATTATTAAAAAAAAAAGGTGCTAACAGGCTTTTACTCAGAAATGTTCCAGCTGAGAAAAGAATACATTGATCCAAGCTCATATTTACCTCACAATCAGCCAACTAGCCTCTTTAAAATATTAACTCTAATGCCTAATAAGCATTCTTTGTACAGCAGACGCAAACCCAAAAACGCTGTACACAGAGGCAGAGATAGCAGCTCCGCACTATAACCAATAACACTGTTAGTTCACTGATTGTACATTCCTTTCTTTTGTTGTGTGTAAGCACATATTGATACAGCATTGAGCCATTTTGGTTCGGTTTGTGTAAATTACCAAAGGTGAACAGCGCTAGCTTCAACCGGATATCGTTTTTATTCCGTTGAGATGCAATTAATGGCTAAAAAAAGACTGCTGTCATCAGGTGTACAGTACAAGCTGCGGTACCAAGCAGTCAGCTGCAGAAGAGCAAACACTATTCCCCATACAATACTGTTCCCAATAAATCCCAGAGGAAGCCGGGGTTTTTGTTTTCAAAAACAGCGTGTGTGTGCACTAATTTAGTGGGCTTTCTGATTAGAGTAAAAGATATGGTTTATTGCAATACTACCGTAAACTGATTAAAACCTCATCAGATAAACGCAATACCATTTGAATGTTTTTTAAGGATAAATTACTTTCATTTGTAACCCTTATCAGCCTGAAGAGTTTGCAATATAATGTTACAAGACTGAAAGACACACAGAGACCTTTTGTCAGTAGCTAAGAGGACAAACCGGTTTCTCCTGATTTAAACTCACTGAGCCAGCTCGATGTATTCTCAACACGGCAGCTAAAGTTTCACAAGAACTCTCTAGCTATTGTTCTGATCTGGACCGTCAATTGTACATAGACTCAGTCTCCCTCACACCCTGAAAGTAAAGTAGTCATGCCCTTGTCCTCGCAGCTGGAACCACTCATCTTTTGAGATCAGTTGGGGAAGTGTATGCCGTTGGGGGAAGGGCTGAATGAGTAAGGGTCTTTTTCATGTCCTTTAATCCCCAGAATCAAAGCATAAACATGGCCCAGTAACAGCGACTAAGTGAACCTGACCTCTTGTTTGTACTCTGCAGGTCTCTGTAGATAAATTTGAAGCAAAAAATAAACTAGCCAAACCTTGTACCCAACTCACCACTGTTCATTAGGGCTGAACAATATAGAAAAAAAGCGTATCGATAAAATTGATTGCTATTGATAATGATCAACACATTCAAAACATGTTTTAAGTGCCGCCCTGGCAGTTTTATGCTGTTGCTTAGTGATCTATTTTTAGATACAGGACAGACAAAAACTGAATTCAAGCTCAACGCTTTATTTAACCAACTTCTTACCAAAACTGCAGGTTTTTAAAAAAATAAAAAAAATAACCTGTGCTCTCTGAAGTCTTTGAAGGGAGCAGAGCATTCCTGGGTCTGCGTTTGTGATTGGTTGGGAGAATGTAATGACTGTAATATTAACCTACATGGCTAGAAGGCAAAAGGAAGGAAAACTGTTATTCTATTGAAATTTTTATTGACCCTTTTTTTCTATCATCGATATACGCCTATTGATCGATATATATTGTTATTGAATCATCATCCAGCCCTACTTTTCATTACATTACTATTCTCCATTTGCTCCAGTTCTCACACATCCTTGCTTGGTATTGGAGTCTGAAGGCAGTGTGGCGACTGGTGAGTAAGTTAGCGTATTCTGCTATTGCAAATTTATCCGAACCTCTTATATTCTGGACAGGGTGCAAACTCAGGTGCCTTTTAATGTATGTCCTACTTTATTGCTTCAAATAATTTTTACTCTGCAGAAAAAGTACTGAAAACCCAACACAGAAAACTTTGGCTAATAAATATCAGGCATTACCATTTTGATGGGCTTATGTCGCAGGTCTGCCTCAGACACTGGGGCTCCCTGATCTTTGGCGACTACTCCTCTCTGAGTGAGCTGCTGCAGCAGGGCAACGTTGTCTTTGGGCTGTGCCTCGGATCCAGTACTCCCAATAATAATGCTGTAGGTGCGACAGTACAACTCTGAGGACTGCAGCAGACGTGTGACTGGAGGTTTGAGATGCTCCTGTTCATACTGGTCACAGTAGAAGGGGTCGCGCAGCTCTGCAGGGACATTTTCTGTTAATGGACAAAAACAGATGACGATAAGACTACTGGCATTTTAAAACCGCGGCTTGGTAACAGTCATGGTTTATAAAAGGTCATGTAACAAACTGAAAAACAGTGACACCACTAGGCAAATAATCCAGATAAAACTGCTATCCTAAATAGCCATTTAAGTATTTGAAGAAAATAAAAAAAAAGAAACCACAAAAAGCAAAAAATGCTCAAAAGAAGCTATTTGTAATGTTATTAAGAAATTGTAGTTGAAAGGATCTGTGAAGGTAAAGTTATGGAGGAACTGCTTGAAATTTAAAATGAAAAAAGGGAAAATCTAAGATCCTGTTTAACAAGGAAACACTTATCAGGAAGATTCAACTGAACTCAAAAAGGTGATGCACTGTTCAACCAAACCTGCACACAAGGTAGAGCCCCAAGCAAACCTGAGGAATTTTGAAATGAGCAAAACTACTCACTACTAATGCAGAAGCAACCTTCAGTTTAGCCAGAAATGTACAAACCACGTTTTACAACACAAGATCTGGAATCAACTATATTTTATAATAAAAATATTTCTAAAACAGTGGGCTATTGTACACAATTCAAAGCCTTTTGGGAGGTGTAAACCCAAGGTTAGCCATGACCGTCACGCTTTCTGAAGGAAACAGAAAGTTAGTCGACAACCAAACAGCAGCACATATCAGCTGGCCCAGATCCCAAAGGCAAAACACTTTTGTAGAAACACAGACAGAAAAACTCCCTGTGAAATAAATGACTCAGACAAATAAAAGCACTTCCTGGATAAAATGAAAGCATACTGGGTTTAAACATCTGAAGAAAGAAAATGCATCCCTAAGAACTATAATAGCATAAGGAAATAAAGAAGTAACTATTCTTGGTGACAAGGACTATTGTGATTGGCTGTTCAAAAAGTACTGCAAAGTATTTTCAAATGACTTCTCTTAATCACAAAAAAATAAAAAAACAACAACAGTAAAGATCTAACTTTTTTTATTTAGACAACTCCGACGCCCAAAACCCCCCAAAGAATTAAAACAAGAAACTCGACCCTACTATTTTACCCAATTCTTCAGACAGAGGTTACCATAAACATGTTAGCTAATTTAGAAAGCTGCCATGGAGGGAGGAGGGGGGGGGGGCAACTGTATATACCACCCAGTTATAATTACAGGAGTAAGTAATGGAGAGCTAGCATCAAGATAAACTCAGAGGGCATTCACTGATTACAAGATGCCCTGAAGTTTAAGTCTTTGCACATATTTAATGCCTTTCTGAAACATGCTGACACTTACTTGTCTGAGGTTAATTAAAGATTTGTGATATGTTCCAGTCAAAATACCAAGAGGCAGTAAATTGTCTTGTTTTCAGAGTTGCCACTTTTTGGATGATCTCTTCAGTGAGTTCAGGATCTCTCGAGAAATGTTACCAGTAGACTCCTACAAGTACCTGGGGGTGTGCATCCGAACAATAAACTGGATTGGAGTCACAATACTGACGCTCTTTTCAAGAAGGGTCAGAGCTGATTCTACTTTCTAAGGTGACTGAGGTCTTTTGGAGTGCAAAGGAGACCTTTTTTGGACTCTGTATCAGCATCAGCCATCTTCTATGGTGTAGTTTGTTGGAGCAGCACCTTATCTGCTGTTGAGAGGAAGGGGTTAGATAAACTCATCAGGAAGGCTCTGCTCTGCTCTGGGATGCCCCCTCGACCCAGTGCAGGTGGTGGGAGACAGAAAGACTCTAGCAAAGATAACTACACTGTTGGACAATGTCTCCCAACACTTGTGTGAAGCTGTTGCAAAGCTGGAGAGCTCCTTCAGTGACAGACTGCTGCATCCTAGGTGCACAAAGGAGTCATCGCAGATCCTTCTTTCCACCAGCTGTTAGACTTTAGAACCATCACTGCTTTCCTTCTCATAAGTAGTCAGTTTTTATAATGCACAAATATAAATGCACACATAAAAAAAAAAAAATTGTAATCCCCCTACTCTGCTGCACGCTTCAATATTTCAACCATGTTTTTTAAATAACTGTACAGTGTGTTTATGTTGTAAATTTAAATTTGCTGTATTTTTTTAACCCTTGTGTGAATCTGCATGGTTCCATTGGCAATTCACTTTGCTACTGGTACACCTAACTATCCCCACTGAAGGACAACAAAGGATATAGTTCTATCCTATTCTCACTCTCAAGATATATCTTACATCATAATCGTTTTGCTGTGTCTGCATATTAATTATTCGGAATCAAGTGACAGAATTGTATTTTTAAGCTTATGATTAAGAAAATAAATGGATAAGAATAAATAAAACGTTGAGCCTTAAATGACTGAATTTACTGGAAAGAACATTGAAAGAGAAATCCCAGGTAAAACACCTTCAAAGAATTTACCGTCTAATATTAGTAACAAACCGAGTGTTTTACCTTCCTGGTTCCCGCATACAGCAAATGCTCAATGAATTGTGACACACCTTTTCCTAAACTAAAAGTAAATAAATAAATGTTTGTGAAATAATTTCATTGGGTGAAATTGTAGACACTATGTTTAGTCTGGTCAATGAGTACTTAGGAAGTCCACTTCCAACATTATACAACAATTAAGGTTTTAGAAATATATTTGATACACTTACAAAGATACCCGTTTTCAAATGAAACCAATAATGAATCTGTGTGTCTGTGTAAACCTTCTTCCAGTTTAAAGATTTTTTTTGTAATTTAAACATCAGTAATAAAAGTACAAAAATGTTACCCTTTGAGTCTAAAACTGACTGTCACTTGTTATACCCTTTTAAAAATTAAGGTCTTAAAAGCTAAAATGCCAACAGTGCTCAAGTTAAAACTATAAATACCTGTCAGAAGTTGAAGTAGCTAGAGTATATGTAAAAAAAATAATAAGTCCCAGAATGATGAGTTAAAAAATCTCCCCTAGAAGGCAAAGCGGATGCAAATGCAACAACTCGGTGAGATGAGGAAGATCGATATGAGAATAATTTCCCTATGTGACTTACCATGAACAATGACTTAGTCCATCTCATATTAAACATAAACCCAGGTACATGTTTCAAGTAGCTGACCCAAATATAACTGCCCATAAGAAAAAGTCTGTAATGACAGTAAACCAACTGTTGGTTAATAATTATATCACTAATAAAAAGGCAGCCAAAAGCTCTATTACATACAAGCAAAAAGATATTAAATGCAAGAAGCAAGAAGGTTTCTAGGTTCAAATTCAACCCAGGGTCTTTCTGCGTGGAGTTTGCATGTTCTCCCTGTGCATGCGTGGGTTCTCTCCAGGTACTCTGGCTTCCTCCCACAGTCCAAAAACATGACCGTTAGGTTAATTGGCCTCTCTAAATTGTCCTTAGGTGTGAGTGTGTGCGTGAATGTTTGTTTGTCCTGTTTGTCTCTGAGTTGCCCTGTGACAGACTGGCGACCTGTCCAGGGTGTACCCCACCTCTCGCCCAGTGAACGCTGGAGATAGGCACAAGCAACCCCCGCGACCCCATGAGGCATTAAGCGGGTCAAGAAATGGATGGATGGATGGACATTAAATGCAAACAGAATACTGAATTAAAAGCAACTCTTAAAAAAAATGCTTATTTATTTGCTTAAACTGGAGCAAGAACATCGCTGTTTTTTTGTTTTTTTTACAGGTCATGGAGTAGGTGCTTTATCTATTGGTTTGAGTGAGAAGGCAAAAGTCAAACATGTGCAAAGTTCATTGACTCAGTCAGTACCACTGGCAGATCACTCCAGGTAAAAATAGACAAGCAACTTTCCATCTGTGGATGAAACACAGTAAACCCTGACAAGAGATACAGCTTGCGTCAACCGCTTGCTATGCAGACTAGCAAAAAAATTAATAAATAAATAAAAGCAACTGAGAAGATATGCAAAAGTTATTTATGTAAAACTGGACAAACTTTTTAAACAGTTCAGAGGAACTGACATTTAACAAGCACAGCTACAGTCCCGTTTGCTCTGTTATAGCTGCTACCTAAACTGACGTACACAGTTAGATAACAGGAGACGTGTCCGTTTTCATTGACTGATTGGGCTAGCATGCTGGCCGGGTCGCAGAACATCAGCCCACATCTTAAAGTGGCTTCTATACAAAGCATTGGCACTCAGCAAATGTTCAAAGTAAGCCAGGTTGCTCAGAAGCAGCAAACATCTACACCAACTTCAAGAAGGTTCGATTATTCCCTCGATAGGCTTGAGGGAAACCGTCAGCAACTCTGTGATTTGGTAAATTATTCAGTGACATTCAGCGTATTCCTGCTTGTTCTTTTAAACGTCCTCATCATGTGGTTGGAAAGATCAAACGCATATGATTATCTGGTTTTATTTTTAGAACAAAGCAGGTACTGTTCTGTTGCCCCCCCCCCTCCCAAAAAAAAAGATAGCTTTAGTCAGTGGAGCAATGCTAACAGTCCACCCCTTACCTAACTTATTTTATTACAATGTTTATTTTTAAATCATAGCGCACACAGATCGACACCATCAATATGCAGTGGGCACATTGATAAAACCTTTACTGTTCAATTTATTTAAGAGCGGGAAAAAAAAGAATAACCTTTCTTTGTGTGGTCAGAGGCTAAAATGGCGCGGACAGCGATCAAATGTAGATCAATGGGCCACGATCTGATTGAGAGAGATAAAGCACACCTAAAAACACAACATATGAAGCGCCTCGTCTTCACATGCCCTCAAAGATCCACTTACCAGAAACATGCTATCCCCTGTAAGCCCTTTGTATCCTGTAACATTAACACAGGCAGCACACGAAGCTTAATTGCATCAAAGGACCGGTGTACACTGAACAACATCCTATAGAGTGAAAGTGATTACATTACGGCTGTTTCAGAAGCAAACAGGACAACACTACAGGAGAAAGTAAGTACGCAATATAAAGAGACACTGGAAACAAACTCTAAATTAGATCTGGATTCACTTACTTAAAGCCCTCTTAGACCTTTAATAAGTAGAGTGAGAACTGAATTTTTCTATAAGAGATAGGAAAACCCCTTTGAGTAAAATGCTACCCAAGATGTGAGCATTTTTATGAACGCCTATGTCTACTAGAACTCATAGAAATATTTAACTTGAATAAAAATCTACATTGACACAAAATGGCTTAAATATATGGGTACAAAAGGATTTGTTTATTGGTTTGAAATGAGAATACATAGGTGCAGAAATTGGAACTATGAATTGACAAAGCGGTGATTGACCTGGAGTTACTGAAATTTAAAATACAATTGCTGCAAAGCCCTCGACAATGCAGACGACTGTTCACTGTGGCTCTACGCTCTTTCAGGAGTGAACGCTGTTTGTCAAGACCCAATGCAATCTGCCGGGTTTCCTTAGACAGGAAACGTTTGACCAATTTGTGTGTATGATTTGATTGAATTTTGAATTTAACTTTGTAAAGTGCCTTGAGATGAGATGTGTTGTGAATCAGTGCTATATAAATAAAATTTAATGGAATTCAGCAACAGTGTGTAAAGATTAGCCTTTAAGAATATGACCTTGTATGCAGTTTAAACTTCCTGAATGAACACTAAGAACAAGAAAACGTCCTACACAGTAGAGCTGAGCGACACATCGATTCAATCGATTAATTCCAATTTTTTAAGATTTAATTTTTGGAAAATCTAGATTTTATTTTGCAGATGCACTCATTGGGCTTCCATGAAGAGTATAGCATGCAATGCCAAATATATGTTAAGGAAACTATATTGTCAACATATTGTAGAGAGGAAACTTTTCCCCCATAATACGAGGCACTTTAATTTACTAATTTACTTTTTTTTTTTTAAGTTAGTTTGAAGTTACACAAGTAAAGCCAGTTTTTAGCTCATTGCATATAACCACTAGCTGCAAACATTTTGTTTTGATTTTCATTGTTTACAATGGACGGCTGCCATCTTGTTTTACAAGCCTGTTTCAGAGCTTGTATTTAGTCACACTTTGAATTCAGGTCAATTCCCAGATGAAATGCTTGACATAACAGCAAGATTTTAATATAATTTCATTAACTTATTTTTGTGAAAATAAAGAGAAAACAAAAAAACGATTAATCGAATTTGGTATAATAAAACTGGAGATTTTATTTTTAAGTCATATCGCCCAGTCATATTACACAGGCCTGTAATTTCATCTAGACCCCAACACTAACGCAGGATTTCACAGCAACTTAACCGTTGTGTTATTTTTTTTTGGGTTGTTTTCTTTTCCTAAAGTACACCCTGGTTTAATTTAACAGCAGTAAAATAGACATAACACAGCCACACAGCTTAAACAGATAGTGTGAACTCGGGAGAAAAACTGAAGGCATGCAAGTGTTTTTAAAAACAAGCTTCCTCCCAGCCTAAACAGGTAGATCTAGCTTGAGTCACCCTCAGATGAACTGTCAATCATTTTTCAACTTCAAAGGAGACACATTTATGTTGTTACCCACTCAAGTTAATTGATGAATGGTACAATCCAGCCATATATACAAGTGATAGAGCTGCTGCTCCTTGCCTAAAGGTAAAAGAAGTTAGAATTACAGTTCAGCGATTTAGCCTTTTAATTATTTCCTTACATGCCACTTTGCTTTGGCATAAATGAATACTGATGGCAGGATTTTTGTTCAACCTACTTGCTGTCCTGCTCTCTAAGCCTTATTACCTTTTTTTTCATGGCAACATAAATATTTTAATTCAACCCCTTAAGCAGATTACCATGCCTAAATAGAGATTTTTTTTGAAGAGCTTAGATGGCAAAGCTTTTCATGCATTTGTTTTTGTCACATCTCTTTAAAAAGAAGTTGAATTTTACAGCAGGTTTTTTAAGGGCCCTTGAACACACTGCGGTTAATGAAATAAATGTGTGAAAGTGTTGTCTGTTGTCCTTTTAATTAAATTAACTGCCCTTGAAAAGCTGAGCTGACCTAGCCTGGCTGCTCCTTGGCTATCTGTCCTTACCAGCTGGATTTCTGGGAAGTGACTCGGTGATGTCATCCTTAATTTGCATGACTCTTTCAGCAAGGCCACCGAGTCGATTAAGACAGAAACTAAACATGATCAGTGTTTGTTGTCATATCCCAGAGGCTTGGCATGACTTTGACCATAGGGTGTGGCTGAGGTGCTAAACTGAGTACACAAAGGTGGCAGCAGCCTGGAGTTTCAAACTCGGGACCTGTGTGGGATTGTGTAACGCAAATAGTTAAACTGCTTTAGACCAAACTTCTTTGGCAACCTTGTGTAGTGCATGTGATTAAGTTATCTTAAAGTCAAACGTGTCATTTTTACTATTGAGAGATAATATGGTTAAATTTAAAGTCAGCTGAGCTAAACGTCCATAGATGACTATAGTGTCTCCTTTTCTCGGAGTGAGTTTTATTCCTTTCTTAGCTGGTATTCTTAAATCGAAGCCACATGCCATGCATGTAAAATCCTACTTATAAGTTTTTTTTGTTTTGTTTTGTTTTTTGCGTCACAGTGGGTGGGTGTCAATCAGGAATATTGCTGACTAAGGTTGCCACAGAAGAATGCGGATTATTATGTCAAAACATTGCAATTTATTCGTCCCAGTAACATGGATTGGTAATAAAAAGTACAGAAGAGACTACAGTTGAGTCTGTCTGCTGTAAACTGCCCTTATCACAGATCATAAAGTAAAAAATATCATAGAATATTTGAGAACGCAAATGCCTGAAGTACCATGTCTTGGCAGGCTGTCATTTCAGACATCAAGGCTGCAGGGACAGGGTGGTTAGCTTGATAAGGGAGGCCTACATGAGGAGGCCCGCTTCTCCCTGACATACATACCCATAGAGACAGAACAAATGACATGTGTCACAGTCCCAAAGAGGAATGCACACGGTGCCAGCGTCCTCTTTTCACATGCGGCTCTTTGTGCTAAAAAAAAAAAAATCGCCGAACAATACAAGCACCGCAGTTGCTTTCCGTGCATGTGCGTTTTACTGGTATAATGTAAACACATTACCAGACAACAAAAGGACGAGGGTCCTGAGTAAAACTGGGGTTTTAAGCCGCACGGCCCGAACGACAAAAGAAGAAGAAAAAATAACCTACCTGAACTCCCGTAGGACTTCGCTAACAGCCATCCTACACTTGCGCATATTTTTGATTTACTGCAGTCATACAAATCCAATGGCTTTATGTCTGGGACCACAAAAGTCTTCCTCTTAGTAGGCGAGTCCACCATAGCGGCACCGTAGTAAAAAATATATAGCAAGCGATGCTGGCAAAAATGTATACAAGGCTATAAAAAAATACTCAGGCAACCATTCTTTCAGTTCAGTATTCCACACGACCGCAGGGCTGGGAATACGGATGTGGTTTCAGGTTTTCCTCGGGAAATATCCGCCCCGGTTTCGCTTCCAAGCCAACTAAACGTCCTCTTCTACGTCGTGCCGAAGACGAAATATCCGCTTAGTTATGCTTCACAGCCAAAGGAAGCCCAGGACTACCGAGACGATAGAGAAAGCCGGACTAGTCCCCCTTGTTTCTGCGCCTCTTCGTCCGCATTGCTGTTGTCAGTTCACCGTCCACAGCTCCATGTAGTCCTGTCGATGACTGACGACCAGGTGCTCCACACTGGCATCACTCGAGCGCCCCACCAGCCAATAGGAATTGAGCCTGGGCAAAAGAGGGCGGGCTCTGCTTGTGGGAGCAGACAGCAGGTAGAGGTGTGATGCTGGTTTACCTACAGGTGCATCCGGTACGTGGATGAACCCCTGAGGGGACAGCATTCATCAAACTGCTGGAAATGAAGTCAGGCTGCAGGTTATTCACAATCTATCCTTATAGTAATGCATTTTAAGGCTTTAGAGCCAACATAAAACCATCTGATTAACAAATTATGATGTTATTCAAATAATAGGAAACAGTCACCTTTTTTTTTTTGTCTTTGCACCATTCACCTCAGAAATGTCCTGATCCTGTAATGAAGTGTTTCCGATTCTGATTTCTGAAAACAAGTTTATTTGTATAGTACATTTGAGTAGCAAGGTGGTTCTGTGATGCTTTATATGATGAAAACATAAAAACAACATAAACACATCGACATACTCACTGGTTGTGAGACCAGTAAAAATTTGCATCTTATGAAAACATCAATACATATCAAATATGTTGGTCAATGTTCCTATTATTATGGGCGCCGAAAACACAACTCTATACAGGTGGGTTTTCAGACTTGATTTAAAGAAACTCAGTGTTTCGGCTGATTTGCAGTTTTCTGGAAGTTTGTTCCAGATGTGTGGAGTACAGGGACTATGTTACTTCTCCATGTTTGGTTCTGGGTATGTAGAGTAGGCCAGAACCAGATCTGAGTAGTTCTGGCTAAAAGTAGTCAGCATGCAAATTTACTTCTGCGCAGCCGTAAATATGGTGGATGCATCGCACTATTGCAGCGGTGTGTTTTGCTGGAGGTAATACACAATATTTTATTCAATACTGTTTCACAAGGGTATTTGATGGCAACAATATATAGACCTTAGTTATTTTTATCCTTTCATAAACTGTATGTTAAAATATGTAACGTAACAAATCTGAGTTTCTTTGGTACCATCCTTTAAATGCAAGATAAAACAGCACAAAATCTATATACCTACTAGAACAGACTACAGTAATCTAAAGGTTATACAAGAAAATTGCAATAAGGCAAATCATTAGCATGTGACTGTACTAGTATTTCAGGCAAAAAAAAAGCTTGTGTGCTTCAGGTTACTGACTTAAAGGTGAGGTGTGTAGCTGTTTTCCATAGACTTTATTTCCTGCAGCACCAACAGACTTGTTAAACAGCACAGAAATGATCTATGCCTGGTGTAGTAACTTTGTAAAATTATTATTTCAAGTCTGTTTTATTATAGCTCCGAGTCTGATGTGACGGGTTGGTTACAACTAACATAATATTGAGCAATTTATGCTGGCAATACATTTATAAGACTATACCAAGTTGATTTATTTCAGCTTTAAGCACTTTTCTCTGTATCCTATTTTATTGCTTTCTTTCCCTCTATGTATATATATATATATATATATATATATATATATATATATATATATATATATATATATATATATATATATATATATATATATATATATATATATATATATATAAGAAAACTAATTTTGCAATTTCAACAAAAGAGACACCAAACTCTGTTACACAACCACATTTACTTATTGTTGGAAATTGTATGTTATTCCAGCATTCAACTACAAACAGTTTAATGTACAGATGCAAATGTAGCTTGAACTGAACACTTGAAAGGTTAGAAATAATTTACAGGTTTTCCGCTTTTGAAAATATTTAGTAACACTCAAGCCATGAGTTCAAACATTTAATGCTTCACTTCGAAATATTCTCACCTGATGAAACAATGCTTTCCCCCTATGTGTCGCATACAAGTCTTCTAAATTTGTTCTGGTAAAAAATACATTGTAAATGTCTTTATTTTCAAAAGTCTTTTTCCAAAATTGAGTTAAATAGACCAGGTTTAAGTGTGAGCAAGTTTCCAACTGTAAAAAAGTGAACTATATGAAAATGGCCATATAAACAAACATGTTGGGTTTCATCAATAGGAATTACTGACATCCTGTGGTCAAAATAGATACATCTCTTCACAGAAAAACCTGCACCAAAAAGAAAATGCTTCTAATTTTTGAGGCCGTCTCTATAATTTTATCAACCCAATGATACATCTAAACGTTCATTCTAATCTGAAATATGTAGTCACTGAAATATTATCATCTCAAAATGCAATGAGTAATTTTTCAGTCATCTTTGAGACCTCCAAAGACAGCAGTCGGAACACTCTTCTGCTCAAGCTGCACCTCTGTAAACAAAATTAACACAGAAAATTGCATTTTAATGAATCAAAGATGTCTTCAGAAATGCTTCAATAGGCAAATGTTCACCCCCATCCCATGTTTTAATCTATTTCACACTAACCATCGGGACCTTGGTCTTCATCATCTTCATCCTCATCCTCGTCAATGTTTATCTCATCAGGATTGGCTTGTTTGGAAAGCTCCGCCAACTCGCTGCGAGACGTGTCACTCCTGTGCAAGCAGAAAAGAAAAACAGTGAAATATTAACAGTTATACATTTTAGAAAAGTGATGAATTTGAATATTAACTGTTCAAGATCTTGATTGGTCAGAATATGAACCACAAACCTGACAAACAGAATCTTCTCTTTGGGTTTGGGTTTGTCCAGCTCAGCCTCAGCAGCAAGCTGCTGAGCTTTCTGCTCCAACATTTTCATGTCATCAATTCCCATCTGGCCAGGAGCAAGGTCTGAAACTGATACCAAATAAAAAATACTTAGATCAACCTAGCAACTTTAACATTTCTCATAAATTCGTTAACATGGCAGAAATACAAAGGAGGCATTGCGATTACAGATTTCTCTGATTAACCCATTGTAGTTTACACAGAACGTCAGCCGTACCTTAAGTGGCAAATACTAGGAGGAAAAACACTGTGGTAGACAGAAAATGTTTCACATGTTCTAAATGTGCCGTCTGTCTTTCCACAAACTTCTGGTGCATGTTAAGTTTTGCAGACGGATAACAGTTAATAATTTGAAAAAATACAGCTAGAACAATATGTATGCACGCTTTCAGGAGAAAGCTGTGTTCATAAATCTCTGTCTAAATGTACAACAAAATGAAACTTTTCCAACTTGAAGCATCAAAAACCTAAAACTATTTCTTTAATATGACTTTAGCTACGCTCACACTACAGGCCAATGCTCAATACCGATTTTTTTTCAGAAATCCGATATTTCCGATAATTTGAATTTTTCTTTTCTTAAGAAAAGAAAAATTTATAGGCAGCGTTTATTTTTACAACGCTGCCTATACCTGACTCTGGTGTGAACTGTTCGCGACTCCAGACTGACCCGCATGCACTAAAGAGCAATAACAATGACGTCACGCCCAGCACAGTTTGGTACAGGAAACACGGAAGAAATAGGAGTATTGATTTTAAGTGTCCAACGGAAGCCACTTATTGTGTCAGTGGGTGCCGAGGGGAAACATGTCGATAAAAAGGGAGTGAAACTCTGTATTCTGGCTGCTAATTTAGCACAGAGGTCTGTTTGGATGCGGGGACGCAGCCTGGGATGGTGGTGCAGGGATGTAAACAATGTCGGAGGCCGAGTTCAGTCAAAATTTCAGGATGTCAAGGGCAACTTTTAATGATGTATATCAGCGCCTCTCCTCTTGATTACCAAGGCAGGACACTTATTGCAATCCATTGTATTAAACTGCAATGGGGCAGATTACCACACGCTGGGTAACCTCTTCGGCACTGCAAAGTCCTCCATGTGCAGGATTTTACTTGTTCTTATACGAGTCGTCCTCCTTGGCTGGAGGAGGGTAGGCGACCGTCATTCATCACAAGTTTCATAGGAAATGAATGGAGAGGGAGTGACGTCGCTCTCCGTGTGTCGGGCCCATTGCATCTCGCTGTCCCTTGTGCGGTGCTGTTGCAGCTGTTGTCCATTTTGCTAACTGCGATCACCACTATGTAGATGGTAAGTGATGTGAAAGTTGGCTCAAATTCCCCAAGGTTAGCTATTTTTCCCTTCAATATGTATTGTTGTGCACTTAAAACACCACATTCTGTCATTTAACTTTGTCACTTAACCTTGCACAAAATCATTCAATCCCCTGGCAGATTTGGATTTTCACCAACATTTTTCTTCAAACTGGAATTAATATTAAGGTCTGGTGTGGCCGAGCCGGATGCCTGACTTGAATCTGATAGAGAATTCATCGAAGGAGCTAAAGATTAGGGTGATAGCCAGGAGGCCTTCCACTTGGGAGGTCATCACCAAAGGTAAATAGTCAAAATAATGCTGACATGTCAGAAATAAAATAAAAAATAAAAACATAATTCATCCACTGTGTATAACTGCTCATCCGTGCCCGGAAAATATTACAATTCTTATTTTAATCTATCTCATGTTGATGTAAATTTTTAGTTTAAATATTTATAAAATAACCAATAATCTTAAATCAGGATGAACAATATTCAAAGCTGAAGTATTACAGCCTTTCAACAATGGTAAAACCATCAGAGGCTTCCCGGAGCTAGGAATGAACCAGATACAAGGATTTAATGTAAAAAAAAAACAAAAACAAAAAAAACTGAGGGCCCAACTGTGAAATCTGCTTTTTCTTACCGGTGCCTGTAGAGCTTGTCGAAGCCTTCAGCATTTGAGAGGACATAAAGTTGACCTGAGTGTTGTACGTAGCCTGGACACTGCGTTTGATTCTCAACATTTCCCTAATTGTATCCTCATTTCCATGCCGGATCTCAAATTCCTTCCAGGTCTGCCAGAAATTTGCTGTCACCTAAACGATGATCAATATATCATAATAAATCAGGAAATGTTCCAACACGTTGTTGAGGAATTTTTAAAAGGTGGCTTCTCTCACCCTTGGGTCACAGATCTGAGAGCAGTAGGAGTAGATTGCTCTGGCACGGTCAATCTCACCAAGTTTACTCTCCATGTCAGCGAATCGCATACACATGTCCCTGGCATGCTCATCAGGAAGAACCTGGGAAATTATAAACGATAATCCACAGTTATTTCAGTTTTTAAGGAACAGCATAACTGTAAGAAAATAATAATATATGTAAATTCACAATTGTTTTATCATTCAAGGCAAGCTCAAGATAGTTCTTTGTCACCTATAAATAAACAAGCTTTTTTGTTTGGTTTGTGGGTGGGAACTAATCACTTTAAAATGTCATAGTTTAGACTCGTACTCGTACAATCCTTATTATAAATATAATTACTAGCCTTGAACTTTTACATTTGAAGTGCAACCACAAACACCCATAAAAAGGTTTAGCATAATAGCTGATTTGGGTGATGAAGAGTTTTTAGATATGAAGGTAAATAGAAACGAAGCCATTTTTATTTGAGCGATTTTGCAAATACACAATTTTCTTTATCACTTGTGTGACTTTGATGTTGCATAAAGTGAAGAAAATGAGAAGAAACGCTTCAATAATATTGTTTTATGTCAATAAAAAAAAAAAAGGTACTTCACCTCAATAGCCTTCTGGTAAATAGCTCTGGTATATGTAACTCCATAAATTTCAGCTGCTCTCTTGATGTAGATATTAAACATATGGTGTCTCTCATCCGTTTCCACGGCCTGTGTTGCTCTTTCATAGACAGCCATGGCATGTCGCGCCAATCCATACTCCTCTTCCAGTTTGGCATATAACAGATAAATGGCTGAAAAAATAAAATCATTGTTTCAGAACATGTTAGAGGTCGAAAAAGAAAACAAGTTGTAATGGTAAAAAAATGTGTGTATTGCTATAAAAGCTATTTACTCTTAGCAAACTTAGCGGGGCAGCCATCCAGGGCTTGTTCAAACAAATCTCTGGCTCGCTCCAATTTTTTGCCACCATAACGATCAATGAACTTGGTGAGGTAAGTGTTCCAGATGTCATAAACATTTGGCCACTTGAAGAGAGCGATCCCTCGCTCGTATGCCTTTTAAGGGAAGGAAACAACAAAAATATTTTTACATTTATAAAACAATAACACAAAAAATAATGAAATACATATATCAATAGTGGGGTCAAATGTATTTACTTTAAAGCTTTCCTCAAAGTAGTTGTGTTCTTCAAGGAACATGGCATAATTGATGACAATTTGAGGAGTGGCGATGCGTAGATCAATAATCCGGTCATACACTGCTTTTGTAGACTGATGATTAAAAACAGAATGGGATAGAAGGGATCAACACCAGTAATAGAAAACTATAGATAGTGTTCTGAGTTTTATCATAATTCACATATTTATATGCATACCTGGAAAGTGCCAAGGCTCTCCTCAAGGTCTGCCAGCATAGACCACACCTTCAGGGACTTGTAGACTCTGTTTTGGACTGGCTCAGATGAATCAAAGTACTCTGCTTTCTTAGATGGGATCGCTGTAGCTTTCTATAACAAAATCATAAAAAAAAAAATCAAAAAATACTTGGTATTGTAGGCACAATATATTTGTAACATGTCAATGAAAAATATAATTAGTTTCCTTTGTTTTAGACCGGTGCAATGAATCATAGTTGCCTAATATTTCATTATTTGAAGATTTGTTATTGAACAAATTACTTTTAAGAAGCCTGATGACGTCTGAACAATCAAACACCTATTATTGTTTTATGTGACATCAGTGAATTATTAAGTGTACATTAAGTGTATTAAGTGTATTTGCAAACAAACACAATGAAACGTCTGTACACTGTTCAGACAAATTAAATATTACATTACAGAGTTTTTTGTTATTCTTATTTCTGTTCCATTTTTTACCGAGTGTAGTTTAAAACGTATTTTTCCAGTTCCTGAATTTGGCAAGATGTCCCTAGCATCAATATGCTTCCCACTTGTACTGCATTGCTTTTTTCATTTTTCTATTTCTCTCCATTTTGAGTCCAAGTACAATTTTACAACATATTAACATATGTAGCAGGATAAGGAGTGGGTTAACATGTTACCCTCAGTATGCGTAGTGCCTGATCATAATTTTCATAGCGAAGCTCCATCTCTCCGTATTCACACCAAACGGCAGCGAGGTCATCAACCTGTTTGTAGTTCACCTTAGTAGCCTTCTCAAAAATCGTCCTGGCCTGTGTAAGGAAAAATGAGACATATGAATGAAAAGAAAAACTAATTTTATATGAAGTTCAAAGACTGCATACAACCCCTGAGGAAAGACTTTGGTAACTTACATCATCCAACTGCTCATTTTCCTCATAGAATTTGGCAAAAGAAACCCAGAGAGAATGAGGTTTGCCAGTGGCTTTCATTGCATCCACTGTCTGTACTGCCTCAGTGTATGTGTTGATGATCTGGAGTGAACACATTTTTTTCATGTATTCATGAATACTGCATAAGACTGCATGTCTTATTTATTTTTTTGTTGTCAAAATTCCTGCAGGCTCTTAAACCTACCTGTCGTGGATTTCCTTCATAAAGTTTTACTCGCTTGTGCCACTCGTGAACATTATGGGGGTTTTGCCTCAGAAGTACGCTGTTGAGTAGAAGTGGTCGCCGGGCAATTAGCTGCTCAAAGCGTGCAAGTCGAAGCTCCAGATCTATGTCATCTGATTGGAGAGGGGAACAAATTAAGCCATTAATAAGAGGAACTCTAGAATAAAAGGTATGCTATCAATGTTAATTCATACAAACCTGGCTCCTCTTGTCCCATCTCAGCAGTGGTCTCCATCTTTGCAGCAATCATGCTCTCTTCAAACTGAGCATAGCTATCAAACACTTGTGTGAAATCCCTTACCGTTACCACAGTAAGGATGGCTTCCTCATAAACATCCCGGGCCTGAGGAAACAGACAATCATATTGAGACATCATGCATTCCCTTTCAAAAATGCAAAATAAAATTACAGAAATATAGAGCCAAAGTACAAATAAATACATAATTACTTAAAAACAGATTAATGCGTAAAAATAAAAGCTATTCAGCATAAACAGACTTTCTCAAAGTGGCCACTCCTGATGTAATAGTCAGCCAAAGAGCACCAAAGTTTCCCGAGTTGGTCAGTGAAGCGTGTGAGGCCTCCTCGTATGATGGCGCCAACATTTAAAGAGGTCACTTTATCAGGATTCTGGGAGATCAGGTCGCATAGCTCGTGCCATAGCTGATCAGAAACATAAAAATACAATGCAGTCTAAGGATTGATATGTTATGGACCACCTAATACACACACACTTGGAGGTTCTTCACACAAAATGACATTTTACCTGATAGTTAGACTTGCCCTCTTTGGACACGAAGCTTTCATCATTTACGATTGCTGCCAGTCGCACAGCTGCTTCATCCAAGCGACCTACAGAACGCAGGTAGTCTATGTACTCTTCTGCATTCTCTGGAGATAGCTACCAAGCATAAAGAGAAGATAGTATAGTTAGAATTATGCAGATAAATATGATCCTTGAATCTCTAGAGCATCTTTGTTACAACAATGTTGTTCTAATACACAAATTCCAGGAAATCTGCTTCTAAGACTTTCATTTGTTGACAGAGAAACTCTGCATGAAGGTTCAGTTAATCTTCAGACATAAAAATAATAATTTGAAGTCCTTTTACTTAGAGAGGAACTTGAAGGAATTTACAGAAAGTGTTACAAAGCAAGCAAAAATAGAGACCACAGTTAAACTAAATCTGATTATTGCATACATTTTTAAATGTAGTGTGGAAATGGATTGTGCACTATAATCTCACCTTAAGGTACCTTCGATACACTCGCAGGGCTGTCTCTGGCAGGGGCAGGTTGCGAGCAAAGCGTAGGTATAAAGGCCAGATTCGTGGGTGCTGGGTTACAGGTAGCGCCCTCAGAGCCCGGTCAAACGTTCTCCGACTTCTTGTGATCTTACACTGTTGCACGACGAACTGACAGTAGTCAATCCATATCCTGGGCATCTAATTTATGGAACAAATTCTTGATTAGTTCAAAAAGCAATCCCCAAACTCATACAATTTGTATGGTATGTGTTATGTACTGAGATGTTGCCTCACTTTGAGTCATTATTACCTTGTGCATAAACACGAGTGCCCTTTCGTGACAGTTATTGATCTCCTCATAAACTGGATCTGTTATGCATTTTCCTTTGACTTGTTTCCTCCTTTCTCTCAGATAATTGTACCACAACTTATAGCTGTAAAATGACAGCAAATGTAGGTCAAAACATAGTAGAAAAGTCAACTTAATCAAAATCAAAGTCTGCAATTATATATTTCACTAATCACAGCCTTGCAGTGTATATTACCTTCCAGGCAATTCCTTCAGAGCCCGCTCATATATCATGTTCAGGGTGGATTTGGGTCCATTCTGTTTAAATTCAATGTAGCGCATCCAACACTTGACTGAGTATGGATTCCTGATAATCTCCTCTTCGTAAGGGAGATCATCATCCTCCTAAAAAAAGCAGTAAGAACAATAAAACACCAATAACGCAGTAAACTTAAATATACGAAGGAGTGACGTTTGTTGTCAATACACGGCGGCCAAACAACTTAGTATTACGGAAACAGCGAAATTGTATTTACATTTTTATATCGATTCAATGTCTTGATAAAAACGTATTACCTCACAAAACAAGGAAAAAACAATGTGTCTCTTTTAATTTTATACATCTAGCCAGGCTAGCTGTAAGCTAACTAGCTAAAACTAATGCTAGCAATAGTGGTAGATCGTAAATAATATTATTTTTCTGTAACTTACAAATATGACGTCAGCTTTTCCACTTAAGGAAGGCATTTCTTCCGAGAGAAAAACAACAACTTCAACAGTTAAACTCTATGCTAACTTTCGAAAAGCTAAACTAGCTTGCAAACTCAAAGCGTGTAGTCCTCCGTGTAACTTCCGGTGGTGCGCGACCAACGTGCGCAAGCGCGTTTAAAAATAAACTACAAACATGAAGAAAGTCTGTAGTTTTTCTGCTGTTTGGCGTCAACCAACGAAAGGGTTACTGCTGCCACCAGCTGGTTTTGACTGCAAATGAGCACATGAGGTAAAAAAAGGAATGTGGCCAACAACTCTTCAACCATACACCAACATAATTTCCTCGATAAATATCTTTGTATGTTTTCTTTTCAGTGAACATTTAACCTACATTATTTATAATTTTTTTTCCTTTTGACAATATTGTTAATGTTTTTATCATTCTGTAGGTAAAATTAAAACAACCGAAGCCTTATCTTTTTATATGGTTATATTTATTCATTTAACCAGCTTTGTTTGATTATAAAAATCTATTTTTTTTTTTTTTTCGTCCGGGCTTTCACTAAGCAAGTCTAAAACGTGCTGGTTTTGTATTTAAAATCTGCCCACTCCTGTCAAATGCCAAATCTTTGTGATAAAAAAATGTTGCTTTCACCCTGTACAAAAAATAAAATAAATGAAAATAAAAATTGTTAGGGGAAAGGTTGTGTCAGTGTTTGTGGAATCCTCAACACTGTTTGGTGCAAAATTAACCACAACACTTCATATTATAACACAGCTGAAAACATTACGCATCTTCTGGCCTGACATTTCCTAAAAAAAGATGGGAGGGATTTAGGCATCACACCTTCTGAAAATCCTCTCCTTTTTCTTTTTCTTTTTATAAAGAGCATCCATGTATAACACATTGTCTATATGTTTATTTTTTGAGATAAAGACAGACAAACATTTAATTTAAAGACAGTTTTACTGTTTTGCAAATTAGAACAGTTCATTAGTTTTGATTAATTTAATTTTTTTATTATTGTGGTGTGAAAGCCCTACACAATAAAGCATGACAAACATTTTGCAGGAGAGTGTCAAGTCTTCAAAAGAGAATCAAACGGGAAAAGTCAGCTTTAGTCGATGAGTTATTTTTATGCAAACATTTTGACTTCAACAGTGGAGGAATTATTTTTCTAGGTAAATTAATTTTACAAACTATTATGGAAGAGTAATTATCATGTAATATATAGTGTGGTTATTGATCATTTGAGTTGACCTTTTTGACTGAATATGTATTGATTGTGTTACAATAAATGAATATAAGTTAAACATATTTCTACTTTGCTTACTTTGTTTTGTATTTTATGAAAAAAATTGGTTTCCGGTGATGGACAGGCAACCTATCCAGGGTGTACCCAGCCTCTCACCCACTGCTGACACTTTAAGTATCTCAAAGAGCTACAAAGAAAAGTTAAAAAACAATTAAAAGATACAAATAAAATAGTTACATTTAAAAGATTAATATCAATCATACAATCTGGAAAAGCTTAACTTTGTCAGTTCCTTCGACCTCCCTGTGACAAAGTTTAGTCCGGGAAGGAGCCATACAGTCAGACCTATAGTGAGATTATTCACTAAACTGCTGGACTGACCTCCAACATCTCCTCACAACAGCCGCTTCACCCAAAATATTGCAAACCAAGGAAGCCCCATACAATTACGCTTTGTATAGAGCCTGTAAAGGAACATTGAAGGAGGAAAAAATCCCTTTTGCGACTCCAGCCTCTGGCACCGTTGTTCCACTCATCTAACACATGCAAATTGCTTTGCACCTGGTATGAAGATCAACTTTGCATAAACTAATTAGTAGATCTTTATTTGGCATTGATTGTGTGCACAATCAAAAAGTTTGACTTCAGTTGAGGTAATGGATCAACATCGGTGGGATCTTGAGATCCTTTACTGAAATTAAACTACATAATAAAAATGATAAACGTGAAGTATATTTATGTTATAGTTCTTAAAGACATAAAAACATCACTTAGACAAAACCAAACCCTTTGATTGTTGATGCCATGTAAATTATTATTGTACCCATGGTTGATTGATTTTATATACATGTTTATATACAAACTGATAGTTTGTGTCACGTTTCCATTCTGGTAATATTTTGGGGGCCAGTAGCTAAGAAGTTTGGGAACTTCTCGTGTAGACATTTGGTTTACATATGTAGACAGTATGTATTTTATTTTTATGTAAAGAAAATAAAGATTCAATGTAGGCTAATGATGGCAGGTGTGAACTCAGGAATAGTGAATGCTAAAATCAAGAGGTACTTCAACAATATATTAGTTTAAGGATTTATATATTCGTGAAATAATGAATAATTATTACAAGTTTTAGAACATATTTTCTCTAACTTGTTACAATAAATGTGGAAATGGCTTTAAACTGATTAAAGAAAGTACACTTTTTTTTAAATGGATGTTGTGAAAACAGAAATTGTCCAAGCACTGATAATGGTGAAAATGACACTGTCAGGTTTATTAAATAATCTAGCAACATGAAAGCACATTTTTCCATCAGAAGTCAGAATGTTGCTTCGACCCACAGAGCCAGTACAGTTTTTAATGCTCTCAAGGACATCAGGGAAGGAAAAACAAAAACATTTAATCAGAAGACGGTGGGACTATACTTTCGGTAAGTAATCTGCCACAAATAGATTCTAGCAGTAAGGAAAATTTTCCATCACAGTGAATAAAACTTTGAGAGCCACTATATTCAAACGCATATATCTAAATCTTGTAAAATATATGTATAAAGTAGTTATTGATATGGTTCTTATTCCTTTTAACAAAGCCAAACAAACAAACAAACAAACAAACAAACAAACAAACAAATCTCCATGCACTTGTATACCCATTCCCGAAGAGTCACAGAACAGACAACATTATTCATGTATAAATATAGTCATCACAGTGATTTATCAATACAGACAGATCCTAGCATTTAAATAACTTATGTGGCTCAGGGGTAGAGCAGGAGCAGCATCCACAAACATTGAATGGTTACCACAAAATGTTACTTTTCCATTTAAAGTAAGTCAGAAAAGTCAATAGTTAATCAAAACTGTCATTCAAGAATGGGCATAACATAGAAAATGCCTTTGTTGTACTCTCAGATAAAAAGAATACAATGAATTACAATCAACAGCCAAAAAATACTATGGCAAATGTAATAAACCATTAAGACAGACAAATAAAGCCACCTATAAATAGAAACTGTTCTAAAGTATACCAGATATGTATTGTCCCAAGTACTGTTAATCCCTTTGAAAATCCTTTAGGCAGTTGTTTTCATTATTATATTTCTCAAGCTTTGGCCAGTGAAGGCTCATAATCAAAGTCACATAGTTTTGCAAGGACATCAGCTGTCCACAACAGCAGCAACATTGTTTGAATCAAATGCAGCATGAGGATAAAGATCTTTGATATCTGAGTGGTACTTATAATAGATCTTCTCTCACCCTGGTTGGCAAATGGTCTTCTAGCCCTTTTAAGGAAATGTGCAACACCACTTGAACTTTATGGAAAGGGCCTTACATTCAGTTTTATTAGAGGAATATGAGCTGTGCCAGTGTTCTGCAACCGTATACCAGCGCCACTTGGGAGCTTCCCCAAATTAATTTCTGTTCTTGGCCACAGGCTTGTTTATTTGGAAAGACAAGAAGCCAGAGCTTCGCACTACAAAGTTTTTAGTTCTCTAAAATTAGTAATATCGTCGTTAGTCGGATTTGAAATGTGTTTGTGTCAATTATTCATTTGAGCACACATATGTCATAGTGTTTATTCTGGGCCATACTTGAAACAAAAGACAATTGCTTATATGAGTAACATGTTGTTGAATATGTCAAAATAAAAAAATAGCAAAATTAATACAATCCTTTCTGGTTATCTAAAATTATAATGTTGGGTTATTCAATCAACACTTGTGTTTCTTTACAAAAAAATTGGCAAGTTTTATTTCAAACGTTTGAAATGTGGGCAAGCTTCAAGACATTTGATACTTGTGACATTCACTGAGATTTTATTAAGGCAAGAAATGTATGGGTTCAGAAAGAAAGGTCATATGACAGGGTCCTTAAAAGAGCAATTGGGCATTGTAATGGTTTCTTATTCTATCTATTGTTGCATATTCAGAACATAATGTGTTATATGTACAATATTTACTCATCTTTACTTAATATTTCATTTACTTTTCATTCTAATTCTTTAGATACATTTGTTTTTTAACATATGTTCTGAATTATTTTTGAGTTATCAAAAAAGTTATTCAGTTTACGTGTTTCAAAAAGTCCTTAGTTTAGAACCCAGTAAAAGTAAAATAAAAAAAAGCGGACTCATCTTGAAATGTCACACGATGGGTCTTAAGATGTCAAGGATGCTTAAATGTCACACGATGGGTCTTAAGATGTCAAAGATGCTTGACCAAATCGAGAGGCAGACCGCTGCTGACCAGGCTCTTTCAGCTTGTATAAAAGCAGCAGCCCCAGAGTCCACTGAGAACTGATAGGCATCCCTCACAGGTTAGTCCTTTGTTGTTCACATTAACTTATAACTGCTTTGCTTTGTGTTATTCATTTCATTTGTGATCAATTATATTTCTCTTCCTGTTTCTATTATAATGTCAAGAGATTGTTTGCATTGCTGACTTGAGTTATTTGAAATGAAACAACTCAGTTATTAATCTAGGACAAGGATCTGCTACTCTAGTGCTCAAGTGCCATTGTCCTGCATCTTTTGGATGTCTGCCTGCTCCAACACACCTGAATCAAATTCTTGGTTAATAAGGTGGCCTTTATAGAAATTGCTGACATGCCGAGGAGGAAATCAGGTCTTTTGATTCCAGTGTGGTGAAGTAGGGATGTATCCAAAATTTGAAGGACAGAACTCAAGGACTGGATTGCAAAGCTGTTGTATAGGATGAATTCAAGTGAAAGAGTTTAAGGTTACAATATTTTAAGGAAACATTTAAAAAAAATGGTTGTTAGTTGGTTTATTGGTAACTTAATTTAACACAATGAAATATTTTTGATGCAGTTGGTTAAAAAGAAAACTATTAATGCTTTAGGTTGTAAGAAAGGGAGGATGTTTAGTTTTTTCATATTTAGATAATGATATAAATCTTTCCTTGATAGCATCTTTACACGTAAGAATATCTGGGTAACTCCATTGGGACACAGGTAAGATATAGATGCTATAATAAAAATGTAATAAATAATGTAAATGAATGTTTTAGTATTTTAGACATGTGTTCACAATATGCTAAAATGTAATTAGAACAAATCGTATTGGGCTAATTCGAAAGTCACTAATTTTGCAGGACTGAAAACGTGCCAAAATGAGCACCGATGCAGAGATGGCGAGTTATGGCCCGGCGTCCATATACCTCCGCAAGCCAGAAAGAGAGAGGTTAGAGGCTCAAAATACTCCATTTGATGCCAAAACAGCCTACTTTGTGGCGGATGTCGAGGAAATGTACATCAAGTGTAAACTTGTCAAGAGGGAGGGTGGCAAAGCCACAGTTGAGACAGTAGGGGGAAAGGTGGGTCAGACTTTCTTCAATTTTGGAACTTTCTGTTCTTCTTTTTAAATACATTTGTGACAGCTCATTTTATTTTCAGACTGTCACAGTGAAAGAGGATGACATTCATCCCATGAACCCTCCAAAATATGACAAAATTGAGGACATGGCCATGATGACCCACCTCAATGAGCCCTGTGTGCTGTTTAACCTCAAAGATCGTTTTGCATCTTGGATGATCTATGTGAGTGGTAAAATTAATAGATTACCTTAAAAACATAAAAAAGGTTAAACTCAAATTAAGACCACAATTTCAAGCAGGAATATCTGTTTTTTTCCAGACTTACTCAGGCTTGTTCTGTGTCGTCGTGAACCCCTACAAGTGGCTTCCAGTGTACGATGCTCACGTTGTTGGGGCATACAGAGGCAAAAAGAGGATTGAGGCACCGCCTCACATCTTCTCTGTCTCTGACAATGCCTATCAGTTCATGCACACTGGTAAGATCTTGAACAGTGACAGATGGTGATAAAGATTTACTACATAAAATTTATATACATTAATATTTATTTCAGATCGTGAGAACCAGTCCATCCTGATCACGTAAGTAATGGATATGTTTATGTACATTTGTAGAAGTGTAACAATAAGACAACATAATATCAATTATTCCTCTTCCCAAGTGGAGAATCCGGTGCTGGAAAGACTGTGAACACCAAGCGTGTCATCCAGTACTTTGCAAATATTGCAGCTATCGGTGGCAAAAAGGAGCCGCAAGTCGCCAGCAAAATACAGGTGATTATGTATTTTAAGTAGTAACCACCTCCACATGACTTTATATGAATGTAGAAAATGCTATAAATGTGTGCTTTCCTTTAAGAGCACAAAGATCAGAGAATTTGCTGTTTGTTAAACATTTGCTATAAAGTAAAACATTAAAAATACATTTTGTAGGGTTCACTGGAGGATCAAATCATTGCAGCAAACCCTCTGCTGGAGGCTTATGGTAATGCCAAAACTGTGAGGAATGACAACTCCTCTCGATTTGTAAGTATTATGGGTCAGAGAGAAAATCTACTATACTAATTTGCATATCAAGCATTCTAATAGTCAGAGTGTGACATGTTTAGGGTAAATTCATCAGAATCCATTTCGGAACCAGTGGCAAACTGGCCTCAGCAGATATTGAAACATGTAAGTAATTTTAACAAACTATTCTGTCACATGGGAATGGATTTCTGTTTAGATATTGTATGATGCAGTTTGAAAAACAATTGAAGGTATTTACTCCTGATGTGAGATGAAACATATTGTGCAGTAGCCTATATTGTTTTCTCACACTAATCTGTAAAATTTAGATCTGCTTGAGAAGTCCCGTGTCACCTTCCAGCTGTCTGCTGAGAGGAGTTACCACATCTTCTACCAGCTGATGACAGGCCATAAGCCAGAGCTGCTGGGTATAATATTAGATCACTTGCTCACCATATTTGGATGAAAAACACACCATACATGTTATGGCTATTTCTTCTGATCCTTTGCAGAGGCGTTATTGATCACCACCAATCCCTATGACTATCATATGGTCAGTCAGGGTGAAGTCACTGTTAAAAGCATAGATGATGTGGAGGAGTTCATTGCAACAGATGTAAGTTTTCATGTTTAGCTAATACAAACCGGCCGTTTCAAGGGATGCTTCAAAGTTTAATGACATGGTTGAAATCTATTGTAGACTGCAATTGATATCTTGGGCTTCACTGCTGATGAGAAGTTTAACATCTACAAGCTCACTGGTGCTGTGATGCATCATGGCAACATGAAGTTCAAGCAGAAGCAGCGTGAGGAGCAGGCTGAACCTGATGGCAATGAGGGTATGAGCCAAAAATACACAATTTTTTTCTTAGATGTTTCCAAATATATACAAAAATATACATGCTTTATAGTGTAATGTAAGGTTGGTCTTAATGGGAAAAAAACTGTCTTTTTTCTTAAAGTGGCTGATAAAATCGCTTACCTTCTGGGGCTGAACTCAGCTGATATGCTTAAGGCTCTGTGCTACCCAAGAGTCAAAGTCGGAAATGAGATGGTCACCAAAGGTCAGACCGTCCCACAGGTAATTCCAACCCATCTGTCAAAATATGACATAACTTACAATAATGGTTGTGGTATATACATTTAAAATACACATTTTCTGTTTAAAGGTTAACAATTCTGTCAGCGCTCTGTGCAAGTCTGTCTATGAGAAGATGTTCTTGTGGATGGTCATCCGTATCAATGAGATGTTGGACACAAAGCAAGCAAGAGCCTACTACATTGGAGTCTTGGATATTGCTGGCTTTGAGATCTTCGATGTGAGTGAAGAAAAAACATGACATCTTTCTTAAAGATGGTCCTAGTTTGTTATACAATTAATAAACTTCTATCAATATAGTACAACAGCTTGGAGCAGCTTTGCATCAACTTCACCAATGAGAAACTGCAACAGTTCTTCAACCATCACATGTTTGTCCTGGAGCAAGAGGAGTACAAGAAGGAAGGCATTGAGTGGGAGTTCATTGACTTTGGTATGGACTTGGCTGCCTGCATTGAGCTTATTGAGAAGGTGAGTAGCTTTATTAATCCATCATCTTTTGGGTGATCTTTCATTTTAAGTTGAAGTTCTAATTTAAATTGTTAATTGTTCTCAGCCAATGGGCATCTTCTCCATCCTTGAAGAGGAGTGCATGTTCCCTAAAGCCTCTGACACAACTTTCAAGAACAAGCTGATTGATCAGCATCTTGGCAAGACCAAGGCCTTTGAGAAGCCAAAGCCTGGAAAGGGCAAAGCTGAGGCTCACTTCTCCCTGGTTCACTATGCTGGTACAGTGGACTACAACATCACTGGCTGGCTGGACAAGAACAAGGACCCACTGAACGATTCAGTGGTTCAGCTGTACCAGAAGTCTACAAACAAACTGATGTGCTTACTGTATTCTGCTCATGCTGTAGCTGAGGGTAAGAACCAGTTTTAAATTATCTGATAACCTCAAATTGAGTAGATTAATCTATCACCCGAGAAACCTTCTGCAGACACAAAGAATAGCCATATATTATAATATATTGCAATAAAGAAAGGAAAATTATGAATGAGTGTGTATGTATGGTTGTTTGTTCTGGTTCTCTGTGTTGCCCTTTGATAGACCAGTGACCTGTCAGGGGTTTACCCCACATCTCGCCCAACGACTGCTCCGCAACTTTGCAAGGACAAGTGGTTATAGACGATGGATGGATTACATTTTATTTTATCATTATCTTTGTTATAATTTCAGCTGAGGCTGCTGCTGCTGGAAAGAAGGGTGCTAAAAAGAAGGGTGGTTCCTTCCAGACTGTGTCTGCTCTTTTCAGGGTTTGTAAACTTTCATAGAGAACTTTGTGAAGCAAGTTTTTCGTTTAAACTGAAGACTGATATGATACTGATCTACAGGAGAACTTGGGTAAGCTGATGACCAACTTGAGGAGCACCCATCCTCACTTTGTGCGTTGCCTGATTCCCAATGAATCAAAGACCCCAGGTAAGAAGCCCATTCTTATAGTTATCAAAATACTTTGTAACACTGTGGAATTATTTGACTAAATATATTTTCGTCCTTTAGGTCTTATGGAGAACTTCTTGGTCATCCACCAGCTGAGGTGTAATGGTGTGCTGGAGGGCATTAGAATCTGCAGGAAGGGCTTCCCCAGCAGAATCCTCTACGGTGACTTCAAGCAGAGGTGGCTGCTATTTCCTTTCTGAACATGAAAAAGATATTTCAAATGTGAAAATGCCAACAACATCCAAAATTTCTCTTGTAGATACAAAGTATTGAATGCCAGTGTCATCCCTGAGGGACAGTTCATTGACAACAAGAAAGCTTCAGAGAAGCTGTTGGGCTCAATTGATGTGGACCACACCCAGTACAAGTTTGGACACACTAAGGTATATCTCTGGACAGATTATTCAGGCATAAATACTGTGTGTAAAAGTGCAATGAGAATCCCTTCATTCTGACCTTTATTACATTTTCAATGGCAACCATAGGTGTTCTTCAAAGCTGGTCTTCTGGGTACTCTTGAGGAGATGAGAGATGAGAAACTGGCTGAGCTGGTCACCATGACTCAGGCTCTCGCCAGAGGATATGTTATGAGGAAGGAGTTTATTAAGATGATGGAGAGGAGGTAGGAGTGTTATTAGATATGCTAATGAGTTACATAACCTTTGAAAAGTAAGCTCCTTCTGTAGTAAAAGTAACATTCTGTTTTTATTAACTGATTTTTCAATCAGAGAGGCTGTCTATAGCATCCAGTACAACATCCGTTCGTTCATGAATGTCAAGAACTGGCCATGGATGAACCTCTACTTCAAGATCAAACCCCTGCTGAAGAGCGCTGAGACTGAGAAGGAGTTGATGAATATGAAGGAGAACTATGATAAGATGAAAATAGACTTGACTACTGCTTTGGCAAAGAAGAAGGAACTGGAAGAGAAAATGGTCTCCTTGATGCAGGAGAAGAACGACTTGAGTCTCCAAGTGGCTGCAGTAAGTAGGCAAACAAGTCATATATAAAATATCTATTTATATAATAAACAATGGTCATGCGATTTTGACACTTAAGGTTACTAACCCACAGATTGTGTAAAATATTTTAATGCATGTTAGGTCTATTTAGATACAAGTTAAAGGTTTATAAATTCCAGAAACTGCATAATCACTAAACACTGTGTTAGTAAAGAACTGTATTCATGTCAACTCTACTCACAAAACCTCATAGGAAGTTGAGAGCCTCTCAGATGCTGAGGAAAGGTGTGAAGGGCTGATTAAGAACAAGATCCAGATGGAGGCCAAACTCAAAGAGACCTCTGAGAGACTGGAGGATGAAGAAGAAATCAATGCTGAGCTGACTGCCAAGAAGAGGAAGCTGGAGGATGAATGCTCTGAGCTGAAGAAGGACATTGATGACTTGGAGCTCACCTTGGCTAAAGTGGAGAAGGAGAAACATGCCACTGAAAACAAGGTTTGCATCGATTAGGCACCATTATAAAAGTTTAATACATGCATTTACAGGATGAATGAAATCTACAAAGTTCATGAGTTCATTCAAACGTGTATATCCATTCAACCTTTAGGTGAAAAACCTGACAGAGGAGATGGCTACTCAGGATGAGGCCATTGCCAAGTTGACCAAGGAGAAGAAAGCCCTCCAAGAGGCCCACCAGCAAACACTGGATGATCTCCAGGCAGAGGAAGACAAAGTCAACACTCTGACCAAGGCCAAGACAAAGCTGGAACAGCAAGTGGACGATGTAAGAAAAGTGTTTATTTTCCTTAGTATGATCGCCCAAGATGTGAACTAATTTTTGTATTAATCGCTGATTTTGAATCTTCCTACTATGGTATAGCTTGAGGGCTCACTGGAACAAGAGAAGAAGCTCCGTATGGACCTTGAGAGAGCCAAGAGGAAGCTGGAAGGAGATCTGAAACTGGCCCAGGAATCCATCATGGATCTGGAGAATGACAAGCAGCAATCTGATGAGAAAATCAAGAAGTAAACGAACATTTTTTGTTTGTTTTAAACAATAAATGTGTTGTTTTTAAAGTTACACTCAAGATTTATTTCTTGATTTTTAGAAAGGACTTTGAAATCAGCCAATTTCTCAGCAAGATTGAGGATGAACAGTCCCTTGGAGCTCAGCTTCAAAAGAAGATCAAGGAACTGCAGGCAAGAACAATAAAATTTGTTTCCATTTAGCCTGGGTTCACTGTTAGCAGAACGATCTTAACCTTTTTATTTACTTGTATTCTAGGCTCGTATTGAGGAGCTGGAAGAGGAGATTGAGGCTGAGAGGTCTGCACGGGCTAAAGTAGAGAAGCAGAGAGCTGACCTTTCCAGGGAGCTTGAGGAGATCAGTGAGAGGCTTGAGGAGGCTGGTGGAGCCACAGCTGCTCAGATTGAGATGAACAAGAAGCGTGAGGCTGAGTTCCAGAAGCTGCGTCGTGACCTTGAAGAAGCCACCCTCCAGCATGAATCTACCTCAGCTGCTCTTCGCAAGAAGCAGGCCGACAGCGTTGCTGAGCTGGGAGAGCAGATAGACAACCTGCAGCGCGTCAAGCAGAAGCTGGAGAAGGAGAAGAGCGAGTACAAGATGGAGATTGATGACCTGTCCAGCAACATGGAGGCAGTTGCTAAAGCCAAGGTGAGTGCATAGTTCCTGTTTTACAATTGCCAGACATACCAATTACGGTTCATAAATGGCTTTTAACATCAATTTCTGATGGTTTCAGGGCAATCTGGAGAAAATGTGCAGAAGTCTTGAGGACCAACTGAGCGAAATCAAAGCTAAAAATGATGAAAATGTCCGCCAGCTGAATGACATTAATGGACACAGAGCAAGACTCCAGACAGAGAATGGTGATTCACCTGACCTTATGCCAGTGTTTTATATTGTTTATAAATGTCCAGTAATAATTAATTTGTGACTTTCACAGGTGAATTTTCTCGTCAACTTGAGGAGAAAGAATCTCTTGTTTCTCAGCTGACAAGAGGCAAGCAGGCCTTCACTCAACAAATTGAGGAACTCAAGAGACACATTGAGGAGGAAGTGAAGGTTTGACGATTACCAATAATTCTTGCCCAAACCTTTGCCATTTGTAAATTTTTCAGCTTTTAGAAAATCAGATTCTACCAGGAAATAAGTATTTTTAAAACAAATATACAGTATTGTCTAGTATGAGCAGATCAACAGAAAGACTTTGTTTACCTCAGGCCAAGAATGCCCTGGCCCATGCTGTTCAGTCAGCCCGCCATGACTGCGATCTGCTCAGAGAGCAGTTTGAGGAAGAGCAGGAGGCCAAGGGTGAGCTGCAGAGAGGCATGTCCAAGGCCAACAGTGAGGTGGCTCAGTGGAGGTCCAAATATGAGACTGATGCCATCCAGCGCACTGAGGAGCTAGAAGAGTCCAAGTAAGTCTTAATAAATATCTCTTGATGAAACTGCACATGATATTTCATTAACTATTTTTTACAAATTATAACACATATTCACTATAGGAAAAAGCTTGCCCAGCGCTTGCAGGAGGCTGAGGAATCCATTGAGGCTGTGAACTCTAAGTGTGCCTCTTTGGAGAAGACCAAGCAGAGGCTCCAGGGTGAGGTGGAGGACCTCATGATTGATGTGGAGAGAGCCAACTCTCTGGCTGCAAACCTTGACAAGAAGCAGAGGAACTTTGACAAGGTACAGTAATTTTTTTAAAGAAAAGCAGCTACTTTAGATAAATGCATATTCTTAATTCATTCTTACATTTCCAGGTCCTGGCAGAGTGGAAGCAGAAGTATGAGGAGAGCCAGGCTGAGCTGGAAGGAGCCCAAAAGGAGGCTCGTTCTCTGAGCACTGAGCTGTTCAAGATGAAGAACTCCTATGAAGAGGCACTGGATCAGCTGGAGACCATGAAGAGAGAGAACAAGAACCTGCAACGTATGTCATTCTTAAATAAACATAAAGAATGGTGAAACATAGGTTTTTCAGATACAACTCGTAAATGTAGCACTCCAACTGTAATATAGCTTATCAACTTAAAAGACAACAAACACTGATTTCTTTTTTTGGTAGCTTTGTGTTTGAACGCTCATTTTTAATTGCAGAGGAGATTTCAGATCTGACTGAACAGATTGGGGAGACAGGAAAGACCATCCATGAGCTGGAGAAAGCTAAAAAGTCTTTGGATACTGAGAAGTCTGAAATTCAGGCTGCTCTAGAGGAAGCCGAGGTAAAACCCTCTCTCACTAATCAAAAAACAATTTAAATGACATAATATATCCAGTATCCATTTTCAGAATACATTATTTTCAAACAACTAATCTGTATGCTTAAACCATTTAAAGGGCACACTGGAGCATGAAGAGTCCAAGATTCTCCGCATCCAGCTTGAGCTCAACCAGGTCAAGGGTGAGATTGACAGGAAGCTGGCAGAGAAGGATGAGGAAATGGAGCAGATCAAGAGAAACAGCCAGAGGGTGATTGACTCCATGCAGAGCACTCTTGATGCTGAGGTCAGGAGCAGGAATGATGCCCTGAGAGTCAAGAAGAAGATGGAGGGAGACCTAAATGAGATGGAGATCCAGCTGAGCCACGCCAACAGGCAGGCTGCTGAGGCCCAGAAGCAACTCAGGAACGTCCAGGGACAGCTCAAGGTAAGTTTAGTGGCTAAGCACAATTTAAAGAGTTTTAGAGAAAAGTAGTTTCTGACAGAAACATTTTCATTGCCTTTAGGATGCCCAACTGCACCTTGATGATGCCCTCAGAGGACAGGAGGACATGAAGGAGCAAGTGGCCATGGTGGAGCGCAGGAATGGTCTGATGATGGCTGAGATTGAAGAGCTGAGAGCTGCTCTGGAGCAGACAGAAAGATCACGTAAAGTGGCTGAGCAGGAGTTGGTTGATGCCAGTGAGCGTGTTACACTGCTTCACTCTCAGGTCGGGTTTTAGTCACTGACAAGAAGTCAGAGTTCTCTAAGTTATCAAACACACACATCTAAAACGTATTACCCTCATTCAATAACAGAATACCAGTCTTCTTAACACCAAGAAGAAGCTGGAAGCGGATCTGGTCCAAGTCCAGGGGGAGGTGGAAGATGCTGTTCAGGAATCAAGAAACGCTGAAGAGAAGGCCAAAAAGGCTATCACTGATGTCAGTTTACATCTCATCTTCTACTGACTCAATAGATATCAGTTTCAAACTTTAAAAGATAATTTGTTGTTTTAGGCTGCCATGATGGCTGAGGAGCTGAAGAAGGAGCAGGACACTAGTTCTCACTTGGAGAGGATGAAGAAGAACCTGGAGATCACAGTCAAGGACCTGCAGCACCGCCTTGATGAGGCTGAGAACCTCGCCATGAAGGGTGGCAAGAAGCAGCTCCAGAAACTGGAACATAGGGTAAGAACTGTGATACCTTTCAAATTATATAATTCTAAGATATATTTTTTTTGCCACACAACATCTACTGATCCCACTCTAAATGTATATTATTCTTGAAATATTATTATTTGTCATTACAAAAAAGGTTCGTGAACTGGAGTCTGAGGTTGAAGGCGAGCAGAGACGTGGAGCTGACGCTATTAAAGGAGTCCGCAAATATGAGAGGAGAGTGAAGGAACTGACCTACCAGGTAATATCTAGCTTTTAGTACATCTACAGTAACGTTTTTCACTTGCTTTTAATAATCAGCACATATCTGTGTCACATCTCTAGACTGAGGAAGACAAGAAAAATTTGGTCAGACTTCAGGATCTTGTAGACAAGCTCCAGCTTAAGGTCAAGTCTTACAAGAGACAGGCTGAGGAGGCTGTAAGTAAAAAAAAATGTATCTTAAATATCTTGTATTTAAATAAGAAAAAAACAATATCCAAAAAGATTAGGTCAATAGGATGTCCTCCTATCTACTTTAATACAACAATCAACCAACTTTCATTCTCAGGAGGAGCAGGCCAACACCCACATGTCCAGGCTCAGGAAGGTCCAGCATGAGATGGAGGAAGCTCAGGAGCGTGCTGATATTGCTGAGTCCCAGGTCAACAAGCTCAGAGTCAAGAGCCGTGATGTTGGAAAGGTAACAATGTTAGATCTGCCCTCCTTAGGTAGATTACATAATTAAAAATTCATTAAACAAATTTCAGCTGAAGAAATTGATAAAGTTATATCATCTTTGAAATCTAGCAAATCCCCAGGACCTGACGGATTCCGAGGGGAATGGTATAAATTGTTTAGAGAACAACTGATACCAATAATGGTTAAAACTTGTAACTTATCTTTAAGGAGGGTATTTTACCTCCACCCTGAAAGAAAGCCAACATCTCAGTAATTCCTAAGGAGGGGAGGGAGATACAGTGTGGTTCTTATAGACCAGTCAGTGTCCTGAACAAGGATTATAAAATATTTTCAGCTCTTTCAGCTAAAAGGATGGAGGAAATAATGCATTTTTTGATTGATGGAGCTCAAAGTGGATTTATAATTGGTAGGCAAACCCAAAATTATATGAGAACCTGCCATACAATAGATTATGTTAAAAAAGAAAAAGCTTTTGATTCAGTGGACCGGGGCTTTGTTTAAAAGGTCATGCAAACGTTTGACTTCCTTAATTTTATTAATAGTGTGAGAACATTATATACATGCTCTGTTGCAAGAATTAAAGTTAGCAGGAGTCTCTCTGGGACAGTACAGTTATAATGTGGATGCAGGCAGGGTTGTCCGTTGAGTCCGGGATTATTCAATTTATTTTTCGAGCCCCTTGCTCAAGCCATGAAGCAGGACCCAGGCCTACAAGGTATACCAATAAGAGTTACGTCTCCATGCTGATTATGTGTTAATTAGTTTATTAAACCCAGAATCTGGAGTCCTCAGGCTGATAGATTTTCTGCCAATATATGATGACTTGTCAGGCTACACTCTTAATATTGAAAAAACACAAACTTAGATTTTTAACTTTACTCTTGTGACTGATCTGTGGACAAAATACAAATTCGACTGGCATTCCGGCTTTATAATATATTTAGAGGTAAGACTTACAAAAGATGTATCAGAGCTTTATGCCAAAAACTATTTACCTGTTAACACATGCATAAAATAAGATTTAGATAGATGGGCTTCATAATAATGGTAATAAAAATCAAACAGCTTACCTAGATTACTCTATTTGTTTCAGTCACTATCCACATTCCTGAGAGCTAGTTTCAAGAGTGGGATAAAGCCATTTCTTTTTTTGTTTGGAATGGTAGACCCCCTAGGATTAGATTTAAAACCTAACAGCCTGCCTGCCAAGACTATTTTATAGCAGCACCACTAAGACCATTTCTACTTTGGCGTAATACTGATTATAAAACAAAATGAAAAGCGATAGAGTTGTCATTGCTGAATAAACCATTACAAAGCTTAATAAGTAATGTAGCTGCCATTAAACAATGCAATATACAGAATCATTGGATTAACTTTTCATTTAAAATTTGGTTAGATCTGGTTAAATTATTTCATCTCCAAAAAGAGATTAGTTTACTGATGTGGCCAGTATATGACCCTGATTATGAACCAGGCCAAATTGACAGGGGTTACATTCATTGGAAAAGACAAGGAATCACTGCACTGTCTCCTATTAGATAAACAAGAACTTCTTGTACTTTTGAAAATAGGTGACAACCTTTTACCAAAACAGCTTTATACCATTAGTGATATCGGAATCTGAACCGCTTCTTTTTGTATTTTTTTTGTTAAACCCCCAAGATTGGGTTTTATTTTTCTCTTTTTTTCTTGTCTTTTATCTTTTTTTCCTTTTTTGCTACTTATATAATGGACAACTTTTCAATGAAAATTATTCTTTTAAAAAGAGAAAAGAATTGTAACAATGTTAATTTTAGCCATGGTCTTCCCATATAAATCTGCATTATACGTCAGTAAATAAAATCCTAATTTTGATCTTTACTAATAACTAATATATTTCTGTGCTCTCTGTTTTCAGTCGGATTCTGCAGAGTAAGAGTCCTGATATTCTCAAGTCCTTTCAACGGAGTTTATAAAATATGAACTGGTTGTTTGGTTATCTTTCTTGTGAAAATAAAGATGAGAATTGTCAATGGCTTTCATAAACTTGTCGTTTTCTTTTTGAATAACATCTATTTCAAATTAAAGTGGAGCCCCCTGAACAATGTAGGCTTTTCTAGAGTAAACAGCAGCAGTGTAGCACACAGAATACTGAACTGCTGTATTATGTTGATAATATGTGCTTTTAAATGTTCAGTGTAGAATCCTGACATAATATCAGCAATCCTACCATCCAAAATTGTCACACATGACACTGACCCACCAGTTTGCACACTGCCCACCAACAGCAATTTTCAGCTGTTTTTTTATTGTTAGTGGATGAGTTATATCGCAATTGAATACCCCAGCAGATGCCTAAAATAGATTTCATAAAACAATTATGGAGGATTATGAAAGCCATTCACTTAAAATAAACCAACTGTTACTGTTACAAAACAGGAAAAGAAAATTTTAATGCAACAGTGTTTATCTCCCTTCCATGAATACGAGAGGCAAATCAAATTCTGGCTAGTACTTATAAATAGCTCAGTCCTTCACTGCAGCCAAGTAATGTCCCATTTGAGATGTCACAAGCAACAGGTACTGTGTTGCCAAGTCCTTCAAGACTGTGTCCCATGGAAAATAAAAACCAAAGCTTGACCTGTAATCTTGGAATAGAATGAAATCTCCATGCATGCTTTCAATGACCTTTCATCTTCTCTCCTTAGTGGGCTTTAACGAAGGGGGAGTGCTTAATTTCATAGCACTTTTCTATGTCTCTAAAGGAAATATGAGGTGACATGAAAATATATCCATGTAATGCAAGCAGCAAAAGAAATCCACACCTCAAATTCCTGAAAGCGTATTCTGTTTTTTTCCACATTCTATATGATTTACAATGAATTCTCAGATCACCACTGATTATGATTCAGTTTGCAAAATTCCCAAATTGATACCAATTTAAAACCTGTGACTAAACCAGGGTTTAGCTCCCAAAAATTCCTTTGGCATATTGTTATTTAGTTCCAATAGCGTGTCACTCTATTGATATAAAAGAAAACTACAGACAGATTTTCTATTTTTCAGCCCACTAAATAAATGCATGAGTGCATTTTTTGTCAATTGCTAAAAGAGGAATGATTTCCACTTTATAAAAATTTAGATTAATAGTTTTTAAGGTTGGACAGTCAAGCCCATAATAGTTTTAGAGAGGGACCTAAGTTTTACTAAAACCCTTCGATTATGCTTCTTTAGTGGATCCAAGTCTTAATTAAACAATATTGCTGGAGAATATTTTCCTTTCTGTTGAACTTATTTTGGGAAAGATCTTGGACAAGGCCAGTGAATCGATTAAGACAGAAACTAAACATGACTACAGCATTTGTTGTCATATCCCAGATTACCTGTATTTGACGCCAAATTACTTTAACATCAAATACATGTTTTTACTAGTGAGAGATAATCTGGTTAAATTTAAAGTCAGCTGGGCTAAACATCCACAGATAACTATAGTGTCTCATTTTCTCTGAGTGAGTTTTATTCTTTTCTTAGCTGGCATCCTTAAATCAAAGCCACATGCCATGCATGTAAAATACTACTTATTTTAAGTCTGATTTCTTTGCATAACAGTGGGTTGGGGGTGGGGGCAGAGTGTCAATCAGGAATATTGCTGACTAAGGTTGCCACAGAAGAATGCAGATTATTATTTCAAAACATTGCATTGCAATTTATTCATCCCAGTTATATGGATTGGTAATAATAAGTACAAAAGAGACTACAGTTGAGTCTGTTTGCTGTAAACTGCCCTTATCACAGATATAAGAGTAAAACTATGATATAATATTTGAGAGCACAAATGCCTGAAGTACCATGTCTTGGCAGGCTGTCATTTCAGACATCAAGGCTGCAGGGACAGGGTGGTTAGCTTGATAAGGGAGGCCTACATGAGGAGGCCCGCTTCTCCCTGACATACATACCCATAGAGACAGAACAAATGCACACGGTGCCAGCGTCCTCTTTTCACATGCGGCTCTTTATGCTAAAAAACGGTGAACAATACAAGCACCGCAGTTGCTTTCCGTGCATGTGCGTTTTACTGATATAATGTAAACACATTACCAGACAACAAAAGAATGAGGGTCCTGAGTAAAACTAGCTTTTAAGCCACACGGTCCGAACAACAAAAAACAAAAGAAAAAAAAAGAACAATACTGTATCAAAAAAATACTGCAAAATATTGAAAGTGATGCCAATGGAAGCCACTTATTGTGTCAGTGGGTGCCGAGGGGAAACATGTCGATAAAAAGGGAGTGAAACTCTGTATTCTGGCACTTTATGGAGCTTTGGCTGCCAATTTAGCACAGAGGTCTGTTTGGATGCGGGGACGCAGCCTGGGATGGTGGTGCAGGGATGTAAACAATGTCACAGAGGCCGAGTTCAGTCAAAATTTCAGGATGTCAAGGGCAACTTTTAATGATGTATCTCAGTGCCTCTCCTCTTGACTCAAAAGGCAGGAAACTTGTTGAAATCCATTGTATTAAACTGCATTGGGACAGATTACCACACGCTGGGTAAACTCTTCGGCACTGCAAAGTCCTCCTCTGCCTGCCCTCCTCCTTGGCTGGAGGAGGGCAGGCGACTGTCACCTCATCACAAGTTCCATAGGAAATGAATGGAAAAGGAGTGACGTCGCTCTCCGTGTGTCGGGCCCATTGCATCTCGCTGTCCCTTGTGCGGTGCTGTTGCAGCTGTTGTCCATTTTGCTAACTGCTATCACCACTATGTAGATGGTAAGTGATGTAAAGGTTGGATCAAATTCCCCAAGGTTAGCTATTTTTCCCTTCTTCAATATGTTTGACACGTCAGAAATAAAATAAAATAAAAACATCATTCATCCACTGTATATACCTGCTCATCTTTGCCCGGAAAATATTACAATTCTTTTTTATTCTATCTCATGTTGATGTACATTTTTGTTTAAATATTTATAAAATAACCAATAATCTTAAATCAGGATGAACAATATTGAAAGCTGAAGTATTACAGCCTTTCAACAATGGTAAAACCATCAGAGGCTTCCCGGAGCGAATTAACCAGATACAAAGATTTAATGTTAAAAAAAAAAAAAATACACGACTGAGGGTCCAACTGTGAAATCTGCTTTTTCTTACCGGTGCTGGTTGAAGCCTTCAGCATTTGAGAGGACATAAAGTTGACCTGAGTGTTGTACGTAGCCTGGACACTGCGTTTGATTCTCAACATTTCCCTAATTGTATCCTCATTTCCATGCCGGATCTCAAAATTCCAGGTCTGCCAGAAATTTGCTTTCACCTAAAAGAAAATATCTTTTATATATATCATAATGAACTTTTAAATTTGAAGACTTTAATGGTGTTCATTATTTCAAACATCCATAAAAAGGTTTAGCATAATTACTGGATTGGGTGGTGAAAGGTTTTTAGATATTAAGGTAAATAGAAACTAAGCCATTTTTATTTGAGCGATTTTGTAAATACACAATTTTCTTTATCACTTGTGTGACTTTGATGTTGCATAAAGTCAAGAAAAATGAGAAGAAACGCTTCCAAATATTGTTTTATGTCAAAAAAAAACGGTACTTCACCTCAATAGGTAAATAGCTCTGGTATATGTAACTCCATAAATTTCAGCTGCTCTCTTGATGTAGATATTAAACATATGGTGTCTCTCATCCATTTCCACGGCCTGTGTTGGTCTTTCATAGACAGCCATGGCATGTCGCGCTAATCCATACTCCTCTAACAGTGAGGAGTGCCGTAGAGTGCGTAGATCAATAATCCGGTCGTACATGCTTTTGTAGACTGATGATTAAAAATAAAATAACAAGACAAATGGGATGAACAGAAAACTATGGATCGGTCTCTGATTTTTATCATTATTCACAAATTTATGTGCATACCTGGAAAGTACCAAGGCTCTCCTCAAGGTCTGCCAACATAGACCACACCTTCAGGGACTTGTAGACTCTGTTTTGGACTGGCTCAGATTAGTCAAAGTACTTTGCTTTCTTAGATGGGATCGCTGTAGCTTTCTATCACAAAATCATAAAAATATCAACTTGGTATTGTAGGCACAATATATTTCTAACATGAAAAATAAAATTAGTTTCCTTTGCTTTTGACTGGTGCAATGAATCAGTTATCTAATATTTCTATATTTAAAGATTTGTTATGCAACAAGTTATTTGTAAGAAGCTTAACAATATTGTTTTATGTGACATCAGTGAGTATTTAAGTGTACAACCAAACATAATGAAACATCTATACACTGTGTTTTCAGACAAATTAAATATTACATTACACACTTGTTTTTCTTATTTCTCTGTTCCATTTGAGTGCAGACAGTATTTAAAACATATTTTTGCAGTTCCTGAATTTGCCAATAGATGTCCCTAACCGTTTAGTTTATAAAGCATCAATGTGCTTCTGACTTGTACTGCATTGATTTCTGTCTCTCTCTGTTTTGAGTCCAAATATAATTTTACAACATATTAACAGACATAGCAGGATAAGGAATTTTATCTCCTATTATTGCCGTTTCTTTAGAGCTAATTTTGTGTTTATTTGCGTCTCCCTTTTAACCTACTAGAACACCAGTAGGTCTAGACAGATTTCCACCACCTTCTCAAGTCAAGTTCGATTCAAAGTCTATTTCTGCTACAAGGGAGTTTTATCACTCCACATTTATCTGTTGTCCCCATGCTTACAAAAAATTTAAGTTAAAATTCAGATTGAGCACAATCTGCTAGTTTGAACTGAAAAAAAGATGGGATTTAATAAATAATACCATACTAAATCTGTCTATTTATTTAAATGGGATTACCAATGAAGAGAACTAGTGATCTTTTCTTTCTTCTTTATATAACTTGGTATAACAGTATGGTGTTATAACAATTTATACCTATTTGATTAAAAAAATCAGATAATACAGTCAAAGATAATTTATATTGGCTGGACTTTGTAGAATTATTACTCTGAAAGGAGAACACATAAAACTATTAAAATGTTTACTGCCTTTTTAGGAGTCAGTCTTTTCCTTATCTCCTCCAAAGAAAAAAAGAAGCAAACAAAGGAATAAATTAATAAAACAAAACGTGATCATAGGTGCTACATACACAACATGTGTAATACTCAAAAACAGAAACATGTTACCCTCAGTATGCATAGTGCCTGACCATAACTTTCATAGTAAAGCTCCATCTCTGTATTCACACCAAACGGCAGCGAGGTTGCCAATACTGGAAATCATGGTTTAAAGTTTTTGTAATTTCTTTACTTCCTTTTATAAAAACTTCCATACATCTCTTGATTTTAAACGTTGAATTCTTCCACTAAAGATAATTTGTACAAGTAGGTTTCTACCACAGCTTTCTATCTAGCTTCTTCTTCGTAAATATCACGCAGAATCAGAAAGAGTTGAATTGAAGTGACTAATCGTTCATTATACAGTATTCTCAACACGTCGTAGTCGTTTTCGTCAAAGAAGTCCCCCTGGCGTTCATCCTTGTATACGTGTTGCTTTAAACTAGGGTGTTTTACCATAGAACCGTAACAGTTTTCTCCTAGAAACTGTTTGATTGCAGATTTCAGCAAATGGAGCAGCGCAGTTTTTACAGCAGTAATGAAGGCCAAGGGCACCAAACCAAAATAAGTTTCTTGAATTTCTTCCTAGGAATATGCTGGATGCTGCAATTCCTCAAGGGGTCTTCTAGATTGTGGAGTTGCTATCACGGCCATACTGGATGGTGGAAGAGGATTGTAGCACGGAGAGCATTATGACACCATCGACCGCTTCTTTTGGAAGTGATTAGAGCTTTGGTTTGGGTGTGAAGCCAGAGGTGACAATAGCTCCGGCAAAGGGTGGTGCTACAGGAGTGGTGGTACTGGTGTTGAAGGCACCCTGAGAGGTAGTGAAATACTCTTTACAGCTCCTCATATCAGTTTTTATCTTCCTCCCTATGCTGTCAAATCTTTTGACTGTGGAGGAGGGTGTGGTTAAAACCATGGGAGTGGTCTAAAAGAACTCTCTGACAACTCCCTCAACAAGAGGGGCGTGGTTAAAGCCACGGGTTCTTGTAAGGGTTTAAAAGGGCTGCAACCTCTTGGTCATTCTTGTACTGTTGTCTCTGATCGCTCTCAGTCAAATATTTGTAAAACTGACTGTTGCGTTTTGGAAAGATATTGTAGCAATCGGTGAGGATCACATGAGTTTATGCTGCTTGACCTCCCATCCAACCCCGAGTAAACTCGGGTCGCCGATGCTGTTGAAACGCCTAGTCTGCCTGCTGTTGCCTCAGGAAGATGATGGAGGAGATATTGGGAGATGGACATTTTAGTTTGTGGGGGATTGTAGCCCTCTTTTTCTTTGTCTGTGTGCTAGCTGGACACCATCAGCTACAGGTAGCTGGCAGAGACTGCCACAGATTACCTGGAAAATGGTCATTTATCCACAACTCCGTCTTCAAAGACATCATCCAGTCTGACGGCAAGAAATTAAGCGCGGAGAAGAGATGGCATGCTGAAGGTGGTCATCCGGTTATTGATAAACATATCCATCCTTACAAATTCTTCGATCTCTCCCATTTCTACTGTAACATTACAACCAGGGCCACTTTGGACCTGCACACAAGCAGAATCCGGATCAGAATAAACTGAGTTTCCTAGTCTATTGGTAATATAATACATGCATTCAACTAAATATTTGAGTTATTTAGTTGGAAATGTGAGAAATGGATAGATGCTACGTTCCGATCTTAAATTTCCTGTAGCCTGTGGCGCCTTGTGCCCTTTTCGGGTGAAGCAGAAATGAGTACTTGGTCACCTGAATCATGAATCATGTAATCCAAAGAGGTTATATCAGCAGTCTCATCATGATTTAGGTGACAAAGTACTCCACTAACACCAAGCAATAGCTTCTAACGACCCAGGAAGCTATTGCTTGGTGGGTGGATAATTGATTTGCATCTGACTTAGAATGCACTTAGGAGGATGGGTCTCCATGTCCTTTAAAAACAGCAGTGCATAAACTACAGGTTGCTCAAGTGCGAGCCACCAGAATTGACAAAGACTCCTGGGTATGTGTCGAAACATTTTCAGAAAGAACTGAGGGAAAGTCAAGTTGCCTCTGATTTAAGCCTGTTCGCTGTAGCTAAAACAAATACTACAAATAGTGATAGCTATCGTATATTATTCTCTTTTGTGTGACTTATAAATATGTCACCTTTTCCTCTTAAGAAAGAACTTATTTAAAAAAATTCCCAAATAAGGAGCATCAAATTGCTTGTGCAGTAAGTGAGCATGTTGCAGGTGATCTAAAAAGATTGCATACTCAGTGTGTTACTGGCAGTTTGAGAATAGCTGTAAAAGAAAGATACATTTCAAAGCAATGGAGTTGGAGGAAATAATGATAATAACTATTTTAGAAAATAATAACATTGATAATAATAATGAATATTATTCATAGTAACACTTTAAGAATCTCAAAGTACTGCAAACAAATGTACAAAGATTGAACAGATAAAAATAATAATAGTTAAATTTAAAAAGATTAAATGTCAATCATAAAATCTGGAAAAGCTGACTTTTTCTGACCATGCCTACAAGATCAATTCTCGAGAATCCATCTTGTACCATTCGGGCTTCAATCGTTTGTTACCGAACAAAAAACAGTTCATGCCAATCGTGTTGCAGTATTGTGTTCTAAGGCAGGACATACTGCTGCAATGAAAGCAAGAGCCACTATGGCAAACCATTTTAACATAAATTCGGTTTCGTTTGACTATCCATAATTACGCTCCAGATATCTAAAAATGCATTCCGACTAGACAAAATAACATTTTGACTATCCAGAATGATTATTCAAGATATCTGTATTTACATTCTGATTAGGAAGAATAATAATTCAAGATATCTTCAATTACGTTTTGACTAGTCAAAATTATTTTCAAGATATCTCAAATTTTGTCATCGGATTTGTCATTGAAAGGGTCACACATCCGTAATTATAATTTAAGATATCTCGAACATAATTATGACTAGTCAGAATTACAATTTTTGATATCTGAAGTAAGAGATTGCGTGTAAGCCCCTTTTTGGCTGTACTAAGCTGTCCAAACAATTGCCTGAACATTCAATGGCGCTGGCAGTTTTTGACAAAATTGTAAGAAAATGCCATAATATAGAAAGAGCTTTTCAGTATGGGATATGCGGAGAGCGTGAAAATCGTGTACTTGAAGAATGCTTAAGAAATTTGTGGCGAATTTCTGATTTACTTTCTGCCAACACACACAATGCCCTGAAAAAATGCCTTACACCCTGTCCGCCAAAGTGCTACGTAAATCTGTGACGTATATGGCAAGCCGTTTTATAATTCAAGATATCAGTAACGTCATTTTGACTAGTCAGAATGTCAATTTAAGATATCTTTAATGGAAAAGCTGAATAATTCAAGATATCTCTAATTCATTTAGATATATCTGACAAGGAATTTTGACTAGTCAACATTACAATTCAAGATATCTTTAATTTAGTTCTGTCTAGTCATTATTTGCTTTTAAGATATCTATAATTCAGTTTTCACTAGTCAAAACTGCATATATCCTATCCAAAAATACATTTAAGATATCTTGAATTAGAATTATGTCTAGTCAAAACTAAAATCGAGATATCTTGAATTTACTTTATGACTAGTCGTAATTTAATTGTAGATATCTGAAATGTGTATTTCAGATAATCAGTAATTCATTGTAGATATCTTGAATTGATGTCTCCATACAACTCAATGGTAAATCTGACGTAATTTCGACTAGTCAGAATGTAATTCCTCGAATAGGTATTTTGACAAGTCAAAATATAATTAGAGATATCTTAAAACGCTAAAACATCCAGTCATAAAACAATTTGAGATATCTGGAATGTAAGGGCGGTACAACGGAATTTATGTTAATACGGCTTGAATAGAACTGATGATCCAACAGCTGAACCAACATAAGCTGCTCTCACATCTGTTTTGTCAGAATTCATGATTTCATCTTTGAAGGAAGAACAGCAAGAAGTGGCTTGACTAGCTTACCTTGTTGTGATTTCTCATGACACATGTTGCTTTCGTTTTAATTTGATACCGTGATTCATGTCATGGAAAAGTGATTACCAAAGGAGTGAAATACTGTTCTATTAAATAATCAGAGAAAACCTGGTTTTGTCTGTTGGTTTATTTTGTCGGAAAGTAGAACAGTGTTCCGAGAAACATTAACACAGAGCTTGTAGAATGTGTGCCCAGTAAGAAAACACTTTGTCCTTTATAGGAAACTGTTATTGGAACTCTAGATGGAATTCTAAACAATAGTAACTGAGTTCCCATCTTTACTAATTGGAGGGACGGCGGTGATGAAGTTCCAGCACCTTTATTGAGAAACAGAGCAGAGATCACATAGATGGAAAGTAATTGCACCCCACGGTTCCGCTGCGGTCTGCGTCTGTCCTGTCTCTGCCTGTCTCACTTTCCGGCTTTCCCTAATACCGAACAGTGGCTTTGGCTTGAGACATAACAAAGACAGTCTATCATAGACAATAATCATTTCACGCGGCATTCAACCTTGCACTCAGCAAACAGTGGATCTTATACACAGCCATCATGTCTGCAGGCCTCCCACGTCCTAGCGGCATGAGGCCATAGTGACTTCAGAATATTATTTCTTATAACAGAAACAGATGTTACCACAATGGAGGAGCCTGTCAAGGAGAAACAAACCCCTTTGTGAAAGATAACAACTCCATCCTGGTCCCTAATCTTTAACCCCTCCTAAAGGTCTGGGAAATACTCAGCTTCCCCTTCCCACTCTGAATTAGACTTAGACTTAGACAAACTTTATTGTCATTTTGTATGCACAGAGTGCGTACAGAATGAAATTTCGTTTGCATACAGCTTGAGAATTTCAGTGAATTGCAGAGGATTTCAGAATAAAGTAACTTTGCAGGATAGTTTCAGGATAAAGTGCAGCAGTGATTTCACAGTACAGCAATTGAAATGTAAACAATGCAGGACACATGTGATACAGAGTCCAGTTTTAGCTTCAGCAGTTCAACAGTGTTGAATTACTACCCTAACCCCAACAGTTTGACACATGGATAGAGATAATACAGTTCTAACAATGCTTTATGACCATGTAAGCACACACTGATAAACTGACTCTGATTAACCTTGCCCTTCTATAAAAACAGGCTGCAGGCTAGACCATAAAAAAATGCCATTTTTCTCTCACAAGGATTACACTTAGAAACAAAAAGAAAAAATTCCATCACAATCCACCCCATGATTATCCAATAATCATACAAACCAAAATTTTAAAAAGGATGATAGAAAAAGGGTGAAGTAACTTAAACATGGTTAAATAAAATAAGCAGAGTCATGTGCATGGGAAACGAAAAACCTGTCAGGCACCATCCAAACAACCATTTCTTAAGAAAATAGATAAGGCTGATAGGAAAACCTTTCCCACAATCCCTCTTGCCCAATAGGCAATCATTCATATGACTCTACAGCCTAAACATTGTTAAAAATAAATAATAAGTAAAAACACATAAATGATTAATTAAATTTATAATAAGCTGTAAAGGCATAAACCCTAAGGAAAACTAAGTCAAAATCAAATATTTGCAAGGATATTTCAGCTATCAGCCTTCCATTTGAGGTTTAGGCTTTAACGTCATGAGAGAAAATACAATTTTATATGTAAGCTAATCAACAATAAAATCTCCATTGTCCTCTTCCCCTGGTGTTGTTGCATCTTTAGGGATGAGGGAGAGTATGTGATAGGTCACACCTTTCTCAATGGAACACACCATAAGTCCACGGACACAAGGAATGATACAACAGCTACACAGAACCAAAACAGCTACAGAAGCAATTATAGCACATAAAACCGAAGCTACTAGAGCTTTCCATTTACCAAACACAGAATCAAACCATCCAAACAGTGAGGTGTCAACCCATGAATTTTCTGTCAGTTTCCCTCTAAGGGAACGCAGACCATTTAATGCCTTTTGTCACAGAGCCATGTGTTATTTGAAGTGAATGTACAGCAAGAGTCACCATATAGAACACACAGACCCCTTTCAGCCAAGAGCCTGTCTAAGGCCACTCTATTCTGCCAGCCAGTTAGTGAAGTTGCAGTCAGATGTTCAGCTATTCCAGAAAGAGCATTGTGGGTGAAATTAATGAACCGTTGCTGATTATAATAAAGGTAATTAATCCAATCTACGTTTTTGTTAACCGTAGGCCAGAGGAAAATAGACACAAACCCTGCAGCTATTTGATTTCTGGCCTTGAATTCATCTGCGACCCCTCTTGGTGCTCCCATCCAATGTAGATACGGCTGTCAAAGCAGGCAACGTAGACTGGACAATGATCAGACACAAGAAAAGAATGTTTAAGATGGACTCTGGACCGGGTCCGACATGATAGTGGAACATAAAATTTTTATCCTCGAAAAGAACCATCTAATATTGCGATAGACTGGCAACCTGTCCAGGTTGTACCCCGCCTCTCGCCCATTGACAGCTGGAAATAGGCACCAGCACCCCTCACGACCCCACAAGGGATAGGCATGTTAGAAAATTGATGGATGGATGGAACGCTCTATTAGCTAATTCAGACAAACAGTGCCAATAGTTAGGTCCACAAGGACCAAAGGTTAATTCAACAGCACATTTGACAGAAAATTTTCCATCACATTGGCTAAAACCAACCTTTTGGTAGGTGGGCACCAGGTGCCGCTTTGCCCAATCTGCTGAATGTCCCTCCTTTCCCCAAACCGATTTGATAGAAGCAGTCCAAAATTGATAATGTGCAGAACGTAGAGTGCTACACATTGTCAATCTGGCTTGCCAGGCAAGACTTTGTTAGCTCCTCGCTGACCCCACTCAAACAGAGTTTAGTCCGAGAAGAAACTGTACAGTTAGATTTACAGCGAGATTATTCTCTACACAGCTGCATTTACCTCCACCAACTCCTCACAACAGCTGCTTTGCCCAAAATATTACAAACCAAGGTAGCCCCATAATAATTTAATACAACACAACTGTGCTTTGTACAGAGCCTGTAAATAAACATTGAGGAGGAAACCTTTTGAAGATCAGGCCCTATATTTTTTTTATCTTTTTGTTTTTGTCTAATATTCATGCCAGTATTGATAGTTAGTAATCTAAGTAGTAATCTAATCTAATCTAATCTAATCTAATCTAATCTAATCTAATCTAATCTAATCTAATCTAATTTAGCTAAATGATCCAAATGCTGGGAACAACCAAGTTAGAATTATTTTAGGTAATTGGAATCAGAACCATCTCTATTTATATTGATTGCATGTACAATTGAAGAATTTGGCTTCAGTTACAGCACTCATAGTGTAGACCTTTAATTCCAAAGGTTGGGATTGGGAACCCACTTGGGGTAATGGATCAACATCTGTGGAATCTCGGGATCCTTTCCTGAAATTAAACTAAACAATAAAAAGGATAAAGGTGTAGCATATTTTTATTGTTTTAAAAAATATAAAAACATCACTTAGAAATAGACAAAACCAAACACTCTGATTGTTAATGTCATTCACATTATTATTATTATACCCATGGTTGATTTTATTTGTAGACATGTTTATATACTCAACCGATAGTGTGTGTCACGTTTCCATTCTGGTAATATTTTGTGGGCCAGTACCTAAGAAGTTTGGGAACTTCTGGCGTTGACACTTGGTTTACATATAAAGACAGTATGTATTTTATTTTTATGTAAAGAAAATAAAATTCAATGTAGGCTAATGATGGCAGGTGTGAACTCAAGAATAGTGAATGCTGAAACTGAATCAAGCGGTACTTTAACAAAGTATTAGTTTAAGGATTTGCATATTTGTGAAATAATGAATAATTATAAAAAAATTTAATATATTTTTCTCTAAAATGTTTGTTTATATTATCCAAGCATTGATAATAGTGAAGATGACATAGTTAGGTTTATTAAATAATCTTGCAAGATGAAAGGACATTCTTCCATCACAAGTCAGAATGTTGCTTTGACCCACAAATCTTAAAGTCATATTCATGTCCTGCAACTTTTAGAAGCCTCCCTTGTCCTACACGCCTGAAATGATTCAGGTGCTAAACTACCTCACTAGCAAGCAGTCAAGTTCTGAAGAGCTTTGCTAGAGCTCATATTAGCAGTCAGGTGTGTTGAAGCAGGAGCACATCTAACCGTTACAGGACACCAGCCCTTAGAGGACTGGAGTCTGAGACCCCTGGTTTAAATGCATTTGTTTCATTTGTAAGCACACAAATTTGGTTCCCTGATTTACTTTTCAACCAGCTCGTTTTTCGACCTTTTGTTTGTTATTATGACTAATTCTTGTTTCTTTTACCAGCTTCTTTCCTTCCGTGACCCCTGGGAGTTTTCCTAGATAAAACATGGCGACCAGGCCCCGGGATAATTAGGCTGAGCCACCAACTACTGCTGGAGAAGGTGAATTAATAGTTTGTTTAGTTCAAGTCACTTTTTGTATTTAACGGAAGTTTTAGATTTAAAGTTTAAGATGTTTGATTAACTTCTTTGGCACTTAGTCCTCCAGCAAACTTAAGTGTACTGGGTAGTGTCTTGTAGTTAGTGCTTTTTTAGTTAACTTTATTGTGTTTTAGTGGACTGATCAGCCAATATGTATGTATATATATATATATATATATATATATATATATATATATATATATATATATATATATATATATATATATATATATATAGATATAGATATAGATAGATAGATAGATAGATAGATAGATAGATAGATAGATAGATAGATAGATAGATAGATAGATAGATAGATAGATATAGATATGGATATAGATATAGATATACACCCTTGTGTGTCATTTCTTATGGGCTCAGTATAAAATGTTTGTAAATAATTTTTTTGGGGTTAAAACAAAAACCCAATTTTATAATAATTCCTGTGACTCCACTTGCTTTTTAACACAGTCCATTACAAACAAAGAATTGTTACCTCAAAATATAACTTTTCTATCTAAAGTAAGTCAGAAAAGTGAACAGTTATTCAAAACTGTCATACAAGAATGGGCATTACAGAGAAAATAACCTTTGTTGTACTCTCAGATAAAAAGAATACTATAAATTACAATCAACAAAAGAATACTATGGCAAGTGTAATAAATCATTGAGTCAGACAAATGGCGCAGCCTAAAAATAGAAACTGTTGTAAAGTATACCAGATATGTATTGTGCTGAATGTTGTTAATCCCTTTGAAGATCCTGTAGGCAATTGTTTTCATTATTATAGTTCTCAAGCTTTGGCCAGTGAAGGCTCATAATTAAAGTTGCATAGTTTTGGACTGTTGTTGCTGCTGTCGTGGACATCGACTGTCCACAACAGCAGCAACATTCTTTGAATCAAATGCAGCATGAGGATAAAGATCTTTGATATCTGAGTTGTACTTATTATAGATCTTCTCTCACCCTGGCTGGCAAATGGTCTTCAAGTCCTATTAAGGAAATACGTAACACCACTTGAACTCTATGGAACGGGCCTTACATTCAGTTTTATTAGAGGAATATGAGCTGTGCCAGTGTTCTGCAACCGTATACCAGCGCCACTTGGGAGCTTCCCCAAATGAATTTCTGTTCTTGGCTACGGGCTTGTTTATTTGGAAGGACAAGACGTCAGAGCTTCACCCTACAAAGGTTTTAATTCTCTAAAATTAGTCACATTTTAGTTATTAAGATTTGAAAATTGTTTGAGTAAATTATTCATTAGAGCACACATATGTCACAGCATCTATTGTGGGCCATACTTTACAATCAGACTTCTTTTTTATTAACAAAAGACAATTGCTAATATGAATAACATGTTGAATATGACAAAATAACAAAATCTCAGAATAAGCAGAATCCTTTCTGTTTTTAAAACAAAGATAAAGTTGAGTTATTCAATCAACACTAGTGTGTCTTCAGGAAGAAGAAAAGAATTGCAATGTTTTATGGCAAACATTTGAAATATGGGCAAGCTTTGACACTTGATACTTGTGACATTTACTGAGATTTAACTTAGGGCCAGAAATGTATGGGTTCAAAAAGAAAGGTCACGTGACAAGGTCCTTAAAAGAGCATTTGAGAATTGTAATGTTTCTTACTTTATCAGTTGATGCATATTCAGACTATAATGTTTTAAATGTACAATATTTCCTCTTCTTTGCTCTTTCATTTTCTTTTTATTCTAATACTTTAGATACATTTGTTTTTTAATATATATATATATTCTGAATTATTTTTGATTCATCAATAAATCCAATATTTATATTTTTATAAATAAATAAAAATGTCTTGTTTTGAAAACAAAAAAAAAATAGTTTTAAAGCTAGTAAATGTAAAATCAAAAAATAGCAGACTGATCCTGAAATGTCACACGATGGGTCTTAAGATGTCAAGGATGCTTGACCAAATCGAGAGACAGACTGCTGCTGACCAGGCACTTTCAGCTTGTATAAAAGCAGCAGCCCCAGACTCCACTGAGAACTGATAGGCATCCCTCACAGGTTAGTCCATTGTTGCTTACATTAACTTATAACTGCTTTGCTTTGTGTTATTTGTTTCATGTGCTTAATGTTATATCTCTTTCTGTTACTTTTATCATGTTAAGGGATACTTTGTACTGCTGTCTTGAGTTATTTGAAATGAAACAACTTTGTTATTCATCTAGAGTATGACAGGGATCTGCAGCTCTATTGCTCAAGTGCTATTGTAGTGCTTTTGGATGCCTCCCTGCTCCAGCATAAATCAGATAGTTGGTTACGTAATAAGCTGGCCTTCGCAGAACCTACTGACATGCCACTGACATGCAATGGAGATAATCAGGTATTTTGATTCAGGTGTGGTGAAATAGGGATGCATCGAGAAAGTTGCAGGACACTCACTCAAGGACTGGATGGTAAAGCCCTGGTCTAGGATGAGTTCATGTTAAAGATTTTAAGGTTGCAATATTTTGTGAAAATATTTTGAGGACAGGTTTTCATAATGTCAGTAATGGGTTTATTTGTAACTTAATTTTATGCAAACAAAATATGTTTGATGCAATTGGTTAAAAAGAAAACAATGAATGCTTTAGGATATAATAAATGGAGGATGTTTTGTTTTTTGTTTCGATAATGATATAAATCTTTATTTCATAGCATCTTTACACATCAACATATCTGGATAACTCAGTTGGGTCACAGGTAAGATAAAACATTTTAAGAAATGTATTCAGAATATAATAAAAAATTTATCACAACAAATAGGATAAAGCTGATTCAAAAGTCACTCATTTTGCAGGACTGAAAACGTGCCAAAATGAGCACCGATGCAGAGATGGAGAGCTATGGCCCGGCGGCCATATACCTCCGGAAGCCTGAAAGAGAGAGGATAGAGGCTCAAAATACTCCATTTGATGCCAAAACAGCCTACTTTGTGGTGGATCCCGATGAAATGTATGTCAAGGGTAAACTTGTCAAGAAGGAGGGTGGCAAAGCCACAGTTGAGACAGTAGGGGGAAAGGTGGGTCAGACTTTCTTCAATTTTGGAATTCTTTGTTATTTTTTAAATACATTTGTGACAGCTCATTTTCTTTTCAGACTGTCACGGTGAAAGAGGATGACATTCATCCTATGAACCCTCCCAAGTTTGACAAAATTGAGGACATGGCCATGATGACCCACCTCAATGAGCCCTGTGTGCTGTTTAACCTCAAAGATCGTTTTGCATCTTGGATGATCTATGTGAGTGGTAAAATTAATAGATTACCTTAAAAACATTAAAAAAAAAAAGTTCAAACTCAAATGTAGACCACATTTTCAAGCAGGAATATCTGTTTTTTTCCAGACTTACTCTGGCTTGTTCTGTGTCGTCGTGAACCCCTACAAGTGGCTTCCAGTGTACGATGCTGTTGTTGTAGCAGGATACAGAGGCAAGAAGAGGATTGAGGCACCGCCTCACATCTTCTCTGTCTCTGACAATGCCTATCAGTTCATGCTCACTGGTAAGATCTTGAACAGTGACAGATGGTGATAAAGATTTACTACATAAAATTTATATACATTAATATTTATTTCAGATCGTGAGAACCAGTCCATCCTGATCACGTAAGTAATGGGTATGTTTATGTACATTTGTAGAAGTGTAAAAATAAGACAACATAATATCAATTATTCCTCTCCCCAAGTGGAGAATCCGGTGCTGGAAAGACTGTGAACACCAAGCGTGTCATCCAGTACTTTGCAACAATTGCAGCTCTGGGTGGCAAAAAGGAGCCGCAAGCCACCAGCAAAATACAGGTCATTATGTATTTTAAGTAGTAACCACTTCCATATGACTTTATATGAATGTACAAAATGCTATAAATGTATGCTCTCCTTTAAGGGCACAAAGATCAGAGAATTTGCTGTTTGCTAAACATTTGCTATAAAATAAAACATTGAAAATACATTTTGTAGGGTTCACTGGAGGATCAAATCATTGCAGCAAACCCTCTGCTGGAGGCTTATGGTAATGCCAAAACTGTGAGGAATGACAACTCCTCTCGTTTTGTAAGTATTATGGGTCAGAGAGAAAATCTACAATACTGATTTGCATATTAAGAATTCTAATAGTCAGAGTGTGACATGTTTAGGGTAAATTCATCCGAATCCATTTCGGAACCAGCGGCAAACTGGCCTCAGCAGATATTGAAACATGTAAGTATTTTAACAAACTATTCTGTCACATGGGAATGGATTTCTGTTTAGATGTTGTATGATGCTGTTTGGAAAACAACTGCAGATATCTACTCCTGATGTGTGATGAAACATATTGTGCAGTAGCCTATATTGTTTTCTCACACTAATCTGTAAATTTTAGATCTGCTTGAGAAGTCCCGTGTCACCTTCCAGCTGTCTGCTGAGAGGAGTTACCACATCTTCTACCAGCTGATGACAGGCCATAAGCCAGAGCTGCTGGGTATAATATTAGATCACTTGCTCACCATATTTGGATGAAAAACACACCCTGCATGTTATGGCTATTTCTTCTGATCCTTTGCAGAGGCGTTATTGATCACCACCAATCCCTATGACTATCATATGGTCAGTCAGGGTGAGGTCACTGTTAAAAGCATAGATGATGTGGAGGAGTTCATTGCAACAGATGTAAGTTTTCATGTTTAGCTAATACAAACCGGCCTTTTCAAGGGATGCTTTAAAGTTTAATGACATGGTTGAAATCTATTGTAGACTGCAATTGATATCTTGGGCTTCACTGCTGATGAGAAGTTTAACATCTACAAGCTCACTGGTGCTGTGATGCATCATGGCAACATGAAGTTCAAGCAGAAGCAACGCGAGGAGCAGGCTGAACCTGATGGCACTGAGGGTAGGAGCAAAAATTATGCAACTGCAATCTTATTTTTCCAGATTTTAAAATATATGTGCTTTATAGCATAATGTAAGGTTGGCTGTAATGGAATAATAATGGTCTTTTTTCTTAAAGTGGCTGACAAAATCGCTTACCTCCTGGGTCTGAACTCAGCTGATATGCTGAAGGCTCTGTGCTACCCAAGAGTCAAAGTCGGAAATGAGATGGTCACCAAAGGTCAGACCGTCCCACAGGTAATTCATCTGTCCTAATATGACAAAACTTACATTAATGGTTGTTGTATATCAATTTAAAAGTCAAATTTTTTGCTTAAAGGTCAACAATGCTGTCAGCGCTCTGTGCAAGTCTATCTATGAGAAGATGTTCTTGTGGATGGTCATTCGTATCAATGAGATGCTGGACACAAAGCAAGCAAGGGCCTTCTTTATTGGTGTCTTGGATATTGCTGGCTTTGAGATCTTCGATGTGAGTGAAGAAAAAACATGGCATCGTCTTTTAAAGATAGTCATAATTTGTTAGAAAATCAATACCCTTCTATCAATATAGTCCTAATTTGCTATAAAACCAGTAACTTTCTATTGATACAGTACAACAGCTTGGAGCAGCTCTGCATCAACTTCACCAATGAGAAACTGCAACAGTTCTTCAACCATCACATGTTTGTCCTGGAGCAAGAGGAGTACAAGAAGGAAGGCATTGAGTGGGAGTTCATTGACTTCGGTATGGACTTGGCTGCCTGCATTGAGCTTATTGAGAAGGTGAGTGGCTTTATTAATCCATTAGCTTTTGGGCGATCTTTCATTTTAAGTCGAAGTTCTAATTTAAATTGTTAATTGTTCTCAGCCAATGGGCATCTTCTCCATCCTTGAAGAGGAGTGCATGTTCCCCAAAGCCTCTGACACAACTTTCAAGAACAAGCTGATTGATCAGCATCTTGGCAAGACCAAGGCCTTTGAGAAGCCAAAGCCTGGAAAGGGCAAAGCTGAGGCTCACTTCTCCCTGGTTCACTATGCTGGTACAGTGGACTACAACATCACTGGCTGGCTGGACAAGAACAAGGACCCACTGAACGATTCAGTGGTTCAGCTGTACCAGAAGTCTGCAAACAAACTGCTGTGCTTACTGTATGCTGCACATGCTGGAGCCGAGGGTAAGAACCAGTTTTAAATAAGTAGATAACCTCAATTGAGTAGATTAATTTATAAACCAGGAACACTCTGCAGACACACAGAGTAGCCATATAGTATAATTTATTGCCATAAAGAAAGGAAAATTATGAATGCGTATTTATGCATGGTTGTTGGATCTGTCTTGGGGTGTACCCCACTTTTCGCCCGATGACTGCTTTGCGTCCCTGCAAGTTATAGACAATGGATGGATGATGTTTTAATATCGTTCTTTGTTATAATTTTAGCTGAGGCTGCTGCTGCTGGTGGAAAGAAGGGTGGCAAGAAGAAGGGTGGTTCCTTCCAGACCGTGTCTGCTCTTTTCAGGGTATGTAAACCTTCATAGAGAACATTGAGATCCAAATTTTGCAATATAACTGAAGACTCATTTCATGATGCTGATCTACAGGAGAACTTGGGTAAGCTGATGACCAACTTGAGGAGCACCCATCCTCACTTTGTGCGTTGCCTGATTCCCAATGAATCAAAGACCCCAGGCAAGAAGCACACGCTTACAGTTTATAGATAATATATAAAGAAACTGTTGAATTATTTTTGACTGAATATACTTCTATCCTCAGGTCTTATGGAGAACTTCTTGGTAATCCATCAGCTGAGGTGTAACGGTGTGCTGGAGGGCATCAGAATCTGCAGAAAGGGCTTCCCCAGCAGAATCCTATATGGTGACTTCAAGCAGAGGTGAGAGCAGTTTTAACTATGAGTTGAATATTGGTTAATTTTAGTAAAAATCATTAAAACTGATATAATTTTATCTAAATGGCACTAAAATCTACCTCTTAGATACAAAGTATTGAATGCCAGTGTCATCCCTGAGGGACAGTTCATTGACAACAAGAAAGCTTCAGAGAAGCTGTTGGGCTCCATTGATGTGGACCACACCCAGTACAAGTTTGGACACACTAAGGTATATCTCTGGACAGATTATTCAGGCATAAATACTGTGTGTAAAAAGTGCAATGAGAATCTGACCTTTAATACATTTCCAATGGCAACCATAGGTGTTCTTCAAAGCTGGTCTTCTGGGTACTCTTGAGGAGATGAGAGATGAGAAACTGGCTGAGCTGGTCACCATGACTCAGGCTCTCGCCAGAGGATATGTTATGAGGAAGGAGTTTGTGAAGATGATGGAGAGGAGGTGGGAGTGTTATTAGATATGCAGATGAGTTGCATCGTTTTAAAGCAAGCTCCTTCTGTAGCAAAAGTAACCTATTGTTTTTATCAACTGATTTTTCAATCAGAGAGGCTATCTATAGCATCCAGTACAACATCCGTTCGTTCATGAATGTCAAGAACTGGCCATGGATGAACCTCTACTTCAAGATCAAACCTCTGCTGAAGAGCGCTGAGACTGAGAAGGAGTTGATGCAAATGAAGGAGAACTATGATAAGATGAAAACAGATTTGGCTACTGCTTTGGCAAAGAAGAAGGAACTGGAGGAGAAAATGGTCTCCTTACTCCAGGAGAAGAATGACTTGAGTCTCCAAGTGGCTGCAGTAAGTAGGCAAATATATGTTTCTGACAGAGCAGCTTCTCAGTTGAACATTGACATATGTTAATTTTGCATAAGTCCACATATTTTCCAATTACTTCAAATCATAGGAAGTTGAGAGCCTTTCAGATGCTGAGGAAAGGTGTGAAGGGCTGATTAAGAGCAAGATCCAGCTTGAGGCCAAACTCAAAGAGACCTCTGAGAGACTGGAGGATGAAGAGGAAATCAATGCTGAGCTGACCGCCAAGAAGAGGAAGCTGGAGGATGAATGCTCTGAGCTGAAGAAGGACATTGATGACTTGGAGCTCACCTTGGCTAAAGTGGAGAAAGAGAAACATGCCACTGAAAACAAGGTTTGCATCGATCAGGCACCATTATCAAAGTATACATCCATTTTGAGGATGATTGAATAACAGCATTTATGAGTTCATTCAAAATTGTGTTTTCCATTCAACTTTTAGGTGAAAAACCTGACAGAGGAGATGGCTACTCAGGATGAGGCCATTGCCAAGTTGACCAAGGAGAAGAAAGCCCTCCAAGAGTCCCACCAGCAAACACTGGATGATCTCCAGGCAGAGGAAGACAAAGTCAACACTCTGACCAAGGCCAAGACAAAGCTGGAACAGCAAGTGGACGATGTAAGACAATTGTTTATTTGCCATTGTTTGTTTCTCAAATATATGAACTAATCTTTTTACTGATTCATGAAATCTAATTTATCTACCATAATATAGCTGGAGGGCTCACTGGAACAAGAGAAGAAGCTCCGTATGGACCTTGAGAGAGCCAAGAGGAAGCTGGAAGGAGATCTGAAACTGGCCCAGGAATCCATCATGGATCTGGAGAATGACAAGCAGCAATCTGATGAGAAAATCAAGAAGTAAATTAACATTTTGTGTTTGTTTTAAACAATAAATGTGTTGTTTTTAAAGTTACACTTAATATTTTTGTCTTGAAATCTAGGAAGGACTTTGAAATCAGCCAACTTCTCAGCAAAATTGAGGATGAACAGTCCCTTGGAGCTCAGCTTCAGAAGAAGATCAAGGAACTGCAGGCAAGAACAATAAAATTTGTTCACATTTAGCCAGATTTGTGGTCACTGTTAGCGGAACACTCTTAACCATTTCATTTACTCGTATTCTAGGCTCGTATTGAGGAGCTGGAAGAGGAGATTGAGGCTGAGAGGTCTGCACGGGCTAAAGTAGAGAAGCAGAGAGCTGACCTTTCCAGGGAGCTTGAGGAGATCAGTGAGAGGCTTGAGGAGGCTGGTGGAGCCACAGCTGCTCAGATTGAGATGAACAAGAAGCGTGAGGCTGAGTTCCAGAAGCTGCGCCGTGACCTTGAAGAAGCCACCCTCCAGCATGAATCCACTGCAGCGGCTCTTCGTAAGAAGCAGGCCGACAGCGTTGCTGAGCTGGGAGAGCAGATAGACAACCTGCAGCGCGTCAAGCAGAAGCTGGAGAAGGAGAAGAGCGAGTACAAGATGGAGATTGATGACCTGTCCAGCAACATGGAGGCAGTTGCCAAAGCCAAGGTGAGTGCATAGTTCCTGTTTCACAATGACCAGACATACCAATTATGGTCCATAAGTGGCTTTTAACATAAATTTCTGTTGGTTTCAGGGCAATCTGGAGAAAATGTGCAGAACTCTTGAGGACCAACTGAGTGAAATCAAAGCTAAAAATGATGAGAATGTCCGCCAGCTGAATGACATTAATGCACAGAAAGCAAGACTCCAGACAGAGAACGGTAATTCACCTGAACTTAAACCAGTGTCTTGTATTGTTTAAAGAAATCTCAGAAATAATCATTTTTTCACTTTCTCAGGGGAATTCGGCCGCCAGCTTGAGGAGAAAGAAGCTCTTGTTTCTCAGCTAACAAGAGGCAAGCAGGCCTTCACTCAGCAGATTGAGGAGCTGAAGAGACACATTGAGGAGGAAGTCAAGGTATGAAAGTTTACTTTTTAGTTTTGAGTTATAGAGACAAATTAAAGTTTTACTCATCATTGTCATGTATGATGAGGTCAATAGACAAATCATTCAACTCTCAACTTTGTGTATATCAGGCCAAGAATGCCCTGGCCCATGCTGTTCAGTCAGCCCGCCATGACTGTGATCTGCTCAGAGAGCAGTTTGAGGAGGAGCAGGAGGCCAAGGCTGAGCTGCAGAGAGGCATGTCCAAGGCCAACAGTGAGGTGGCTCAGTGGAGGTCCAAATATGAGACTGATGCCATCCAGCGCACTGAGGAGCTGGAAGAGGCCAAGTGAGTTATAATAAATTTGACTTGGTAAAGATACAATACAAAATCTACTGTCTGCTTCTACCAATTATCACACCGGGAGGTCGTGGCCAAGTGGTTAGAGCAGCGCGCTTGCACTCAGAGAAGGATGCAAGTATCCGGTTCGATCCCCGGTGCTCTGGGTCCCTGAACAAGACCCTTAACCCCAGATTGCTCCCTGGGCGCCGCACAGTGGCAGCCCACTGCTCCCCTAGGGGATGGGTTAAAAGCAGAGAACCCATTTCGTTGCTTTGTACTTGTGACAGTGCAATGACAATAGAGTTGAATTCTATTCTACATCTTCACTACAGGAAAAAGCTTGCCCAGCGCTTGCAGGATGCTGAGGAATCCATTGAGGCTGTGAACTCCAAGTGTGCCTCTTTGGAGAAGACCAAGCAGAGGCTCCAGGGTGAGGTGGAGGACCTCATGATTGATGTGGAGAGAGCCAACTCTCTGGCTGCCAACCTTGACAAGAAGCAGAGGAACTTTGACAAGGTACAGTAATTTTTACAAGAAAAGCAGATCATTTAGATAAATGCATATTCTTAATTCATTCTTACATTTCCAGGTCCTGGCAGAGTGGAAGCAGAAGTATGAGGAGAGCCAGGCTGAGCTGGAAGGAGCCCAAAAGGAGGCTCGTTCTCTGAGCACTGAGCTGTTCAAGATGAAGAACTCCTATGAAGAGGCACTGGATCAGCTAGAGACTATAAAGAGAGAGAACAAGAACCTGCAGCGTATGTAATTCTTAAATACACATAAAAATGGCGAAACATAACATCTCAGATACAAGTTGTAAACATAGTACTCCAACTGTAATATAGCTTAACACTTGAAGGAGAACAAACGATTACCTATTTCTTATTTGGTTTTCTGTTTGAACTAAATTTTATGTTATTTTTAATTTCAGAGGAGATTTCAGATTTGACCGAACAGATCGGGGAGACAGGAAAGACCATCCATGAGCTGGAGAAAGCTAAAAAGTCTTTGGATACTGAGAAGTCTGAAATTCAGGCTGCTCTAGAGGAAGCCGAGGTAAAACCCTCTCTCACTAATCAATAAAGAATTTAAATGACATAATACATCCAGTATCCATTTTCAGAATACATTATTGTACAACAGCTAATCTTACCGTACGCTTAAACCATTTAAAGGGCACACTGGAGCATGAAGAGTCCAAGATTCTCCGCGTCCAGCTTGAGCTCAACCAGGTCAAGGGTGAGATTGACAGGAAGCTGGCAGAGAAGGATGAAGAAATGGAGCAGATCAAGAGAAACAGCCAGAGGGTGATTGACTCCATGCAGAGCACTCTTGATGCTGAGGTCAGGAGCAGGAATGATGCCCTGAGAGTCAAGAAGAAGATGGAGGGAGACCTGAACGAGATGGAGATCCAGCTGAGCCACTCCAACAGGCAGGCTGCTGAGGCCCAGAAGCAACTCAGGAACGTCCAGGGACAGCTCAAGGTGAGTTTAGTGGCTAAGCACAATTTAAAGAGTTACAGAGAAAAGCAGTTTCTGACAGAAACATTTTCATTGCCTTTAGGATGCCCAACTGCACCTTGATGATGCCCTCAGAGGACAGGAGGACATGAAGGAGCAAGTGGCCATGGTGGAGCGCAGGAATGGTCTGATGATGGCTGAGATTGAAGAGCTAAGAGCTGCTCTGGAGCAGACAGAAAGAGCACGTAAAGTGGCTGAGCAGGAGTTGGTTGATGCCAGTGAGCGTGTTGGACTGCTGCACTCTCAGGTCGGGTTTTAGTCACTCACAAGAAGTCAGAGTTCCCTAAGTTATCAAACACACACATCTAAAACGTATTATCCTCATTCAATAACAGAATACCAGTCTTCTTAACACCAAGAAGAAGCTGGAAGCGGATCTGGTCCAAGTCCAGGGGGAGGTGGAAGATGCTGTTCAGGAATCAAGAAACGCTGAAGAGAAGGCCAAAAAGGCTATCACTGATGTCAGTTTACATCTCATCTTCTACTGACTCAATAGATATCAGTTTCAAACTTTAAAAGATAATTTGTTGTTTTAGGCTGCCATGATGGCTGAGGAGCTGAAGAAGGAGCAGGACACCAGTGCTCACTTGGAGAGGATGAAGAAGAACCTGGAGATCACAGTCAAGGACCTGCAGCACCGCCTTGATGAGGCTGAGAACCTCGCCATGAAGGGTGGCAAGAAGCAGCTCCAGAAACTGGAACACAGGGTAAGAACTGTGATACCTTTTAAGTTATTTAATTATAAGATAGATTTTTTTTGCCACACAACATCTACTGATCCCACTGTAAATGAGTATTATTCTTGAAATATTATCATTTATCATTACAAAAAAGGTTCGTGAACTGGAGTCTGAGGTTGAAGGCGAGCAGAGACGTGGAGCTGACGCTGTTAAAGGAGTCCGCAAATATGAGAGGAGAGTGAAGGAACTGACCTACCAGGTAATATCTAGCTTTTAGTACATCTACAGTAACGTTTTTCACTTGCTTTTTATAATCAGCACATATCTGTGTCACATCTCTAGACTGAGGAAGACAAGAAAAATTTGGTCAGACTTCAGGATCTTGTAGACAAGCTCCAGCTTAAGGTCAAGTCTTACAAGAGACAGGCTGAGGAGGCTGTAAGTAAAAAAAAAAATTATCTTAAATATCTTGTATTTAAATAAGAAAAAAACAATATACAAAAAGATTAGGTCAATAGGATGTCCTCCTATCTACTTTAATACAACAATCAACCAACTTTCATTCTCAGGAGGAGCAGGCCAACACCCACATGTCCAGGCTCAGGAAGGTCCAGCATGAGATGGAGGAAGCTCAGGAGCGTGCTGATATTGCTGAGTCACAGGTCAACAAGCTCAGAGCCAAGAGCCGTGACGTTGGAAAGGTAACAATGTTATTTTTAGCCACGGTATTCCCAGATGACACTGCATTTTAGATAAGTCAGTTAACAAAATCCTAATTTTGATCTTTACTAATAACTAATATATTTCTGTGCTCTCTTTTTTCAGTCGGATTCTGCAGAGTAGGAGTCATGATATTCTCAAGTCCTTTCAACGGAGTTTATAAAATATGAACTGGTTGTTTGGTTATCTTTCTTGTGAAAATAAAGATGACAATTGTCAATGGCTTTCATAAACTTGTCGTTTTCTTTTTGAATAACATCTATTTCAAATTAAAGTGGAGCCCCCTGAACAATGTAGGCTTTTCTAGAGTAAACAGCAGCAGTGTAGCACACAGAATACTGAACTGCTGTATTATGTTGATAATATGTGCTTTTAAATGTTCAGTGTAGAATCCTGACATAATATTAGCAATCCTACCATCCAAAATTGTCACACATGACACTGACCCACCAGTTTGCACACTGCCCACCAACAGCAATTTTCAGCTGTTTTTTTATTGTTAGTGGATGAGTTATATCACATTTGAATACCCCAGCAGATGCCTAAAATAGATTGCATAAAACAATTATGGAGGATTATGAAAGCCATTCACTTAAAATAAACCAACTGTTACTGTTACAAAACAGGAAAAGAAAATTTTAATGTGACAGTGTTTATTTCCCTCCCATGAATACGAGAGGCAAATCAAATTCTGCTTGGTACACATAAACAGCTCAGTCCTTCACTGCAGCCAAGTAATGTCCCATTTGAGATGTCACAAGCAACAGGCACTGTGTTGCCAAGTCCTTCAAGACTGTGTCCCATGGAAAAAAACCAAAGCTTGACCTGGAATCTTGGAATAGAATGAAATCTCCATGCATGCTTTCAATGACCTTTCATCTTCTCTCCTTAGTGGGCTTTAATGAAAGAGGAGTGCTTGATTTCACAGCACTTTTCTATGTCTCTAAAGGGAGTGTGTGGTGACATGAAAACATAGCCATGTAATGCAAGCAGCAAAAGAAATCCACACCTCAAATCCATGAAAGTTTAATCTGTTTTTAGCCAAGCAAATGCAAAATGTGTTAATGGGAGCACGACATCTGGCATCTCGGAGCAAAACAATGACTAACGTGAAACGCATTCTGATTAGCTTTAGACACTATCAAAGTAATTAATTGCATGGGGTATGGTGGAGTGTTTAACAATGCCCTTGCTTTGAGCTTTTTAGGCTGCAGTTTGCATTTGTTCATATTATATATGATTTATCATGAATTCTCAGATCACCACTGATTATATCAAAACTGACTTTATGATTTAATTTACAAAATGAATTCTCCTAGCTTTGTTATCACAACTGATACCAATTTAAAACATGTGACTAAACCAGGGTTTAGCCCCTAAAAATCCCCTTGGAGTATTCTAATCTTTTTCCAATAGTGTGTCACTCTATTTATATAAAGCACTACAGTACAGTCAGTCAGATTTAGCATTTTTCAGCCCATTAAAAAATTTGAGAGTACATTTTTTGTCAATTGGTATCAGATTAATTATTTCCACTTTCTACAATAATGTATCAACAGTTTTTAATGGTTGGACAATTAAACTCAAAATTGTTTTAGATAGGAACCTAAGTTTTATTAAAACCCTTTAGTGATGCTTCCTCAGTGGGTGCCAGTCTTGGTTATACAAGGCAGATGGAGAATGTTTATTTTCCCTTCTGTGGAACTTATTTTGAGAAGGATCTTGGGCAAATGCCACCTGTTTTCATCTCCATGTAGGGAGATAACTCGAGGCAGCTAAACTTTCACGGGTAAGACCTCATATGTAGATTTATTACAGGAATTTGAGATGCACCAGCATTTAGTAACGACAGACAACAAGTCTTTGGTGACATTTCCAACTCCAAGTGTCATGCACATATTTGAAATAGGCAATAGAAATTGTTTATATAATGTCATGTCTATTAATAAAGGGATCTCCTTTGAATTTGTTATTTCAACTTGCTAGCATCTCTAAAGTAGAATATATATTTAGACATTTTCTTTTGATGTATTACCTCAAACATTTAATTAACCTTCAAAAGATTTAGTGACATCTTGCACTTAAAACAGCTGTTGTGTAAACATCTGTTTTGATTAATAATTATTCCAATAAGAGATACTATTGCCACAAATTTAGTGGAAACATAGCTCATATAACTGCATGTTTATAGCATGTTTATATATTAAAATTCATAACACATATGTTGATACCGATCCATTATTACTTTAATTTAAGGTGAACTTTGCAGCAACCCAGATCTCTCATGTGTTAATGTGCTTGGGAACTGAATACCGGTGGAACTTGGACATCTTTCCAAAACCAAATCCCAAAGCAGCTTATGACTGTAAAAAAGATTTTAATGTTCACAACATATCTTTTGTTTTAATGTTTCTTAAATAAATTTATTGGAAGTATAAGGAACCCATGTTTTAAACTGTTCAGATAATTAATTTTATTCCGTCAGCCCTTCTGTTATCTCAGGTGGAGGCAGTGGTGGACTGTATTTTAAATCAGAACATTTGTGGCTCTTAGTTTTAAGCATTGATGCATGACCATCTCCCTGATATTATTTAATAATGTATACAACACTGTTATAAAAAAGCACCCCAAGTCTGTGTAATGCTGAAATCCTTTTTTTTTTCTTTTTTTTTTTTTTTTCTTAATTTATTTTCATATTGTGTCCTAACATTGTGCATCTCAGTTATTTAGGTTTAACCTCGTTTTTTTCCTCCCACCAATATTTGTAATTCCAGAAAATTATTGTAGCGATGTGATCCAACAGAATACTTGTTTTAAAACTTAAGTTAATGAAGGAGGTACATATAATTTCTATAAACATCTCTGCCATATAACAAGCAACAGGATGATTAGAGCCCATGACCAAACCTGGTGAGTGGCAACTGCTGACCAGACACTCCCACCCTCTATAAATGAGGCAGCTCCAGACTTCTGCTTGAACTGATAGGCCGCTCTAACAGGTGAGTGCATTTACTATGATATTACTCTCTGCTCTTGCTAACGTAGTAAGATGTTTTGTTGCATTTTGCCCTTAGTTCTACAGTAGAGTTACCTTTACCAATGCATCAACTTGAAGGCATTTCATCAAATTTCTGTTCTCCTGTATTGCCATTCAAAAAAATCTCTGTTAGGGCATGTTTAAACATGATTGATCTTTAAAAGAAGTATTATTTAAATACCGTTACTATTGATTCAAAATGTTACCATTAAAATAAAAAAACATTTTTTCTGCGTTTTTTTTTTTTTTTTTTTTGCATTATCTTTGTATGCATCTGCAAACCTGACAGGATTATAAGATGTCTTTATTTTTCAGCATCATCACAGGACAGCCGAGACTACAGCGCTCATTCTTTTTTTCCATCGGGCCTGGGTAAGGAATAAGAAGCAGGAAAATGAAGAATAAAAGAAACATAATGCACATTCAAATGTGAAATAGATATTACAATTGAGAAATACGCTATGAAGTATGTAAAGATGACAACACTATTATGGACTCATTTGGATATACATTTTCAGTCTCGACTAAAGTACCATCATGAGTACAGACGCGGAGATGGAGCAGTATGGCCCGGCAGCCATTTACCTCCGGAAGCCAGAGAGGGAAAGGATTGAGGCTCAAACTACACCGTTTGATGCCAAAACAGCTGTCTTTGTAGTGGATACTGATGAGATGTATCTCAAGGGTAAACTCATCAAGAAGGAAGGTGGCAAAGCCACTGTTGAGACAGACACCGGAAAGGTAAATCTGATTTATTCAGCACTTACACACTGTTTGCAGTTTCTCCATGTATGAGTGAATTTTGTATTACAATTTGTGTTATATTATCCTGATTCCTGTTTTTCCACAGACTGTAACAGTCAAAGAGGATGACATCCACCCCAGGAATCCTCCAAAGTACGACAAAATTGAGGACATGGTCATGATGACCCACCTCAATGAGCCTTGCGTGTTGTATAACCTCAAAGAGCGTTTTGCATCATGGATGATCTACGTGAGTTTTCAGCTTTGTGAAAATAAGGAGGAAAGAGTTTAAAAGAGAAAATATTTTCTGTCTATGGATAAAAATGGTTAAGCCTTGTTTACGTCTTCCATTTTTACAGACCTACTCCGGGTTGTTCTGCGTGGTCGTCAATCCCTACAAGTGGCTTCCTGTGTATGATGCTGTTGTTGTTGGAGGATACAGAGGCAAGAAGAGGATTGAGGCTCCACCCCACATCTTCTCCATCTCTGACAATGCCTATCAGTTCATGCACACAGGTGATCAAAGCTAAAACTGTCGTCCAAAAATACTTAAAAAAGCATGGCCTTGCTGACAAAAAATAAAATAAAATGCCACGTCTACTAAAGCATTATTCTCTACATTACAGACCGTGAGAACCAGTCTATCCTGATTACGTGAGTAATGCAAAAACTAAATTGGTCATTCTTTCAAAAACTGTACAATAATGCATTTGGGAACTATAAATGTGTCTCTTGTACCCAAGCGGAGAATCCGGTGCTGGCAAGACTGTCAACACCAAGCGTGTCATCCAGTACTTTGCAACAATTGCAGCTCTGGGTGGCAAAAAGGACCCTGCGCCCACTAGCAAAATACAGGTGATTATGTGTTTTACGTAGCAACCACCACTACATGATTCTATATGAATATACAAAATGTTTATTTAAATAACTGTAAATGTGCAGGGCTCCCTTGAGGACCAAATTGTTGCTGCTAACCCTCTGCTAGAGGCATATGGCAATGCCAAGACAGTCAGGAATGACAACTCTTCCCGTTTTGTAAGTTAAGACCATAATAAAATGTTTCTTAATGCTTAAAGTTTGCTTTCATATCCAATCTAACATATACTTGTAACCTGACATAGGGTAAATTCATCAGGATCCACTTTGGTACTAGTGGAAAGCTATCCTCAGCTGATATTGAGACATGTAAGTCAAAAATATAAGTTAGCAGCAATTAGAGTAATATTTTACTTTTTTATACTTTAAAGCATAAAATGCTTAGAAAAGTTTGTACCTGTATTCATGTAATTCTTAGATCTGCTGGAGAAGTCCCGTGTCACCTTCCAGCTGTCTGCTGAGAGGAGTTACCATATCTTCTATCAGCTGATGACAGGCCACAAGCCTGAGCTCATTGGTAAATGATCAAATATTTTCACTCTGAAATTAGACATATGCTTCCTATAAAACAAAAGGGTCTACAGTGTTTTGTGTTCATTGTTTCAGATGCTCTGCTGATCACCACCAACCCCTATGACTTCCCAATGATTAGCCAGGGTGAAATCACTGTCAAAAGCATTGATGATGTGGAGGAGTTCATTGCAACAGATGTAAAATAACATTTATGTGTTTTGATAATGACTAACTTAAAACCCATGTAGTGTACTTAAAGCTGTCTTCTCTACACAGACTGCTATTGATATATTGGGCTTCAACGGTGATGAGAAGTTTAACATCTACAAGCTCACTGGTGCTGTGATGCATCATGGTGCCATGAAGTTCAAGCAGAAGCAGCGTGAGGAGCAGGCTGAACCTGATGGCACTGAGGGTAATTCATGAAATATCATCAATCTGTGGTTATACTTCTCTGTACCTGGCATAAATAGGCTTAAATTTACTTTGTTTTCCCTATGTTTTATTTTTTTATCCTAAAAGTGGCTGATAAAATCTCCTACCTCCTGGGTCTGAACTCGGCTGATATGCTTAAGGCTCTGTGCTACCCAAGAGTCAAAGTCGGAAATGAGATGGTCACCAAAGGTCAGACCGTCCCACAGGTAATTTAAACCCATCAGCGATGCCATGGTTTATTTTTGGCCAAACATAATCACATTAACCCTAAATGTTAATATAAAGTAATTTATTACATAAAACTATTTCTTATTCTAGAATATATAAGTTCTTCTAGTCTATATGACAAAACTTACATTAATGGTTGTTGCATTTCTGCTTAAAGGTCAACAATGGTGTCAGCGCTCTTTGCAAGTCTATCTATGAGAAGATGTTCTTGTGGATGGTCATCCGTATCAATGAGATGCTGGATACAAAGCAAGCAAGAGCCTACTACATTGGAGTTTTGGATATTGCTGGCTTTGAGATCTTTGATGTGAGTGAAGAAAAACCATGAACCATTCCTTTTAATAAAGATAGTCCTAATTTGCTATAAAACCAGTAACTTTCTATTGATACAGTACAACAGCTTGGAGCAGCTCTGCATCAACTTCACCAATGAGAAACTGCAACAGTTCTTCAACCATCACATGTTTGTCCTGGAGCAAGACGAGTACAAGAAGGAAGGCATTGAGTGGGAGTTCATTGACTTTGGTATGGACTTGGCTGCCTGCATTGAGCTTATTGAGAAGGTGAGTAGCTGAAATGCTTGAGAAATGTAGACATATCTATGTTCTCGTACTTGCATAAATTTATGACTGAAATGCAAATTCCAATTTGATTTGACAATTGTTCTCAGCCAATGGGCATCTTCTCCATCCTTGAAGAGGAGTGCATGTTCCCCAAAGCCTCTGATACAACTTTCAAGAACAAGCTGGTTGATCAGCATCTTGGCAAGACCAAGGCCTTTGAGAAGCCAAAGCCTGGAAAGGGCAAAGCTGAGGCTCACTTCTCCCTGGTTCACTATGCTGGTACAGTGGACTACAACATCACTGGCTGGCTGGACAAGAACAAGGACCCACTGAACGATTCAGTGGTTCAGCTGTATCAGAAGTCTGCAAACAAACTGCTGTGCTTACTTTATGCTACTCATGGAGGAGCTGAGGGTAAGAACCAGTTAAATAGGTAGATATTTAAAAAACTGAGTAGACTAATCTATCAACTGTGAAAAACTCTACAGATACATATAATCATATGTTGCCATAAAGAAAAACAATTTGAAATATATTTTTTATGCTGTTTATAGACCAATGAATCTCTTTGGTGCCCCTTACAATAATAATTCATGTGGAGATAATTTTCCATTATAATTATAACTTATGTTTATGTCTTACGCTATCTAGTACTGTCTTTCTCTGACACTTCATAAACATGACTGTTGAGCTAATTTAAAGTTAATTTAACTAAGATAAATTACCCTTAAGAATGAGTGTGGGTGCATGGTTGTTTGTGCTATGTCTCTGTGTTTCCCTGTGACTGAATGGTGACCTGTCTTGGGGATGAATAATGTTTTAATATCATTCTTTATGTTATAACTTCAGCTGAGGCTGCTGCTGCTGGAAAGAAGGGTGGCAAGAAGAAGGGTGGTTCCTTCCAGACCGTGTCTGCTCTTTTCAGGGTATGTAAACCTTCATAGAGACCATTTAGATCCAAATTTTGCAATTAAACTGAAGATTGATTTCATGATGCGGATCTACAGGAGAACTTGGGTAAGCTGATGAGCAACTTGAGGAGCACCCATCCTCACTTTGTGCGTTGCCTGATTCCCAATGAATCAAAGACCCCAGGTAAGAAGCCCACCCAGTTTTTACATTGCAATATTTAGAGAAACTGTTGAATTATTTTTGACTGAATATACTTCTATCCTCAGGTCTTATGGAGAACTTCTTGGTCATCCACCAGCTGAGGTGTAATGGTGTGCTGGAGGGCATTAGAATCTGCAGGAAGGGCTTCCCCAGCAGAATCCTCTACGGTGACTTCAAGCAGAGGTGGCAGCTATTTCCTTTCTGAACATGAAAAAGATATTTCAAATGTGAAAATGGCAACAACATCCAAAATTTCTCTTGTAGATACAAAGTATTGAATGCCAGTGTCATCCCAGAGGGACAGTTTATTGACAACAAGAAAGCTTCAGAGAAGCTGTTGGGCTCAATTGATGTGGACCACACCCAGTACATGTTTGGACACACTAAGGTATGTTTGACCAATGACATATCTTCAAAAATGTCCTTAGTTTCCATGTGTTAGGACAAGCAATGTGTTTTGCTATACACTTAGGTGTTCTTCAAAGCTGGTCTTCTGGGTACCCTTGAGGAGATGAGAGATGAGAAACTGGCTGCACTTGTCAGAATGCTTCAGGCTCTCTGCAGGGGATATGTTATGAGGAAGGAGTTTGTGAAGATGATGGAGAGGAGGTGGGAGTGTTATTAGATATGGAAAGCGACATCATCAAAGCTGCAATGTCCTTCTGTAGCAAAACTAACCCTTTGGTTTTATCAATTGATTTTTCATTCAGAGAGGCTATCTATGGCATCCAGTACAATATCCGTTCATTCATGAATGTCAAGAACTGGCCATGGATGAACCTCTACTTCAAGATCAAGCCTCTGCTGAAGAGTGCTGAGACCGAGAAGGAGTTGATGAATATGAAGGAGAACTACGACAAGATGAAAGTAGACTTGGCAAATGCTTTGGCAAAGAAGAAGGAACTAGAGGAGAAAATGGTATCCCTTACGCAAGAGAAGAATGACTTGAGTCTCCAAGTGGCTGCAGTAAGTAGGCAAACAACTCCTATAAAATATCTATTTACATAAATTAGTAATGAATGAACAATGCAGATGCAATTTTAACACTTAAGCTTACTAACCCACAGATTGTTTAAAAATGACTGTAATGCATGTTTGGTCCATTTAAACACAAGTTAAATGTTCATAAATTCCAAAAAACTGCATAATCACTAAACACTGTGTTAGTAAAGAACTATATTCATGTCAACTCTACTCACAAAACCTCATAGGAAGTTGAGAGCCTCTCAGATGCTGAGGAAAGGTGTGAAGGGCTGATTAAGAGCAAGATCCAGATGGAGGCCAAACTCAAGGAGACAACTGAGAGACTGGAAGATGAAGAGGAAATCAATGCTGAGCTGACCGCCAAGAAGAGGAAGCTGGAGGATGAATGCTCTGAGCTGAAGAAGGACATTGATGACTTGGAGCTCACCTTGGCTAAAGTGGAGAAGGAGAAACATGCCACTGAAAACAAGGTTTGCATCGATTAGGCACCATTATCAAAGTACAATACATGCATTTACATGATGAATGAAATCTACAAAGTTTACGAGTTCATTCAAATGTGTATATCCAATTCAACCTTTAGGTGAAAAACCTGACAGAGGAGATGGCTACTCAAGATGAGGCCATTGCCAAGTTGACCAAGGAGAAGAAAGCCCTCCAAGAGGCCCACCAGCAAACACTGGATGATCTCCAGGCAGAGGAAGACAAAGTCAATACTCTGACCAAGGCCAAGACAAAGCTGGAACAGCAAGTGGACGATGTAAGAAAATTGTTTATTTTCCTTAGTATGCTTGCCCAAGATGTGAACTAATCTTTGTATTAATTGCTGATATTGAATCTACCTACTATGGTATAGCTTGAGGGCTCACTGGAACAAGAGAAGAAGCTCCGTATGGACCTTGAGAGAGCCAAGAGGAAGCTGGAAGGAGATCTGAAACTGGCCCAGGAATCCATCATGGATCTGGAGAATGACAAGCAGCAATCTGATGAGAAAATCAAGAAGTAAATGCAGACTTTCTTTATTTTCAACACTCCAGCAGAATGTGTACACATAATTAAACCATTCATTGTTTCATGAAATTTAGGAAGGACTTTGAAATCAGCCAACTTCTCAGCAAGATTGAGGATGAA